>NC_135787.1:195150000-195455000 GCF_051106095.1 Pogona vitticeps | reverse complement strand
TAGTGGAGTACCCCAAGGCTCAGTCCTGGACCTGGTGCTCTTCCAAATTTTTATTAATGACTTGGATGAGGGAGTGCAGGGAATGTTTGTCAGATCTGCAGCTGATACAACATTGGGCAGAATAGCTAATACCCTTGAACAGTGTCCCCATAAATCCTAGCCAGCAGAGGTGGTTGTGAAGGCTTCTGGGAGTTGTAGTCCAAGAACATCTGGAGGCCCAAGGTTGGGGACCACTGCCCTAAAAGACAGAACTGGGCCAAAAGCAACAGAGTGAAATTCAACAGGGATCAGTGCAAAGTCCTGCACTTTGGAAAAAGGAACCAATTGGACAGTTACAAGATGGGGGATCCCGGGCTCAGCAAAACGACAAGCGAGAAGGATCTTGGAATTGTCGTAGATCACAATCTGAATATGAGCCAACAGTGCGATGTGGCTACAAAAAAGGCCAATGCTATTTTAGGATGCATTAACAGAAGTACAGTCTCCAAATCCCCGTAGGGTGCTTGTTCCCTCTCTATTCAGCACTAGTTAAGGTCTCATCTAGCGTCCTATGTCTAGTTCTGGACACCGCACATTAAGAAGGATGATGACAAGTTCAGAGGAGGGCAACAAAGGATGATCAAAGGAACTGGAGATCAAGTCTTAGGAGGAAAGGCTGAAAGAACTGGACATGTTTAGCCTTGAGAAAAGAAGATGGAGGGGTGATAGGATAGCACTTTCCAAATATTTGAAAGGCTGTCCTATAGAGGAGGGGCAGGATCTGTTTTTGATCATCCCAGAGCGTAGGACACATTATAATGGGCTCAGGTTTTCAAAGCCAAATTTCAGTTGAAAATCATTTTAAAAAGTCCTAACTGTTAAAGCAGTATGACAACGGAACCAGTGACCACAGGGGGAGGTGGTGAGCTCTCCAACACTGGAGGCCTTCAAGAGAAACTTAGAACACCACCTGGCAGGTATCCTTTGATTTGTATTCCTGCCTTGAGCAGGGGGTTGGACTTGATGGCCTCATAGGCCCCTTCCAACATCACTATTCTATCGTTCTATGGAATGGAATAAAGGAGCGAGGGAGGGACAGAGGAGAGCCCGTTACAGTTGGGTTTTCTATGGATTGAGTACAAACCTGTTTCAAATGAAATGGAAGGATTATTAAAGCTACGCTTATTATAATGATCAATCCTAGAACATCAAATCCTGAAGGTCTTGAGGTTAGCTTGGCAATCAGCCTCTTTCCCAGCTTGCCTGTGGTTGACAAGGAAGACAAACCTGGCAGGTTTTGGGTTTTCTTGACATGCATATTTTCTCTCCTGCCAGATACATCTCTCCTTCCTGATGGACGCTGGGAACCAGACGCAGATCAGAGAGTTTGTGTTCATGGGATATCCCAGCCATCCAAGCCATCAGATCACCCTCTTCTTAGTTTTCCTAGCAGCCTACTTGATCACCATGATCACCAATCTCACTATCCTAATCCTGGTCGTCCGGGATTCCCGTCTCCACAGCCCCATGTACTTCTTCCTCAGCCACCTCTCCTGCTTAGATATTTGCCTGTCCTCCACCGTGGTTCCCAAGATCTTGGTGAACGTCGTGCGTCAGAGACAGACCATCTCCTACAACGGGTGCCTGGCGCAGGTCTTCTTCCTGGTCAGCTTTGCTGCAACTGAACCCGCCCTGCTGGCCATCATGGCCTATGACCGCTATGCTGCCATTTGCCGGCCTTTGCACTACACCCACCTCATGAGTAACAGGGTATGTGTTATGCTTGCTTCAGGCTTTTGGCTCTGGGGTTTCCTGAACTCATCTGTTTACACTGCCCTGGCCTCCAAGTTGTCGTTCTGTGGAGTCAACCTGGTTCCCCACATCTACTGCGATGTGCCACCACTCATGAAAATTGCTTGTGGTCATGCGCATGCCGACGATCTGGTTAATCACATCACAAGCACTTTTGTGGGCCCGGTGCCCTTCGTCTTCATCATCCTCTCCTACCTCTACATCCTGGCCTCCATCCTGCGCCTCCGCTCCAACCTGGACAGGCAGAGAGCTTTCTCCACCTGTGGGTCTCACATCACCGTGGTCACCCTCTATATTGGAAATGGATTCCTGAACTACAACCAGCCGAGGGCTGGCTACTCCCTAGCGACGGACACTCTGGTCTCCTCCATGTTCTGCATCGTCACCCCCATGCTGAACCCCCTCATCTACAGCCTGCGCAACCAGGAAGTCCGGGAAGCCCTGAGGAAGGTTCTGCATCGCCAAAGGACAGGTTAACCATTGCATGTATTTTTGTTGTTGTTGTTGTTGCTGCGATCTGCCACTTTGCGGGAATGGGCTTTTTTGGGAAGAGTGAAGCTGATCCGGTAAAGAGGGTGTCTGGCTGCGGAGCCAGAGGTTAAGAGTTTGATTGCCCCGTGGTGCGTCCTTGATGAGGGCAGGACTTGATGACCTTTAGAGGTCCCTTCCAGCTCTGCCCTTCTAAGATTAGATCCTTCGAAGTTTCACCAGGAGGGGGCCTGTGCTGGTTTCTTCCAGCAGCAGCAGCAGCAGGACATGGTGTGGCACCTTCAAGGACTCACAAAGGCCTTGCAGCACAAAGCCAGCCTTCAGCCCGCTCAGAAAATGTGGGAGGACAATTCCGATCTGACGCAGCCGAAATCCATGGCCGTGCCTGCGTTTTAGCAAAGAGGACAATCGCTCTCTTGGTTCTCCGCCTGCCATGCGGCGCCCCCGTCCCTCCACCTTCTTGACCCCCCTCCCCCCGGGCTCTCCCTGCACTTTGGCTGCCCTTTCTGGACATCCACATCTTGGTTTTGTGTCAAGGAAGAAGGGAGGAGTGGCAAAGAAACCAAAGGATGACCGGATCGAGGGGGGGCGCTCTCTTTCTCCCTCTTCTTGTCTCAGTGACTTCTTCTTTGGGAAATTTCTGCCCCTGGCTTGAATTTTGAATAAAAGTTCTGTGTCAAGAAATGAGCACGGTTGGCACATGGCTGGAGTTTGCTTCCTTTTATTTCGGAAAGCCCAGACTGATGGAAAGGAGTTTTGCTTAGTCTGTAGGGAGAAGGAAGGGGCTGCCTGACCAGGTGGCTTCCGATCTTGGCAAGCAAACCCGTTTTGGTTCTGCCACTTTTCCCCTGCCAGGTTATTATTGTTGTTGTTGTTAATTTTGATATATTGCTACCATTTCAGCAGCATAAAAATAAAGGATACTTTCCCCCCACAAAACAGTTGTCTTGTGTGTGTTTTTCACATACTGATTTATTCCATCAGTTTGGCCATAAACTATTAACCATATCTTCAGTTTGGTTTAATCTCAGTGATCACACTCACTGGAACTGAAGGAAAACAGAACAAAACGTACCTGCACTAAAAAAGCAGCTACTCCTAAAAAGGGCTCAAAGAGGTGCAGGTCTTCCTTCCTTCCTTCCTTCCTTCCTTCCTTCCTTCCTTCCTTCCTTCCTTCCTTCCTTCCTTCCTTCCTTCCTTCCTTCCTTCCTTCCTTCCTTCCTTCCTTCCTTCCTTCCTTCCTTCCTTCCTTCCTTCCTTCCTTCCTTCCTTCCTTCCTTTTATTCATCATCAGCTCCTTCCTTCTGTCATTAATTCCTTCCTTCCTTCTTTTTATTCATCATCAGCTCCTTCCTTCCTTCCTTCCTTCCTTCCTTCCTTCCTTCCTTCCTTCCTTCCTTCCATTCATCATGAGCTCCTTCCTTCCTTCCTTCCTTCCTTCCTTCCTTCCTTCCTTCCTTCCTTCCTTCCTTCCTTCCTTCCTTCCTTCCTTCCTTCCTTCCTTCCTTCCTTCCTTCCTTCCTTCCTTCCTTCCTTCCTTCCTTTTATTCATCATCAGCTCCTTCCTTCTGTCATTAATTCCTTCCTTCCTTCTTTTTATTCATCATCAGCTCCTTCCTTCCTTCCTTCCTTCCTTCCTTCCTTCCTTCCTTCCTTCCTTCCTTCCTTCCTTCCTTCATGAGCTCATTCCTTCGTTCGTTCCTTCCTTTGTTCCTTCCTTCCTTCATGAGCGCCTTCCTTCCTTCCTTGATATCAGATCACTACAATTTAAAAAGATGGATATGTATGAAATATAGGTGAAATTTAAAACAAAACAAAACATTAATGAGACTATTTTTAACCAGAAGCAGGCTACTTCCATAGCATCATTTCAGCCACTTGCTCGATCTTCTTTCATACATATGGTGAGGCATACATTGCATGCACAATGACTGAATTTTTCCATAATTACAGAAAAATTCTCCCCCTTATCCAAGTAGCCCAGTTTTACTTGATTCTCCTTTGAACTTCCTATTTCACTTTGAAGTCTGGGAGGTGACTTCCAGAGGGTCTAACCAGAGTCTGGTCCTGCTGGGAGACCCTCTTCCCAAGTCATCCATCCAGCAAGGTGTGCTATTTTTTGCTCTCCATCAGCTTAGCCCAGCCTCTTCTGGTTTAAAATGTAGCGCTTGCAGAAAACGTTTCCTCCATTTTAGCCATCATGATTTAGGGCATTGGTGGCCATGAAGTGAATGTGTTTGGTGCTGAATTACCCTATTTTATTCATAATTTGCACCTCTCAATGTACTTCTGGAGAGACAATGCCAGCCAAATAATAGACTTTTTCCATGGAGATAGGTTTCAAGCAACCAGTAATAATTCTGCATGTTTTGTTAAGAGCTATACCCACTTGTTCGCCATGTGCTGGTTTGTGCCATATGGCACTAGCATAACTAGGTGCAGCAAGGTTTCGATCAGGATGGCAAACATACATCATGTGATCCCCAGGAAATGGTATGAATGATCCAGTCCCCACCTGGACCCAGTAGGCATCCTTCAGTTTCGGGAGACTATGGTCACGTGCTCTGAAGAGAGGACTTGGAACAGCGTCTCGTGTGGCTGAGAAGGCCAATTAAATGCAGGAGAAAAGCCCATCCGGTCACACCCTTCCTTTCGGCCTTCTCTCAGACCCAGGAAGTAGTGACGGCCCATCACTGGACCAAGACAGATCCTAACTACTGTCAGGCCTACCCAAGGGACCCTTTCCACATCTACCACCCAGGTGCCGACATCGCTCATCGTGGTCCTGCTCTCCGCTGGGCTTCTGACAAAGCGCTTCCGCTAACCGCTAGAAGATGTCCGACACGATGCAGGAGCACAGCTGGGGAATCCACACCCTCTTCAGAGGCAGGTTCCAGCTACTTAGGCTGGTGGACATGACAAGGAACCACACTACGTGCAAGACACTTTGGGGCTCCTGCTTGGGAGGTCTGTGGATCCTGTTAATCGGAATTCAAGACCCTTATGAATTCCCCCAACAGAAATGGACAGAGACACGAAGGCTACAAAGTGGAGGCTATTTATTATTCGCTTGCTGCAGAAAGCGGAGAGAAAGCAAGCCAAGCCATGCAAGGCGTTGGTTTCTCTGGGGAACGAAGGAAGAGTACACATTATATAGGCTGTCCGTCCGGGCAGTCCGTTACGGCTCACAAACTTACTACAATTTCATTAGGTTACAAAAACATTCTATTTCTACTGCGCAGCCTCGCTTTTACGGAGCCTGCACTTTGTTTTTACCCTGTCAGCTATATCTTATCGGCCCAGGTTACTCAGGAATTTAATTATAACACACACACACTCCTTAGCGAAGGAGTTAAATTCTCATCACTCAGCTTCTGGAAATTAATTTACAAGCTATGCACCAATAGCCCTTTACTCCCTTTTTCCTTTAGTGAAGAAGTCAAACTCTCAGCAATTTTCTACTCACAATTCCCCCTTTTTCTTTTCTTACTAATTTTGACTTATTCACCTGACTCTCCCTCCTGGATGGGGAGTATCTTGTATTGTACTTCCGGGGCTCTAATCACCATCATCGGCACAGCTTTAGGCATACTCAAGTACCAGCTGATTCTGATGGATAGCATTCTTAATTTTGGCGTTTTGTTTAGCCAACAGGATTGTATTCATAAGACTCGTACCTTAACACACCTTTTTGCTTCCTGCAATGACTTTCCTTGCCTTCTTTACAATATTTCCAATCACTCCTCTACTCCCTCCTTTCCTTACTCTCTCTCTTTGCCTAGCTTCACCCAAGTGTTTCCTGAGCCACCTTAAAAGTGAACACAGTCAGGGCCCCTTGCCCCCCCCCTTCTTCATCCCCTTCTAAGTACTACATTCTGCGCTTCATTCAACAATTCTTCAATTGATTTCACCATCAAACCATCAAATTTCTGCAACTTATTTCTGATATCTAGATAACTCTCTGCCACAAAGTGAAGTTTAAGTATTGCCTGATTGGCAGGAGTCTCAGGATCTAATCCTGTATATTGCCTCATGCTCTTCTTAATCCTTTCCAAATACTCCACAGGACTCCCTGCGGTTGACCAAAAGCTTTGGTCATACTAATGTTGGTGGGTATAGTTTGCTGGAACGCCTGTAACATATATCTGCAATATACCTCACAGTGTTCACGCCTTGATGCAGTTTGAAAGTCCCAGTCTCCTGGTGTTACTTCTGGGAACATTTCTCTCGCCTGATCTTCTGTTCTACCTTGAGCTTCATTTCTCCAATTTTCACTAGCCTTTGTCAAAGCTTGGTTGGTGTAAGTTATTCTGGCCAGTTGCCGGCAGATGTAAAGGAACTCTGTGGGACTATAGATGGATGGGCCAAGGGCATCCCTGAGCCCTTGCACAAACCCTAAGGGATCCTCTGTTAAAGAGCGTATTTGTCCCTTTATGATCCTAAGATCACTGCCAGACACACACCAAACTATTCCCCATAGGGTACCTGCCGCAAAGGATAGAGGAAGGATCCCCCTGATCCTGTATCATCCTCGTCCTTGTTCGGGGCGACTGGCCCATTTTTCTTGCACCCCAGCCTTTTCCTTACTGGTGTTGTATCCCACCCCAACTGTTCTATTTCCAACCCTCTGAGTTCCTTAAACAACCGCCTAGTTTGTTCTTCCTGTTCTTCCTTATCTTCCTCCCTGTGTGGATTGTAAGGGGGTGGCCGTTCCCTTCCATCCACGCATCCTCCAGCTGCCTGATCGTCCCCATCCCCTTCTCTTCTGGGAAGTAGGACGGGAGGTTATCCATCCCGCCGTGGGGTGGGTGGGGCAGAGGGAAACTCCTTTAGTTCCCCTTTCGGTGCACAAACCCCACTGGCTGTGCCCGAAATTACCATTGTGAGCCATAGCCCCACTGGCTTCAACCCACACTGCCCTGGGTGCACATCCTTACCATTTCACCCGGGGTTTGAAAATCCTGCACTTTTGCCTGTTCCCAATGGAGAAGCAGTCTAGCCAACGGACTGTTCCCCGGGATTCCTAACTCATCTTTCCGTCGACAAGTCTGGGCGTCCCCAACGGAATCCCCCTTTTCCTTTTGGTCCCCACTGGACCGTTTCTTACCCTTAAACTTCTGATTGCCCATCCCGCGGGAAGACAAAACACAAAGGGATCAGGGAGGTGTGTGAAAGGTAAGGGGTCCTTTCAACACAGACACAAAGAAAGGTTTCAGACTTCAAACACGCAGCCTGACTCCGGGCGCCGGAACTTCCAACGGTCACCACGAAGAACTGCAGGCTCAACCACTCATTCACAATCACTCTGACAACGCCCGCCCCAATAACCACAGTTCAATATTTCAATACTCACCACGATTACCCAGGCGCTGTCTCACCCGTCCTCCTCACGTTCGTGTCTCACTGTGAGTTCTTGAGACTGTGTAGCCGGGACGCCAGGCGGGAAACGGCCGTCGAAAACAAGACGGGGGCCCTCCGGTTCTCCGCAAGGCTGCCGCCGTTCTCCACAGCCTCAACGGACTTGAGCCCGGCCCCAAAAGGGGCTTCTATTATCCCACACTTCTGACACCAATCTGTTAATCGGAAATCAAGACCCTTATGAATTCCCCCAACAGAAATGGACAGAGACACGAAGGCTACAAAGTGGAGGCTATTTATTATTCGCTTGCTGCAGAAAGCGGAGAGAAAGCAAGCCAAGCCATGCAAGGCGTTGGTTTCTCTGGGGAACGAAGGAAGAGTACACATTATATAGGCTGTCCGTCCGGGCGGTCCGTTACGGCTCACAAACTTACTACAATTTCATTAGGTTACAAAAACATTCTATTTCTACTGCGCAGCCTCGCTTTTACGGAGCCTGCACTTTGTTTTTACCCTGTCAGCTATATCTTATCGGCCCAGGTTACTCAGGAATTTAATTATAACACACACACACTCCTTAGCGAAGGAGTTAAATTCTCATCACTCAGCTTCTGGAAATTAATTTACAAGCTATGCACCAATAGCCCTTTACTCCCTTTTTCCTTTAGTGAAGAAGTCAAACTCTCAGCAATTTTCTACTCACAATCCGTCTGGTGGTTTCTGAAGTGCCAGATCTTTTTGGCCAAACGGCGCTGTTGTGGTTGAGATCATGTGGGTCAAAGCATGTATGACCCACATACATGCTTGTCAAGAAATGTAAAATGGATCCATATTGGTTCTGTGTAAGAATGATTTTGTGTGATGGGGATGTTGTCCAAGAGGGCTGTGGGAACGGTTCTCCTTTAGGCCAGTCCAGCCAAGACAAGATCACAAGACCAGACACTTGTTATGGCGGAGAAGAGAAGAGACGGAGGCAACCAACACCTGCTTCTCACGAGAAGAGAAGGAGGGGGTTACTTCTACCATCTTAGACCCTTTATGCCTTTTACCTACCCTAAGGAAAGCTTTTAGAGATTTTTTAAAAGAGATTTTGAAATAAAAAGGGAATTAGTTGCCTTAGTTGTAATTGTAACAAGCCTTGCAAATGTATTATTGCTATGCTCATGCATCAAACAGATTTTATTCTGTAAATCTATTTTTTTTCCAATAAAAAAGATCAATTATAAAATATTTTGGTCTCTTGAACAGCAAAGCCTGCCGCAGCCATTCCCAGAGAGGGAGGTAAGGCCCCAGAACGCTACACAGTCCTACTTTACTTGAGCTTTAGTAGATTTTAGGACTACAAAGCTCGTGTGCATCTTCTTGCTGAACTGAATTAAGCGTAAGCAAGTATCATTTTAGGACAGACTTGTGAGAAGGGGTTCGTTGTCTGCCCTGGCTGAGGTCACCAGGACTCTGCCCAGCTGTTTAGGGATACCCAGGCTCCCAATTGCTGCTCTCTGTCCACCGACCAAGCTCTCCTTCGCAGGAAGCTGGGTCCTGACAGGCGCCCGGCTACTTCCCATTACAAGAGGCTCGGACAGGCGGCAGGCTCTCGACCCCATGAAGGCCAAAAGAAAGGAGAGGAGGGGAAACGGCCAGTCACGAAGGCTTCACCACAAAGTCCGCTTGGCTGCTGTGCAGCGCTGGACTCTGAACGGAAGAGATTTCTGTCAAGCGTCCCGCTTGTCCCCCAATGCTTTGGAAGTCCTGGAGGATGCTGGAGGAATGAGGAAAGGGCTTTGTCTTGGGAAAGAGAGGGAATGCCGTCTTTCTGGTCTGAATGCGGCCTCCCTTCGCTCTCTAGGGCTCTCCCGTTGCTTTTGATTCCAAACCTGGCTGCTCAGAAACCCAAAGGGAAATTAGTTTTCCCCACCGCCCTCCCCATGCAAACGTTTTCTCCAGGGGCCTCTGCC
Source organism: Pogona vitticeps (assembly GCF_051106095.1). Lineage (NCBI taxonomy): Eukaryota > Metazoa > Chordata > Lepidosauria > Squamata > Agamidae > Pogona > Pogona vitticeps. The sequence goes on along the minus strand of NC_135787.1, from coordinate 195,445,407 downwards.
CGGGTTCACTTTAAGGAAAGCAACGGCCGTATTTTCTCATGCCTTGGCCTCTGCCTACAAAGGAGGAGGTTTGAGTGTCTGTGATGCCCAAACGCCCGGGAGCAGCAAGACATTAAGACCGACCCCTTCGCAAACTCTATTTCCAGCCATCCCAGACAGAGCAAAGGTGGGGGATCCTGCACCCCCACCCCCACCCCCATGCTCCTCTTCCCTTCTTCCCCGTGAATCCTGCACTGTGGATTCCTGCGCTAAAGGCAGCTGGAAGAGGCACCAATAGAGCTTGCCTGTCCCCAAACCCTTCTGAGAGGAGTGCCGCGACCCAGCTTTCTTCGGCAGGTAAGTAGCATAATAAATAAATAAATAAATAAATAAATAAATAAATAAATAAATAAATAAATAAATAAATAAATAAATAGCATGAGGGGCACAGAGAGAGAGACTCAAGCCCCAGGAGGGGCTCTGCTTTGCAGTGTGTGTGTGGGGGTGGCCGACATGTTCCTCTGCTGCAGCAGAAACTAACAACAAACAAACAAACAAACAAAAAACCACCTTGTGGCACTGTAGTGACTAATTAACAAAACCTGGATATTTTAACCTGGCCACCCACTGACATTGTTCTAGATCCAATTTATAAGTGGGTGGAAGGAAGGAAGGAAGGAAGGAAGGAAGGAAGGAAGGAAGGAAGGAAGGAAGGAAGACAGACAGACAGACAGACAGACTGATTGACTGACTGACTGACTGACTGACTGATTGATTGATTGATTGATTGATTGATTGATTGATTGATTGATTGATTGATTGATTGATTGATTCACACAGGTTTTCAGCCAGCCCTGAGAGCAAGTGAGACACTGAAAAGGTCTCAGTGCTGAACCATCCACTCCGACTGGCATCACGGTGATCATATGCATGGTTCTTGACTACAGATTCAAAGGCCAAATCCTGCTGCAAGACCAAACTCAGACAAAAATCTTCCTTGCTGGATAGCTCAGGGGTTCCAGCTGGGCGTTTGAATCCCCCGCTGCATTTCTTGGACAGGGGCTAGACCTGATGATCTGTAGGGTCCCTTCCAGCTCTGCAATTCTAAGATGATGATGATGATTATGATTGTTCATCCAATGTGGAACAACATGGATGCATGTGGCCACTAGAGTTCACAATGATGGTTATTTAGACCGCTTTGAAAGTGGTACGAGTCAAATTCAGAGACGAGGCGAAGGAAGAGATGTCTACTACTATACGTCCATAGCTGTCAGGGAGGCACAGAAGGGGACTTAAACTCCCAACCTCTGGCTCCGCAGGCAGAGACCTCAACCCCTAAGCTATCCAGCCGTTGTTCTCACTTGGCAAGAGATGATGGAAGAACATCCTCTGGAGCAGGGAGTCGGCTGGGTTTCCACGCTTTGCTGGTGCTGGACCCTGTCCTAGCCAGCACTCAGAAAACTCCACCTTTGGACCGCAACGCCTGGCTGTATTTTTTTTTTTTTAAGGAACTTTCTCAGGGTTTGATCTTGGCTGAAGCTGGTTTCGTATCCGGGGCCAAATGGGCAGAGCTGCAGAAAGCCCTCCCTTGCTGGGCAGTGTGGCGGCTGCATGGTTTTAACTCCCTGGTTCATCCCACTCTGCAGTCACCAGGGATGTCCTTTGAACACTTTCAGGACCCCTTCCCTCCCCCATTAAAATGCCGCACGGTCTCTTTCCTCTTCCAGCTCCATCAAGACAGAAGGTGTAAAGAGGCCGTTCTGATGCTTTCCCCAAGGGGATGGGATAAATAAGGTACGAATCAATCCTTTTTTGGTCTGAGCTTTTGAGCATTGCAACCCACGTCTTCAAATGCTCCTGAAGTGGAGTGTCAGCTACAAAAGAAATTCCTGCTAAAAAAAGTCTGTCATCTTAAGGGTGCCACAAAAGTTCCTTCCTTCCTTCCTTCCTTCCTTCCTTCCTTCCTTCCTTCCTTCCTTCCTTCCTTCCTTCCTTCCTTCCTTCCTTCCTTCCTTCCTTCCTTCCTTCCTTCTCTCTTTTTCCGGCCTTTCTTACTTCGCTCTCCCTCCCTCCTTCCCTCCCTCCGTACTGCTGGTGTCTGTGGGAAAGAAAGGACCATTTTTATTAAAATTAATAACTTGGGATAAGGTATGGGATACAGAGGGTCAAGGGGATGTAAGAGAAAAAAAAGAGGAGGGGGAGGAGAAACACAAAATATACTGACATCCAGTCTATTCATACTGCAATATCAAAATTCAAACTTTCCGCTTTTCTACTATTCGTTGCCCTCCAGGTTTTCACTCACATTTACATCCTAGTTTAGATCTGTATTATTCAGACACTGTCTGGTGACTCTAACCATTTATAAAATAAATCCCATTGTTCAGTTGCCTTTTGTATTGGACAGTCTTTCAACACTTCTGATAAAATGTCAATTTCTGCCGCTTCCCGCATCTTCTCAATTAAGCTCCTCTTGTTTCGATATTACTGGTCTCTTCCAATTTTTGGCATAAAGAATTCTGGCTGCAGTGACTATATATATATAAAACTAAGCACTTTTTTGTCTTATCTATGTTGTCTGGTATCATACTCAATAGAAACAGTTCTGGGGTTAGTGGAACCTTACAAAGCAATATTTGTTGTAACAAAGCATGCACTCCTATCCAATATTGTTTCGCTACTCCGCAAGTCCACCACATATGATAAAAGCTTCCCTCTTGTGCTCCACACTGCCAACAAACATTTGACACATCTGTATAAATCTTTGACAATTTTTCTGGAGCCATATGCCACCTGTAAAACATCTTGTATATATTCTCCTTGAAATTAATCTATTTTGTAAGCTTTATATTATTTTGCCATATTTGCAACTATTGATCAATATCAATATTATGTCTTATATTTTGTGCCCACCTAATCATACATTTTTAGCCATCTCATCTTGCATTTTAATTTCCAAAAACAGGTAAACCTTTTCTTAATTATTTTATCTTTTGAGGCTAACAGGAGTTTATCAAATATCGTTTGTTCTGGGTAAAAACCCTCTATTTTGTCTTTTCTGTACCTAGATTCCACCCGTGCTCTGGACCACCAGTCTATATATATGTTTTGTGTCTCTAACTCTTCTTTAGACCTTAACTTACAATCCTTTTTTAAATAAATCTTGACATCTTAGAAGGTTTGCTTCTGTCATGACATTAGGTTGTCTATAGTTGATACCCATATTGGTGTTTTTTTGGTAAATCTGTTGGATTATTTTTTTCAAGTTCCTAATAGAGCTATTCTTATCATATGTGAATTGAAATGTTTCTGCTCTTTATCTTTTTTGTACCATAGAAAAGCGTGCCAACTGAACTGCAAATCATGTCCTTCCAACTTGAGTAGTCTACCATTTACCAAGGTTATTCATTCCTTTATCCAGTCTAATACACAGGATCTATAATACAAAACCCAATCTGGAAGACCAAAACCCGCTCTCTGTTTGGCACCTTGCATTGCTTTAATTTTAATTCTTGGTTTTTTTTACCTTGCCACATAAATCTCATAGTTATCTTATTATGTTCTTGGGGGAAAAAAGACTGTTTTAATATTGTGGGGATTGTCTGAAATAGAAATAAAATTTTAGGTAGAACATTCATTTTAATTGTTGCTATTCTTCCCATCAGCGATAACTCTCCAGGCTGATCTGTATCTCTTTGATCAACATCATATAATTGTCCTTAAATAATGTGCTCATCTCTCTTTGTGATTTGGACCCTTAAGTATCTAACTCTCTTTTCTTCTTGGAAGTTAGTCTCTTCTATTGACTTCTGTCATTCTTGTTCTCTCATATTTTTAACAAGTATTTTTGTTTTCTGTTGGTTTATTTTCATTCCTGCCATATCGCCAGAATTTTTCAGCATCTCCTATTGAGTCCATTGGGTCTTCCAATATAATGACTAGATTATCTGCAAAGGCTTGGAGTTTATAGGTATGACCTCTTACTTTCAGTCCTTTTATTTCCTTTTTACCTCTAATTTGTTCGGTTAATATTTCTAGAGTAAGAATGAATAGTAATGGCGAGAACGGGCACACCTGTCTAGTACCTTTCTGTATTTGTATTTCTTTTGTCAACTCCCCATTGATTCTAACTTTTGCCTTTTGCTAGGTATAAATAGCTTTATTTAGTTTCAAAAATCTTCCTCCAACTTGTAGCTCTTCCAGTTGATGCAGCATAAAATTCCAATTCAGATTATCAAAGGTTTTCTCTGCATCCAAGAATATAATAGCCATCTGTTTTTCCAGGTGAGCTTCACAGTATTCCGAAGAATTTAAGATTATCCTTATATTATTTTTCATCTGCCTTTTTGGAAGAAAACCCTACTGGTCTTGATGTATAATCTGTATTAAAATTCTTTGCAGTCTAGTTGCCAACATGGTTACATAGATTTTATAATCCTCATTCAGTAATGAGATCGGTCTGTAGTTTTTGATTTCTTTACCCTCTGTGTTTTCCTTATGTATAAGAGAAATTATCTCTTCTGTCCATGTTGGTGGCAATTCTCCCTTTTCTTCTACAAATTCCAAAAGCTTCTTATATGGATTGAGCAACACATTTTCTAATTCTTTATATTAATATTCCACTGGCAGAAGATCTGGGCCTGGTGCTTTCCCTTTTTGTTTGTTTTTTAATATATATTTTTAGGGCTTCTATAATTTCTGCATATGTTAAGGGCTCATTTAAGGACTGAATTTGGTCTTTAGTCAATTTCATTTTGTTGTATTTCCATACATATTCTTTTTGAGCTTCTTTATCTACTTCCTTTCTATTGTATAAATTCCGGTAGAAATCCTCAGCAATCTTTTTGATTTCTTCTTGTTTAAATTTCTCAGTCCCTGTTTCATCTTTCAATGTTCGTATTATTGTTTTCTCCTTCTCTTTCCTTAATGTATATGCTAACCATCTCCCCAGCTAATTTGCATTTTCAAAAAAAATGTTTTGCAAATTTAAGCTTCTTTGCAGTTTCTTTGCAATATATTTATCTGCTGTTGTACTAACTTTATCTTCTCTTTCAGTTCTATATTTGTTGGGTTTTGTTTCAGCTGTAACTCATCTGAGGCTAATCTATTTTCCAAAATCTTATATTTTTTTCTGTCTTTCTCTTTTTTGTTTTGCTGCAAATCTTATAACTGCTCCTCTAAAAAATGCCTTACTTGCCTCCCAAACCATTATCATTGATGTTTCTGGCCTCATATTCTGTTTGAGAAGAAATCTATTTCTTCATTTACTTGCTTAATAAAGTCCTCATTTTTAAAATGTGAAGTATTGATCTTCCAATTAAATTCTCTTAATTTGCTACCCAGTTGTAATGAAATTGGACTGTGGTCTGCAAATGTGTTAGGTAAGATGTCTATTTGTTCCAATTCTTTCATTAGGCTTGTTGAGATTCAACATGTATCGATTCTTGAACACGATTTATGTCTGTTATAATAAAAGGTATACCGTATTTTTCCAAGTATAAGACTATACTTTTGTCTAAAATTTTTAGACTAAAAATTGAGGGTTGTCTTATAAATGGAAGTAAGCAAGGAGAAAAAAACCAAGTGGAGGGGAAAGCAGGGATCAAAGTGATCCTGCAGGGCTTTAATCCCTGTTTTTCCCCTCCACTTGCTAAGCCTTAGCAAAAGGAAAGCAGGGATCAAAGCACTGCAGGATGGCTTTGATCCTTGCTTTCCCCTCTGCTTACTAAGTCCCATGGGGCTTAGCAAGTGTAGGGGGAAAGGATCAAAGCAATCCCATGGCTGTATAAGGGGGAAAGGGATCAAAACGATTGTGCAGTGGCAGGATTGCTTTGATCACTTTCCTCCTCCTTTTTCTAAGCTCCACGGGGCTTAGCATGAAGGGGAGAAAGCCGGGATCAAAATGATCCTGCAGTGCTTTGATCCCTTCCCCCCTACATTTGCTAAGCCCCACTTAGATTTCTTAATTTGGGGTTAAAAAAGTGGGGGTCTTATACATAGGGGTGTTTTATACATGGAAAAATACAGTAGTCTCTTGTCTTTGGGTTACATGTCCTCCAAGCATCTATAATATCTACTTTTTCCGCCAGGTAGAAAATTTCTTGAGATTGTTCTTTTCTTTTTTTTGGTTAGTATCCTTCTGTTGTCTGAGTCAGAAATTAGTTTTGGTTCCAGTACTTTCTTTATGTACATAGCCACACCTTTCTTCTTTTTACTTACATCCAGAGCTGCAAACAGTTTTCCTAACCTTGAACATTCCAGCAGTTTCTAATCTGCTCTTTTCATATGATTTTCTTGAATGCAAATAACATCAGATTTCTCATTCTGCAATTGTAGAAAGATCTTTTTTTGTTTTTGAGGTGAGTTCAGGCCATTTATATTGACTGAAAAAATCTTCATTTGTTTTCTAGTCATCTTGTTGTTGATTACTACTGTACCTTTCTGTTTCTTCCTCATCATGCTTCTGGTACATCTTGGCTCAGTAACTTCCTGTTCATCTAGCTCTGTATCTGATTCTGATTGTGATGAGTGATTTGATTTCTCTTGGGGTCTTGGGTCTGGTGCTCTTCCAAAATTTTATTAATGAATTGGATGGGGGAGTGCAAGGAATGCTTGTCAAATTTGCAGCTGATACAACATTGAGCAGAATAGCTAATACCCTAGAACAGTGTTCCCATAAATCCTAGCCAGCAGAGGTGGTTGTGAAGGCTTCTGGGAGTTGTAGTCCAAGAACATCTGGAGGCCCAAGGTTGGGGACCACTGCCCTAAAAGACAGAACTGGGCCAAAAGCAACAGAGTGAAATTCAACAGGGATCAGTGCAAAGTCCTGCACTTTGGAAAAAGAAACCAATTGGACAGTTACAAGATGGGGGATCCCTGGCTCAGCAAAACTATGAGCGAGAAGGATCTTGGAATTGTCATAGATCAAAAGCTGAATATGAGCCAACAGTGCGATGTGGCTACAAAAAAGGCCAATGCTATTTTAGGATGCATTAACAGAAGTACAGTCTCCAAATCCCCGTAGGGTGCTTGTTCCCTCTCTATTTAGCATTAGTAAGGTCTCATCTAGAGTACTATGTCCAGTTCTGGACACTGCACATTAGGAAGGATGATGACAAATTGGAACAAGTTCAGCAGAGGAGGGCGACAAGGAGGATCAGGAGGCTGGAAGCCAAGCTTTATGAGGAAAGGCTGAAAGAACTGGACATGTTTAGCATTGAGAAAAGAAGACTGAGGGGTGATAGGATAGCACTTTTCAAATCCTTGAAAGGCTGTCCTACAGAGGAGGAGCAAGATCTGTTCTCAATCATGCCAGAGTGCAAGACACATAACAATGGGCCCAAGTTAAAGGAAACCAGATTTCAGTTAATATCCTAACTATTAGAGCAGAACGACAGTGGAACCATTTACCTCTAGGGGAGTTGGTGAGTGCTCCAACACTGGAGGCATTCAAGAAAAACTTGGATAATCACCTGGCAGATATCCTTTGATGGTATTCCTTCCTTGAGCGGCGGTTGGACTTGATGGCCATGTTGGCAACCCTTCCAACATCTGATTCTATGATTTCTGAGCTGCCTTGAGTCCCACTTCTGGGATAAAGGCCACATAGCGATGCAATAGATAACTGTATATATATATAGAGAGAGATTTTGTTGGGTGTGTGGCTTGTCTGTATTCTGCAAACTGCCTCGAGTAGTCATTTCAGTAAATTGGGTGGTGTGTAGTAGCTAAATAAATGAACAGGCCGGATGTTGGAATACCCCAACATCTTTTGCAAGGGGGTAAAGGGGCTCCCCTTTGGGCCCCCCCTCACCCTCTGCTCCGTCCTGCTCCTCTTTTCACAGCTGACTGCGATGGAAACCGAGGGAGGCAGCAACCAGACCCGGGTGACGGAGTTTGTCTTCCTCGGCTTCTCTGGGGTCCCCACGGGCCAGACCTTCCTCTTCCTGCTCTTCCTGGCCATCTATCTTGTCACTTTGGCAGGGAATTCTGCAATACTCGTTCTGATCCAGACGGATTCGCACCTTCGCAGCCCCATGTACTTTTTCCTCAGCCATTTGTCTTGCTTGGACCTTTGCTATTCTTCCGTCACCCTCCCCAAGATTTTGGTGAACCTCCTGCGCCAGAGGCACACCATTTCCTACAACCAGTGCATGGCCCAAATGTTTTTCCTGATGACTTGCGCTGGATCCGAGTGTGCCCTGCTGGCTGTCATGGCCTACGACCGCTATGCGGCCATCTGTGAACCCTTACGCTACACCCAGCTCATGAGTAAGCCGGTGTGCATCCTCCTGGCTACCGCGTCTTGGATCTGGGGCCTTCTGGACTCAACCCTCCACACGGCACTGACCACCAACCTGGCCTTCTGTGGGGCCAACCAGATCCACCACATCTTCTGTGACGTCCCGCCCCTCCTGAAAATTGCCTGCAGCGACACCTACGTCAACGAGATGGCCCTTCACGCCGCCAGCGTTTTTGTGGGTTTGAGCCCTTTCCTGCTCGTTGTCGTCTCTTACATCTACATCCTGTCCGCCATATTGCAAATCCGCTCCAGCACCGGCCGGCAAAAGGCCTTCTCCACCTGCGCTTCCCACATGCTTGTGGTCGCCATCTACTTTGGGATGGCTAACGTGAACTACAACCGCCCCCGCGCGGGCTACTCCTTGGAAGTCGACACTCTCATCTCCTCCTTGTTCTGCATCGTCACCCCCATGCTGAACCCCCTCATCTACAGCCTGCGCAACCGAGAGGTGAAGGAAGCCCTGAGGAAGATGCTGGGGGGGCAGAAGAAGGAGCGGGTGTCCTCTCACAAGCCAGCGTCCTCCTCACCCTCTCGTCCAGTGGACGACCACTTCCAAAATCCTTTAGCCAAGCACAAAGGCCATGCTGGGACAGAAAGTTAAAAAAACAAGAGCAACAACCTTCTCCAACCACTCCACATCTTGAGCCACCATCATTCTCGCTAGGGGTGTGCAGAGGCCACAACAACTTCAGCCCCTGAGCGGAACAGGAGATCCAGGCTGAGGCGGGACAGAGAGCAATGAGGAAGGACAAAGGGATGAGCAGGGCTGGACCCATCTGAAAAACAAACATTGCTCCCTTCATGTACATCTCTTTCCTTGATTTGCACATATACCCGTCTTTCCTCCTCTGATAGCTCAAAGCACAGAGAGGGTTCATTTCTTTTAGGAAACCTTCTACTCTCTCTCTATCACACACACACACGAACAAAAGCAGGCCTTTACTTCAATCTAGAATGATGTGGGAAGTGCCGGACTTTCAGAAACTCAACTCACCAAATTTTGGGCATGGTTAGGCCTGCCTTTTGTCAGCTCCAGTGGCTTGCAGAGCTGTGCCCCTTCCTAGATGGGAGATCTCTGACAACACCGGTACACACGCTGGTCCTCTCATGGATGGACTACTGTAATCCTCTCTACATGGGGCTTCCTTTAAAGTTGGCCTGGAGAGTAGAGTGCAGTGGCTTCTAGTGGCCAGTTCTTGTAACTTTATCTTTACAAATATATATACCCAAATTTTCCGTATATAAGATGCCCCCATGAACAAGACCCCCCCCCACTTTTCTAACCCAAAATTAATAAATCTAAGTGGGGCTTAGCAAGTGTAGACAGAAAGGGATCAAAGCGCTGCTGGATTCTTTTGATCCCTGCTTTCTCTGTTCGTGCTAAACCTTGTGGGGCTTAGCAAAAGGAAGTGGAAAGGGATGAAAGCAATCCTGCAACTGATCATTTTGATCCCTTTCCCCCTTATACAGCCACGGGATTGCTTTGATCCTTTCCCCCTACACTTGCTAAGCCCCATGCGACTTAGCAAGCAGAGGGGAAAGCAGGGATCAAAGTGATCCTGCAGCGCTTTGATCCCTGCTTTCCTTTTGGTAAGGATTAGCAAGTGGAGGGGTAAGCAGGGATCAAAGCCGTGCAGGAACAATTTGATCCCTGCTTTCCCCACCATGTGTGTTTGTTCTCTCCTCGGCTTACTTCCATGTATAAAATATTTAGACAAAAGTATAGTTTTATACATGGAAAAATACGGTACCTAGGATTTTTCTTTTTATATTGTTAATACAAGTGAATTAGCAGATACTAATCCTCTAGAAAAGGGTATTGCACTATATATCCCCAGTCCTGGCTCTCCTGCACTGGCTACGTGTTGTGTCCTGGGCCAGGTTCAAAGTGTTAGTTTTAACATGCAAACCACTTAATGGTTTAGTACCTCGCTACCTGTCAGAGCATCTCTCCTAGAGAAATGCTGCCCGTTCCACATGATCTTCCTTGGCCTCACTGCTGGAGGTGGCCATGCCTAAGGGAGGCAAGGAAGGCCTCAACTAGAACACAACCCTTCTCGGTAGTGGCCCCCACTATCCGATTTTACCTGGTTGGGATTATTTTTATATATTATGTTTGAGGAAGAGTGGGAAGGGGGTTCAAGTTTATGCAATATTGTAATGATGGCCTAGATTAGTGGTTCCATAAGCTGGGCAGGATTTAAGTGAAACAAGCAAACAAACAAGCAAGCAAGTGAGCAAACAAGGAAGGAAGCAAGAAAAAGAAAGAAAGAAAGGAAGAAAGAAAGAAAGAAAGAAAGAAAGAAAGAAAGAAAGAAAGAAAGAAAGAAAGAAAGAAAGAAAGAAAGAAAGAAAGAAAGAAAGAAAGAAAGAAAGAAAGAAAGAAAGAAAGAAAGGCGTGAGCCACAAGGGTTCATTTTTCATCTTCAAGATAATAACCCGAGTAGGTCTCCCAAAACTCAGTAGGGTTCTTCTGGAGAGTACAAAATCTTCTTGGGAAATCTCTGATGGATCTCCGGAGATTCCTATAAACTGAGGTCATTAGCAGATGCAACATCCGCAATACATATAGATTGCTTGATAATATCATTTATTGATGCAGAGGTTTTTGTTTCATTGATGATTTATCCTTTTACATGAACCGACTATGATTTTTCATTTATTCTTAAAACTACTAGCACATTCTATGGAGCAAAACATAGACAAAAAATGTAGATTTTTTTTAAAAAAAGTAACATTTTGCATGTTGAAACAGGGTATGCACAATACAAAGAGCAGGTAACGGCTCCTTCCCTAATGCGTGGAGTCGCACCGAGTGAGGGATGTGAGCATCTCCCTCCATCACCCGTTCAAGCCATTGTCTCGGGCTCCCCACCCTCAACATTGCAAAGTTTCCATTCAAAGGTATCATCCTTCGTGCCGTGAAATGGCTAAGAGACCAAGGCCCAAACAAGACGATAACTAGGAGCATGTTATTGAAAGGAGAGCCGTCTTAAGAGGTCAGATGTTCTAGCGCCAGCTTGCCTTGCCCCGCAAGTGGCAAATGCTTTGGTTCTGTGGCGCCGGTTTCATTTGCAAGTCTAATTCTCCGGGAGTGGGGCTTTGAAGTGACTGCGTCTCTGGAGGGGAAAGGTTGCCACAGCAGGAAATGTGCATTTCCTTTAAGGCAGGACCCATAGAGGAGAACTAAATTGGTTAGCAGCCACGGCACCCGCAAAGGTATAGGATCAAAACTAAAAACAGATGAACGAGAGTTTAGAGCATCACCTGACACCCCCTCCCAGGCCACCGTAAGCCCCCTGGAAGGGCAAAGCAGGTCATGAGAGAGGCAGGAGGGGTCCGGGGACGCCAGGGCTTTATCTGATTCCCCTGCCCCCCCCCAGCCTCTTGGTGCAGAGGGAGGGGCGGAAAGCAACAGGTGGGCAGGTTAGGGACGATGCGTGGCCTGGGGAGCCCTCACGGCAGGAGCTCCACGTAGTTGGCTGGGAAGAGGCCCTCCTTCCCGTGGCAGTGCCCACGCCACCAGCCCTCGTCCACGCGCTCAATGCCCGTGATGGTGTCTCCGGGGTAGAAGGAAATCTCGTCGTCTCCTTCTGCAAAGACAGAGGGAAGGGAAAAGGCAGAAAGCATCAGTCGGCAGCCCCACGGCCGATTTCTCGGCTCCCGGTGGTTTTCGTTGGTGTCCCTCCTTTCTCCGAATCCAAGGAGCCCAGGCGGTTCATAACAAGGTGGGAAAGAACCCAGAGGACTCAAACACAGGAAGTTGCAACGTTAAAATGCAATCACGCCTATGGGCCTAAATCCATTTGGACCCACTCGATCCAGGGCTGAATGGTAGGTTTCCCAACACCATTTATGACCTATAAAGGCCTACACCAAGTGGGCCAAAACTATCTCCCATACTATCCTCCCAGCTGGGCTTTGAGATCTGCAGGGAGAGCCACGCTTAGGGCCCTGCAGCCACCTGTTGGGGGTGTGGACTCAAACAAGGGCCTTCTTTGGGGCCACTCCCAGACCGTGGAACTCCTTGCCAAGAGATATCGAGCTTGTTCCCATTCTTGTGGTCCTTCTGGCAGCAGACAAAGCCTATTTTATTTTTGTGGCGGAGTGGATAAACTGCAGTACTGCAGCCAAGACTCTCCTCACAATCCAGGTTCAACCCCAGGTTCACTCGGCCTTCCACCCTTCCAAGGTCAATAAACTGAGGACCCAACTTGCATGAGGGGGAGAAGAAATGTGCAGCCTGCACGGCTCAGTTTTAAACTGTACAGAGAGTACTTTAAACACTATGGGGCGGTATGGAAGCAGCACACTTTTATTTTGAGAGAGACTGTTGGGAAGTAAGAGCCTCACCTCACAGGAGCTTAGCGGAAATTCTGGCTTTCTTTGTTTTAAGGCCAATTAATATTTGTATTTTCATTTGAATGCATTTAAAGTCTTTTAACTTGGATTGTACTTTGATAACATGATGAATCAAATCACTAATCAACATTTGCAGCTTTATGGTATTTTAATTTTCTATTATTATTTTTCTTGTTGTTTAATCGTTCAGTCGTGTCCGACTCTTCGTGACCCCCATGGACCAGAGCACACCAGGCCCTCCTGTCTTCCACTCACTGCCTCCCGGAGTTTGGTCAAATTCATGTTGGCAGCTTCAGTGACCCTGTCCATCCATCTCATCCTCTGTCGTCCCCTCCTCCTCTTGCCTTCACACTTTCCCAACATCAGGGTCTTTTCCAGGGAGTCTTCTCTTCTCATGAGATGGCCAAAGTATTGGAGCCTCAGCTTCAGGATCTGTCCTTCCAGTGAGCACTCAGGTTGATTTCCTTTAGAATTGATAGGTTTGTTCTCCTTGCAGTCCAGGGGACTCTCAAGAGACTCCTCCAGCACCAGAATTCGAATTAAGTTTTTAATGGTATTATAAACCACCATGGGCCCCAGTTTTTGGGGGAAACGGGGCTTTTCCTAAGTTAGACACCTGAGCATGCACACTCTTAGCTAAGCCCAGCTGACTCCGTGGGTCTCGCTGTACCTGGGACGAGCAGCTGAATTTGGCTACCTGAATCGGCTGTTTTCTGGACTGCCTCTTGGCCTCGGCCTGCTGGACGAGGGTCTCTTCAAATTGGGAGAGGCCGTGATCCACCGCCTGCCTCCAGGCTGAACGCTCAGAGGTCCAGGTTTCCCATCTTTTGAGAAAATCCATTCCTAAGGCCTTCAGGTCCCGCTTGCAGAGATCTGAAATCTATGCTCTCTGGATATTTGTAAATAGACTATATTGAATTTTACTCTCTCCATGTTGTGGTGTCATTGCAACTATATATTTCCTAACTCCAGAAAAGGTTAACAAATTCTCAACCCCAGGGAGTTTCAGAAGAGTGGCTCCCCTCACTCCGTGTTCACACCTTCCTCCAGACCGACACGACCAGCTTACCTCCCTGATAGTCATAAAGGGCCACGGCAGACAGCGTGCCTCCGCTCACTTCATACAGAGGACCTTCAGCGCCTGCAAAAGAAGCCAAGGAGGTGGCATGGATGATTACGGTCCTCGTGGGTGGACCACCGTTGCAGATGGATGGAAACAGGGCTGGACAACGTGTGCCCCCAGCCCAATTGCCCTTTTGGAGCCCCTTTCACTCACCACTTTAGAAAGAAACATTTCTTTACACAGGAAAATCTCCTGCCATCTTCCATGGTGCAATTTTGCTATGTTTTGAGGGTGCTCCAACACTTCTGATCCCCCATGTCCCCATTTCAAAAATGATATACAGTACCTATGTCATTTTTAAATGGGGTCATGGGGGCCCAGAATGCCGGGGCACCCTCAAAACATAGCAAAATTGCATATATCTATATAGATATACATATAGATAGATATAGATATATAGATATATATGTATAGATATATAGATATACAGTGGTGCCTCGCTTAACGAGCGCACCGTAGAACGACGAATCCACATAGCAAGGACGTTCTAGCGATCGCAAATGCGATCGCATACCGATGGCCCCTATGGTCGAAAATCGCTTTGCGAAGATCGGTAAGCGATCTTCGCAAAACAAAGCCACAGATCAGCTGTTCGGCGGCTCCAAAATGGCCACCGGAAGCCCCGAAATGGCTGCGCGCAACGTTTTCACGCCCTCCCCTCACTTACCGAGGGCGCGAAAATGGCTGCCGGCTATAGGAAAACTTCGCTGAACGGTGAGTTTTGGAGCCTATTGGAACGCATTAAACTAAGTTTAATGCGTTCCAATGGCTTTCCCCGTCCCGTTCAGCGATGTTTTCACATAGCGAGGGTTAATCCGGAACGGATTAACCTCGCTATGCGAGGCACCACTGTATATGCAATTTTGCTATGTTTTGAGGGTGCCTTTTATATATCTCCACCAGAGGGCAGAAGGGAGCCTTTTAAATATAAAAAAATGCTTTTTTAAAAGTTGAACTTTTCTTTAACAACAACAAAATTAAGCCCCACGGTAGCACTCTTTATAGTCCGTAACCAGCAACTTAAAGCTTAAAAAGAAAGAAATAGGCCGATTAGCTCTACGTGTTCCGTCTTCCTGGGAGGGGGTTCTTTCCACCACCCCCGCCCCCATTGACCACCCACTGTGGGGTAAAAGAAGGGCACCCTATTTGCTTTGCCCCGACGTTCCTGTCAGAGCATCCCACGGTTCAGGGGGAACCTTTCGCCCCATGCCACCCCAAGGCAGGCTCTCGTCTACGGGAAGCCAGGCGACTCCCAGCCCTCGTTCCTCAGGAAGAAAGGGCCCTTCCTCTGGGGTCCTTCCACTTCAGCCACTCCGTTCAAACTTCAGGCGAACGGTGGATTCTCTGAGAGAGCTCACGGGCCAGAGTGGGACCTTACAGGTGACCCACCGTGTCCACTTGTGTTGCAGAGACACGATTCAAGCCAATTGTTTGTGGCTGGGATATCGGGGAAAGGCCTGTGTTGACCTTCCAACGACCGACCCACAAAGCAAAGCAAGCCCACTTGTGACGTGTGGAAGAAAAGCAGCTCCTGCTGTGAAAATCTGACCCTGTCGGAGCCCTTAAGGAACTCCCTCTCCCCACAAGAGGCTCATCCTTGGGACCTGACTTGGGACAAGGGAACGGAACTCTTTAAGGCGTGAGCCTCCTTCGCGCATCAAGCATCCTATGTGCTAATGACACCGGTTGTTGCAAAACGAAGATAAGGGTTCCTAGTGCCTCTTAGTACCTCAAGGCGGGTAGGACAGGAGCCCCCTGACCCACCGCAGCCCCTCCTTTCCCTCACCTGAAGAGGCCGGTCCTGCGCCGTAGCTGCCCGGCGCCCTGTCCGGGATCTCCTCATAGTCCTGGCCCCCGTCAGCGTCGTCATCCTCGTTGTCTATGGTTTCCGAATGGCCAAAGTGAGGCGGCATCTCTTCATACTCTGCCCCACCGTCCTCCTCGTCCTCCTCTTGGAAGGGTGGGGGCACTGGGCGGCCGAAAGGCTCAGCCACGTCCTCGTAATCCCCCCCGTCATCAGTGGCTTCCACGTAGAGGGGCTGGTGGGCAGGCGGAGGGGCTGGCAACCCTCGAGGAATCTCATCCAGGTCCAGGCTTCGTGGGGGGAGGACGGGAGGGGGCTCATCTTCCTCTTCAGCCCCTCCCTGGACATCAGAGAGACATAAGAAGCACAGTGGTTATTGTCCCTTGGTCTTTGCTCTGTGTGTGTGTGTGTGTGTGTGTGTGTGTGTGTGTGTGTGTGTGTGTGTGTGTGTGTGTGTGTGTGTGAGAGAGAGAGAGAGAGAGAGAGAGAGAGAGAGAGAGAGAGAGAGAGAGAGAGAGGGTGAGTGGAAAAAACAAGAACAGCAAGTCACCCCTTATCCAAGGGATCATTATCCACTGATTCACAGTTTAAAAATATTAACATTTTAAGAGAAAAACCCTCATAACATATATTTCTAAAGATGAAGTTACCAGAACTGGCTGCTACATATACTGTAAAGTTCCTTAGAGAGAAACGTGCATCCACTATGTCGTTACCAGAATTGGCCAATAGGGGGAGCCAGAGACCATTCACTATTAGAATACATCGTGTTTCCAATAATCCACATTTTTCAGCATCCGCCGGAAGGGCTTGGAACTCTCCCCTCACGGATACAGGGGCTCCACTGTACACGGAGGGTGAGGACAAGCAGAACATTTTAAAACAACCAAATAAATAAATAAAAATTGGAAACTGCAAGTGAATAATACAAGGTAGAGAAAAGGCACTCAAAGATTTCGGCATCTGTGTTGGTTCGCCTCTTTCCACCTCCCGCTTTCATGCTACTTCAGGGTGACCCTACTGATGGTGTGAACGTGGATCTCGGAAGACGAACACCTCTCTTGGGGGCATCCGTGAGCATCGTGCAAGACAGGGCCCGCTTTGCCCAACCGCAGGATGGGAGCTGGCTGCCAATCGTGACCTGGCCCGTGACCGGGGAGCCCCCAGGAAGCATCCTTGGTGCCCTTACTAGGGTTCTTCACGTGAGGGGGGGGTATCCACTGGTGGCAAAGAAAATTGTTTCCATCAGCTTAAGTACTGCTTGGGCAGTAAGACCACCTTTCCTCTTACCTGGTGAACTGGGAGCGCCGAGGGCAACCTGGCTTCTGGGTGAACCACGACGGGCGCCAGTGGGAGTTTGCAAGTCGAATCTTCCTTCGCTGTGTCTTCATTTTGACGTGTCTCTTTAGGCTGTTTCTCGTCCTTTTCCTTTTTTAAAAAAAAAGACAGCAGTTGGTCATTCCGTGCTTGGGGATGGCTTCTGTTAGGCCAACTGTCCCGTTACCTCCGAAACGGCTGCACAACTAACCGCAGAATCCCGTACACAGGGACTGGCTACAGAGCGGGCTCACTCAGAGTGGGCTGGGGCAAAATGGGGTCACTTAAGGCCCACGAGAGAGCTGGTATGCCGTGTCGTCCTTTACAGCCAAGGAAAGCTGTAAAGAAAAAAAAGTTAGTCCCCTTCCTTGGCCCACCTGTTTCTTCCCACTTCCAGGATGCAGCCTTTCAAATTTTTAAATTTTCTCTGAAAAGCACAGCTCATCAAGGTTGCCGTAACTGGTTTATGAAAACCACTGTTGTCTCCTCCCTCTGCTCCTCCTTTTCTCCTCCATTTTCCTTCCTAGTTTCTGCTCTGTATTTCTTCCTGTTGCTTTCAGAGCAGCTTTCACTTCACTTTCTAGAACTGCAGGTTCTTCATCCTAGGGTTCCTCTTCAAAGGAGTCTGTCATCCTTTGATCCCTTCAGTACAGATCTTCAGCATGCTGTTTCCACCTTCTCTTCATTTTTTCCTAGTCAGACCATGTGTCCCCCCCCCCCCCCCCCCCGCTGGTTGTTCTGCACCCCTAAGGTAGACTTAAATTTCCCTTTGAGTTCTTGAAACTTCTGGATAAGATCTCTTCTTTTTTTCCCCTCTTGTTGTTCTCCTCTATTTCTTTGCACTGGTCCTTGTAACAGTTCTCTTCCTCTCTACGTGACAGGAGCTGAAAAACTACCTTCAGGGTTCTGACCCTATTTCTGCTTATTAAATGACCTTAAAAAGGAGTGACCCCTGACAGGGACCCAGAAAAACGTGGCTAGGAATGCTTTGGGCACAGGCTTTCTTTCTTTCTTTCTTTCTTTCTTTCTTTCCTTCTTTCTTTCTATTTTCCGTCTTTCTTTCTTTCTTTCATTCATTCTTTCTTTCTTGCTTTCTTTCCTTCCTTCCTTCCTTCCTTCCTTCCTTCCTTCCTTCCTTCCTTCCTTCTTTCTTTCTTTCTTTCTTTCTTTCTTTATTTATTTATTTATTTATTTATTTATTTATTTATCTATCTATCTATCTATCTATCTATCCATCCATCCATCCATCCATCCATCCATCCATCCATCCATCCATCCATCCATCCATCCATCCATCCATCCATCCATCTGATCGCTGGCAGAAGACGCAAACCAGCCTGTTCTCACAGCAGACCATGATGATGATTCTAGGATTTGCATATTTTTTCCAAAGTATGCAAATCCTACAGTCCTCATCCTCATCTTAGACCTGCAGAGCTGGAAGGGATCCTTTGAGATCATCCAGTCCAGCCCCTGTCAAGGAGGCACCAAGTGGGGGGATCGAACTCCCAACCTCCGTCTCCGCAGCCAGAGACCTAAATCATTGAGCTGTACATCATTGTTGTGATTATCATCATCATCATCATCATCTTAGAACTGCAGAGCTGGAAGGGGCCCTGTGGATCCTTCCCTTCCAGCCCCTGTCCAAGAGGCCCATTAAGGGAATCGAACTCCCAACCCCTCTGGCTCCCCAGCCAGAGACCTCAACCCCTGAGCTCTCCAGCTGTTCCTCAATGTGGGCATCACAAACTCCACAACTTTTTCTAGGAAGCGCGCCCTCTTTCTGGAGACCCTCGGGGGCCCATGAGCAGCTTCCCCGGGGGGGCAGAACCCATCATCCCCACAAGCCATGCTTGCTCTGGGTCATCTTGACGGGCTCCTCGCCGAGAAGGCACAACAAAGGTTTGGAGCTCCGCAGCCGGATTCTGCAACCCGGCGGCCGAGAGAGCTCTCATTTCATGGAGTCAGTGTAACCGGCGCATGGAAGGAGCTCTCCCGTTTGGTCCAAGGCCTGGGGGGGGGGTTGCTTGTAAATGTTCTGACCAAGAACCTGGACCAGACGTTCCACCCTAAACGTCCCCCCGGCGTCTCACGGGAAGACTCTGCAGAGAGGTGGGGGGGCCAGCTGGTTGTACAGCCCGGAAGAAGAACCTCAGGGAAAGGCTGTTTTTAAGGACAAGGACCATCCCTCACCTCCCCACCCCTCAAAAAAGACCCTGCCATACAAGAAAGTCACTTCCCCCCCCCCCAAGTCTGGTCTTGTGTGCCATGTAATGAACGAAAGTACCATCGATGGTCCCTAAGTGGTCCCGGCTGCAGGTGAGGGCTGCGTTGGGGCAAACAGCCTCCGAAGGAGGAGCTGCTCGTAAGGTAGAAAATCCTCAAGGCCCAGAAAGCCACGCAACCGGAGATCAGCCCCAGAAGACCCACAGGATTGGGACCCTCACCTTCTGCTGCTCCCGGGCCGCCTGGCGCTCTCGCTGGTCCCGGGCTTGGCGTCGCCCTCGCTCTTCCTCGGCCCGCCTCCGGTTGTCCTCCTCGGCCGACTTGGCCATGTTCTCAAACCGCTGCCTGAGGCTGCCGGCCCCACTGGAAGCTGTTCACAAGGATGGGGAGGTGGCGTTGACCACAGAGGTTGGGAAAGACGGAGAGGGGAAGGCTTGGTGGCAGGTGCCACGAGAGCTCTACTGAACCCACTTCTGGACCAAAAAGGTGGCTTAGAAGGACAGAAGGCAGGCTAGGGAAACATGCTCTTCTTTTTTGGACGACGAAACCCCAGATTCCCCCACCACGTCCACCACCACCACCAGGTTCATAACACTGCTCAAGAACCCTTTGGGGGGGGGCACGGTCACATTAAGGGGCGTTCCCTTCCCCCCCCTCTCTCTCTCCTGTATGGTGCATCTTTTCGCCACCCTTGCTAGGCTGAGCTGGAGAAAGAAAGACCTACCAGCCTCCACAGGCTTCGTCTTCTCGTACGAAGACGTTGGGGCTTCCATGTCATCGAAACCCGTCGCGCTCTGCAAAGAGAAGGCCCACCGGAGACTCAGCTCCTCCGCTGGGGGACGCCACGGCGGCCTCCACACTGGGACCCACACACACACACACACACACAAGAGCCCTCACTCGTGTCACTTCTTCCCTCTCTGCTCTTCCCACCTGGAGCAGACGGGGTCCCAGGAGGACATGAGCAAGCCCCATGAATATGGACTAATTAGGCCTTGACGAGACAATGAAAGAAGGCTGGACCTCCCTCGCATTGTGAGCCCCAACTAGGCCAAACCCATTCAGTTAAAGGGATTTGAACCGGGGGGACGGACACTTTATGATTCAGCAGTCCATGAATTCCTTGGGGTCACCACTGCATTCCGTCCGGTCATGCTCAACCTTGGGCCCCTTTGGGTGTTCTTGGACGGCAGTTCCCAGAAGCCTTTTCACCACCAGCTGTGCCCTCCTGGGTTTCTGGGAGTTGCAGTCCAAGGATTCCCGGGGTGACCCGCGTTTGGGGGGGACCCCTGATTTAGGCCACGGAGGTCGTGATCCAACGGCCTCAAACCCCCCCCCCCAAGAGGTTTTGTAAGGTTTGAGAGGTGCCCTAGGAGGGTCATTGGGAGCCATTCCTGATTTTGGACTCGGATCTGTTTCAGCTGCCCGTCGGAGGGCTGATGGGTTCTTCTTTTTGGAAGACCAGCTCGGAAACGCCTGGAGGTCTGGCGAAGAGAGGCAGAATGCCAATGGGGCAAGGGTGGCAAGGGGGTCAGTCTAAAGCCAAAAGGGGTTCACCACCCGTGCAATGTGCGCCTCGGCCGGTCCTCCCTCTCTTCGAGTTCAGGGACTCTCCCTAAAGTCCGATCAGTTACTGTTAAAACGTATTTGCTGGAAGCGCGGCCTCTTGACCGCAAGGCAGTTCCAGAAGGACAAAACTAAAAGGGTGGCCGTTTCTGATGGAACAAGAAGAAAAGGGAGGTCCTTTGGGGAGGTCCCTCAGCAGGGCCTTTCTCCAGGGTCTCTGCTCCCGTCAAGGCTTACCTTGTCCACCCTGTCCCTCTGGACCCCGTAGTGACCTCCGAAGCCCTTGGCATAGTCTGCAAAGGGAGGGGAGCAAAAAAGGATGGCACTCAAGACATTCCAGCGTGGCCACTTTCTGGAGGCCTCTCCTGGCAAGGCCACCTGAGGCTGGACTCACTGCCCCTTAATGGGACCCTCCCCGGTGCACCTGGCCAGGGGAGGACCTTTGCCATGGGAGGGTTCAGGGCCCCCATCCGAAGGGCCAGTGACTCCATGAAACTTGCCACGGCCTCACCCTAGAAGGAGCCTGGAACAGCTCGGACCCAGCAGGCCACCCGAGTCAGCGGCCACGATGGAAGCCACCCATGTCCTCCTGCCCACCAGAGATCCATGGACAGCCACCCACCTGTCTGGGACTCGTGGGGCTTCACCTCCTCCTTGTGGGCCCAGCCCAAGGCCGATTTGTCCTGGCGGTCCTTCTGCACTCCAAACTTCCCACCGAAACCAACGGCATAGTCTGCAGCCGAGAAGACATGGAAGGAAGGAACACACAGTCCTCCACACAGTCACGATTTGGCTAGGCACCAGCTTCCCAGAGGGGGAGAAGCGGGCAGCCCACCAGCCGTTCCTGGCATGCAAGCCTGGGGGATCATTTGTGTCGGGGACCTCTGCGTGAACAGCCCCTCCACACGGCCAGTCTTTTGGGAAAACTGCAAACCCATGCACAGCGAGTAATCCCCTGTTAGTGGGAAGCAAGATGTCTTGGGGAGGCCGTGCTGCCTAAAAGATGGCATATGAACTCCCCCACACACCTTGTTTCCAAAAAACAAAGAAAAAACCCTCTTTCAAACTACCCATGAATGACTTGGCAGCTGGGAGAGAGGCTGGTGCCGCTTGCAAAGGGGGGGGCAGGGCACAGAGAGATGGGCCCATGTGCGACAAGTGCCACCTTGATCTGATCAGGAGTGGCAAATATCACAGCCAGCGGAGGCTACAGGGAAGGAGCAAGCCCAGAAGCCAGCTATAATCACAGCCGATGCCACGTTCCTATGCTGTCCCGTCCCCCCCAGGCAAAGCACGTGAGTAGCCTTACAGGATCCCTGTCTTGAGGGGATGTCCTGGATGTGGCCCTAAACTGGATGGAGAAAGCCAGAAGACAAGGGAGCACTTGAGGGGAAGCAGTGAGCCCTCCAACGCTGGAGGGCTTCAAGAGAACATTGGACAACCCCATGGCAGATCTGCTTGGATCTGGATCCTTGCCTTGAGCAGGGGGTTGGACTGGATGGCCTTCGAGGGCCCCCTTCTGACTCCTTGTTTCTCGCATCCTACAAGTCTAAGACAAATGCAGCTGGCACACGAGTCTGAGAAATACAACCGGAGGAAGCAAAGAACCCCAGAAGGTGCCTGACATTGAGCCGGCCTGCTGGGCTATTCCCCTGGGGTGTGGACTAGGCCCTGGCTGGCACAGGGGTGGCCACATTCCATGTGTCCGCGGTGGCCTCCCGAGACCCACAACGGGCTGCTTCACACTCGTGGTTTGAGGCAGCCAACTGAGCTGAGAAAAGGCTACTTGAAACTAGCATATTGTTTATTTTAAACGTGGTCTCCCTACGTTGCCCCGCTGCTCCTGAATTTAGCTGCATCTATTTCCAGGTCAACATGAATTGGACCCAACTCCGGGAAGCAGTGGAAGACAGGAGGGCCTGGCGTGTTCTGGTCCATAAAGGGGTCACGGAGAGTCGGACGGATGACTTAACGACTAAACAACAACATTTGCAGGTCGCTAAGGGACAACAGAAAACACCTCATGACGTCTGTATATATCAAGAGTGCCCCCCATCTCTGTTCTCAGGATCCCCCCAGACAATGTCCTGAGATGTTTTTAAGCAGAAATGAGGGGAAATGGGACCTGGGATCTCCTTGTCACAAGGCGGGCGTTCTGCTCCTGAGTCCTGGACCAAAACCAAAGGCCACGATGGGGATGGGTTTCTACACACGAGGGTGTCTTCCACAGACTCAACTCTGACCCATATCCTCCTGCCCACCGGAGAGCCGTGGACGGCCACCCACCTGTCTGAGACTCGTGGGGCTTCACCTCCTCCTTGTGGGCCCAGCCCAAGGCCGATTTGTCCTGGCGGTCCTTCTGCACTCCAAACTTCCCTCCAAAGCCAATGGCATAGTCTGACAATATAAAAATGCAGCAAATATTGCACAGAACATTTGCATTATTAATTAACATACTGCTCACAAACTGGAGCATCCGCGGATTCACTTAACTGCTGCCTGAAAATATTAAATAAAAAACCCCACAGGAATATGTGTGGTAGGACCCCTGTACCCACAAGAGCATTATCCATAGTTTCACTTCTCCATGGTCTCAGAATATTAAAAATATTAAAAGAAAAAAATTAGAAATACATATTTCCATGATGTATTTACTGGAAATGGCCACTAGAGGGAACCAGAGACCATGTATGTATTCTTGTTGTTGGAGAATACATAGCACGGTCTCTGGCTCCCTCTAGTGGCCAGTTCTGGTGAACACATAGTGAGAACACTTTTTTCTGGATTGTTTTCTTTTACCGTGCTACAGTGGACCCTTGACTTACAGACGGCTTGACTTACAGACTTTTTGAGTTACAGACTTCTCTGGTCACAAAATTTAGGTTTGACTTGCAGCCTGAGAATAGACTAACAGACCAGAAAAAAAACAAAATGGAACAAAAACGGCCTGTTACGGGATTAATCGGTTTTCGATGCACTGTAGGTCAATGGAGACTTGACCTACAGACTTTTTGACTTCCAATACGGATTAAGTTCTCAAGTCAAGACCCCACTGTATATAAAGCATTCACTATTATCTGTTCTTTTCAGCACCCACGAGAGGGCTTGGAGCCAACCCCCTATGGATACAGGGGTCTTATTGTATTGATGTGTATTTCCTTGGTACAGTATATTAACCAAACCTAGTCACTGGAAGGAGCCAGAAACAACACAATATAGCATTCACTACTTTCATGTTTTCCAGCATCCAAGATTGGGGGGGGGGGGTTTGAAACCAATTCCCCACGGATATTTTGGATCAACTGTCTTCGGAAGCCCTATTGGTCAGCCTCGTTGCCAGCCTGCTCCTGCAACGCCTTCCAGGACTTCTCTCCCCGCAGGCTTAGCCGTGGCGCTTCCTTCACCTGCCCCGTCCCAGATCTGTTCACTCCCTAACCGACGGGCAGTGGACTACCTGTCTGAGACTCGTGGGGCTTCACTTCCTCCTTGTGGGCCCAGCCCAAGGCCGATTTGTCCTGGCGCTCCTTCTGCACTCCAAACTTCCCTCCAAAGCCAACGGCATAGTCTGCCGACAGAAAAGTGAGGCACATTTCGCACGGGACATACTTATACATTTGGGTTACAAATTAACGGGCTGTTCCATTCCTAAAACTGGGCCTCCAGGTGGGGCAGACGTGGCTGGTAGAGGAGAGAGCGCAAAGCGCACGGGGCTCCCTCGAGGGTGGGATCGCCCTGCCCAGACACACCCCTCCATCCCATGCTCTCCTCCACCTTGGTGGTTATCTGCACACGCCGGAAGGGGGTGGCGAACCCTGCCCCTCCCCACCATCGGAGAGTGTCAGGTCTGCCAAGGAGAAACCCTCGCTTGCTGGGAGACTCTACATCCAGGCGTGTTCTTGCTCGGAGGTAGAGCCTGCACAACACAGCAGGGGTCGGTGAGAATCACATAAGGCCACCCTCCCAGGGCTCCAAACTTATGGGTCTCCCATCTCCTAAGCCCTTCTCTCAGCAGCTCATACTCCATCTCTCCCCCCACACACACACACACACAGACACGCCCAACTCATGCAACACAACGCCCATCCTTGATCCAGACAACTCCTGGCACACAGCCTCTCTCTGCTCTTCATCCTTCGTTGTTCCCTCCCCAGGGATCACCCTGTTGGATGCTGTGGCCATGCGCTCCACGGGATCGTCCTTTGCCGGAGACCACGAAGCCCATGCTGGAGACTGAGGAGGGCGCAGAGACCCTGGTTCCACCTGCTTCGTTGTAGTCTGCTCTGACTGGCACCTCTAGCCCTCCAGAGCGTCACCCGCAGAGCAGGCCAGGGGTCTCCAAGGTGAACGAAGATCCTCTCCTTCCTCACCCCAGAGCGGGGTGTGTGTGTGTGTCTCCCACCCAAACAGCAGTGGGGCCAGACCCTCGTGGCTTCCAATCTCTTGATGAGATCCGCCTTGGGGCAGTATCTGGGAGGAGGCCACTGAGGGGGCCACTGCAAGGCAGCTGCTGTGGGGACTGGCGAGTCGAGGCACCCCAGAGGAGGGGCGGCCATCGGCGGTGGGGATCCGGCCACTTACCTTTCTGTGAAGCGTGCTTTTCCACCTCTCCCTTGTAGTCAAACCCAAGGGCTGACTGTAGGGAAGGAAAAGGGACATAAAAAATCAGGACCAGCATCCTTGATAACAGTCCAAGGTAGGAGGACGCAAGGAAGAGAAAAGGAGACAGTCCCCTGCCCCCTAGGAACTTACAGTCTAAACACCGAGCACAGACGACCGAGGCAAAACAGGGAGGCTAGTAGGCAGGGGAGGAAAGGAGAGCAAACTAGCCATTTGGGGGGGCAGCCACACAGCAAGGGGTCGGCCATCGAGTCCACCACAGAGCAGCCTTTCCTAAGAACCATGTGGGCGCTAGTCTGAAATCCAGAACGGAGGGTTCTTGGAAACGGGGGTTCTAAAAGGCAGATCTGCCAAGCGTGTGTCCAAGAAAATGAAAGCAATGAACTCGTTCCTAGAGCCGTTGCACATATTAAGCCTGGCAAATCTCCTCTTTTCCCAGCTGTGTTTTTTTTTTTTTTGCTTCCAGTTGTTTTTATTACATTTTCTAATGATGAATATGATTCGTGATGGCCAACGGGAACAGACACATTTTACCCATTGACGTCAAGGATGAAAGAACAGGGCTAACACGTGAAATATACAGAGAGAGAAGGAGGAAACATTCCACATTTTTATGTCCCCCCAGAACCGATAAACACATGAGTTTTCCCGACGCAGCGCTGACCTTGTCCGCTCGATCCTTCTGCACGCCATACCTCCCTCCAAAGCCCTTGGCCGCATCCGTCTGGGAAGAGTGCATGCCGACCTCAGCGATGTACTCATGGCCCAGCGCGCTCTGGAAACCAGGAAAGGCAGAGGTCAAAACAGGATCTCCAGGAAATCAGCAAGGATCCCCCCCCACCCTGCCCCAGCTCGAACCCATGCTTTGTGTCTGAGAAATTGGCCCTAAGGAAGGGGGGCTCTGCTTCGTGGCCCGACACAACCCACCAAGTGACTTTGGCAATGGCAAGAGATGGGAACATTTCCTGCTGGGAGCACCGTCAACCATCAGCGCTCAGAAGCAGAGAATCCGAGCCTCCCAGAACTAGAAGGGGTCTTTGGGGCCATCGAGTCCAAACCCCCCCCCCAGCTCAAGGCAGGGATCTAAGTGAAAGTCGATCTGACAAAGAGGGTTCTCTTGAAGTCCTCCTGCATTGGAGTGCTCCAGCACTCCAGCTTAAGTAATTCTCTTTTCCACCCAAGAGTTTTCTGTCATGTATAGTTTGGCCGTTAAAATGCAGGGACTTTCATGGACTGCTGGAGGAGCTTAGGGCCGAAATGTCTTCGCAGGCAGAGCGTATCAGAGGGACTGCTGGAAACAGGAGCCTCCAGACTCTGAGCGAACAACCGTCCTTATGGCATCTCTGCAGAAGCCTTTGCCCAGAAATCCCAGCCCTGGGCCTCTCATGCAAGGAGCAGGGGCCCCCCCTCCCCATCTTTGCACCTTGTCCATGCGGTCCTTCTCCGTTCCAAACTTGCCCCCATAACCGTAGGAAGCTTTGGGCGCCGTCTCCAGCTCCTTCTTCTTGAGAACTTCATGCTCCTCTGAGACTTTGCTTCTTAACTGGTGGATACTGGAGAGGCAAAGCAATGAGAAGGGTGGGGAAAGGAGATATTATGGGATGGTTTTGCCCCAGGCAACACTATAAGCGGGAAATGGGGTTTGCTGTTTTGTCCTCAACAAAGTAAAGAAGATGTTTTTAAATTCTTTCTACAATTACTAAGGTCTCAAAGTGAGACTGTAAGTGCCAGTTAATGAGAAAAGGGGTGGACTACACTGGGGAACTTGAAGCTATTCTGCTCTGTGAATCCCACACTTCTGCTTTGCAGCTAGAAGAATTTAAGCAAAAATTCAAAACTCGGCAACAGAAAATTGAGCACAAAGCCGCCCTTTTCTTCAGTCTGCAGGAGCAATTTATTTCCAGATGGAATTGTGTTAGGTGCTAAGAAGCATCTCCAGGAGGTGTGAAATGACAATATTTTTGAGGAGGAGAGGGAGTGCTATAACTCCCTTGACCCACCAGCCATCATAGCCATGCTAGCTGGAGAGGCTATAGCTTGGGGGCAGGAGAGCTAGCCTGAAATATAAGCATGTTGTCTGTTACAGTGTGCTTGTTCACATGGAAGGAAGGAAGGAAGGAAGGAAGGAAGGAAGGAAGGAAGGAAGGAAGGAAGGAAGGAAGGAAGGAAGGAAGGAAGGAAGGAAGGAAGGAAGGGAGGGAGGGAGGGAGGGAGGTCCTACTGTGTTTAGTAGGATTTACTCCTTTGTAAGTCCATTTATTGTCTTATTTATTTCTATTTATAAGCTACTGAGGTTGGACCAATCACGCAGAACAACAAGCAATATAGGTATAAGAAGAGGAGAACAAAGAAGAGTTTAAGATCATATTGTACCGATAAGAAGAGACACGGCTTTGCCAATGCTTAGATGGCAGGCGAAGAAATTTTGCAGCCCAAAGAACAGAGGTTGAGTTTAGGACTCAGATGGCTGTTAAGGAATCCAGGTTAGAAGAAAGAAGGAGCAAGCCAGAGAGAGAGAGAGAGAGAGAGAGAGAGAGAGAGAGAAGGCAAGGAAGGCAGAGGGGAATAAAAGCTGGCGGTGAGGGAAAAGCAAGGAGGAGGCAGGCGGTGGCATGGATGGAAAGAGCCCTGACTGTGGGTGTTGCCAAAAGCTTGAAAGAGAAGAACGACAATCACAGCTCAAGGAACTTCAGGGATAAAGCAAAGCCGCCCGAAGTGAAACCAACAGAACCAGCAGAGCGGGAAGCAAGAAAAACGGGGCATAAAGACCTGACACTTATGATGTCACTGAACTGCTATTTTCAGAGAGAGAGAAAACAAAACACATGCATTTTCAGAAGCAAACAAAAACAGCAAAAGGGTGCCAGAAGGAGGAGGAGGAAGGAAGGAAAGAAGGCAAGGATGCCTTCAGTCCGTCCTCGGAGATCGAAATGGGGAACTCGAGGTTATAAATGACAAGGATGCGGAACTGAGTTAAAAACTGGGCTTAGACCAGTTCCTTTTTTTCCCCCTTGACTATCCACCCGCAGAATTCTTCAGCCAGAGAGGACCCGATGGCTGGCTGCGCTTTCAGGGGAAGGTGTCGTCCAAACCCCGGCCAGGGTTGGTAAAGCGAGCCAGCCGTCCCTCAGAAGACCCTTGAGGCTCAAGGAAGAAGCAAGACTTTCTTTGGGGGGGGGTGAGATGGGAGGAGAGAGGCTCTGCCCCAGGGCAGGCAGGAAGCCAAGGCTGAGGGTCTCCTGGTCTGCCGGACGCCCAGATGATGGGTTCACCTCTGGGTGCCTCGTCAGGGAAAGAGAGGGCAACCACAATGGGCCGGAAGGCACGTCGTCCAAAGGAGCTCATTCTACCTGCCGCACCGAGAAGCTCAGCTTTCTTGCACGCACGCGGCTGGTCTACCCAGGCCCTTATTTGGGAAAGGGCGCTGGGTGAAGACACCACTTCCTTTTCCTGCCAGAAGCTGCTGCTGCAGTCGCCACCGTGCGTGACGTGCAAGAGGAACTGCCTCGGCTCAGCTTTCCTCCCACCTGAAAGCAGGACCGTGCATGGGCTACTACGCCATGGGTGGGGGGTGGCTTCAGGGCCAGTCCACAGCCCTCCTCACGGTCTCTTTACAAGAACAGAGGGTTCACACGGGGTGGTGTTCATCCTGAATCCTTTCGTGGGTGCACATTAATGTCAAAATAAGGCCCTCTCTGCCCATTTTAACCCTCATGCACCACGATGAGCAATTGCAGAAACTGAGCAATCGCTCATCGTGGTGCGTCTCTTGCAGCATCCTCCACCGAGAAGCTGTAAAACTCAGTATGCTTTATAATTTTATCTGTTGTGAGCTACCTTTCACACTCTATGGGGAGAAAGATGGCATGTAAACAAACAAACAAATAAATAACATGGCCAGATTTTGGCCACTTTCTACAGAATCCCTTGTGGACTGGAATAAAAAAAGGCCAAGCTATTAAGCAGAGGAATACTGCATTGCACTAATGTGGGGTGGTATAGGAAGGAAGGAAGGAAGGAAAATAGATGTATGGATAAAAGGAAGGAAGGAAGGAAAATAGATATATGGATAAAAGGAAAGAACGAAGGAAGGAAGGAAGGAAAGAAAATAGATATATGGATAAAAGGAAGGAAGGAAAATAGATATATGGATAAAAGGAAAGAACGAAGGAAGGAAAATAGATATATGGATAAAAGGAAGGAAGGAAGGAAGGAAGGAAGGAAGGAAGGAAGGAAGGAAGGAGGTTGGGCCCTACTGAGGAAGCAGATGGTCAAGAATCCGAAGGTTCAGGAAGCACAAGAGATAGAAGATTAACACAGAGCATGGTTACATTGGGGGAAAATATTTGAATCAGGTTTAGTGTGTTTTGAATCAATATTAAAAAAAAGTAACTGTGCGACACATTGGAAGTGAGTTATTTTATCCTTCCACCAGAGGGTCATTTATTTTAACTCAGATGTCCAATTGATTTATTCTTGGTCATTTAGGCAAATGTGCACACTTCTGTCAGTGTAAATTGAATCTGGCTGCCTCACAGCCACTTGCCACTGCTGTTGTAGGGGTATTTTTAATCTTATTTTTTCTTGCCTGCTATCTGAAATAGTGCTAGTATGATATAAAACAGATCAATTGTAAATTTCCACTCACTGGTGCATCTTCACTCTGGCCAGCCTGGCTCCTGGATCCCTCTCTCCTTCTCCCTCCCCCTCCATTTGTCTGTCTGTCTATCTGTCTGTCTCTGTCTCCATGAGCTGTCTTTCTCCATGGGCTGCAACAGAAACTTGCAGACTGATCTTTTTTTCCTATCTGTCATGTCATACTAGCGCTATTTCAGATAGCAAGCAATAATTATTTAAAATAGATTTAAAATAACCCGACAGCAGCAGGTCCGAGCATCCAATGTCATGATTCTAATAGCCAAGCTAGCCTCCTCCACCAAGATACAACATGGTTTAAAAGCAGATTAAAAGTTTTCCCATACATACTGACCCCAAAACCACATCACTATCAGAAGACTGTAAACCAGTCTCAAAAAACACCGGCGCATCTCCTGATCTCTGGCCACATCTCTAATTTGGGAAGGAACTTCTGGGTTAACCAGAACGGGTGGAAAACCACAAGAGGCGCTTTCGTTCATGTCCGGACTCTTTTGTGGCTTTATGATAGACAGCCTCTGAAACATGATCGTTTCAGGATTCCAAAATAGAGGGTAATGAAACCATCATAATTCATTCAGATTTCCTCCTTTGGAAGCTCATAGATCTGGTAAACGGTCACCATGAGATCTGGCGAATCTGATGACGCTTCTCTTTCTCATTGGTCCTGTTTCCTGATAATGATGATGATGACGAGGACGTGATGTGAGGAAAGGACCTGCTGCATCAGTCCAATGATGGTATTTGTTTCTCAGGCCCTGTTGTTGCATTGCCCGCTTCTGGAGCGCACGTCTGTCTGTTGCCGTAACCCTGATTTTTTGGAGTCGTCTGGGGGCTTCTGTAGAGGTTAACTCAGTCCAGTGCCGTGAAAGATTTGGAACCTTACTGTTTATTGAAAGACCAAGTTCTCAAAAGGACCCCATAATGAAAGATGGCCCTCCTTCCAAAAGAATCCAAATCAAGAGTATTCTTCTGGCACACACCCCATTCCTAAAAAATACTGCTAATCCTTCGTCCTTTGGAATTCCAACGAGATGAAAACCTCAGAAAACACTAGGTGGATGTTTTGGTTTGTCTTTTTGTTTTGTTTTTCAGTCCCTGTGCTTGAAACCTAATAATACACATAGAGAAGGAGCAGGCAGAGAAACAGCACACATCTGGAATGGTCTCCAAGGGACATTGCAAAAGTCAGACCGGCTTCTATAGCATTAAATCTCTTGTGCCTTTAAGGGCTGTCCTAAAGAACAAGCAAGCCAGGTGGCCCGAGAGCCAAATATCTCGTGCTAAATTTGAATACAAGACCCGAGAGGCAGACCTTGTCTATCAGGCGGGAGGGCAGTGGGAACAGAGAACGAAATAGCACTCACTCGATGTGTTCGGCACGGCCGGAGCCCTCGATGGTTTTTGCTCCCCACCTTTGCTCCTTCTCTGAGATATCATTCTGGAGAAAAAGAAAGGGTCCTTGTTAATACGAGAGAGCCAGCCTGCATGGGGCAGGGGTTGTAGTGCCAGACTAGGACTCTGCAGACCTGGGTTCAAGGGCCTGCTCGGTCATGCACAGCCACGGGGACAAAGGAATGCCTCATATCCTAGGATGCCGCTGGGCCACTTTCTGTGGTTGCTTTAGCTTTTTGTCTTTCTTTTTGACCACCATGCTTTAGCACCTCCCGAATCTTAAGGGGGGGAGGCAGAAGCTACACCTGTCATGTTGGGACAGACTTAAGGCATGGTATGAGGCGCAGACCCTCCAGGATATCCCAGTGGGAGAATCCCGGGAAACTCACCACAAAATCGGGGTCCGTATCCCAATCATCTCCCTGGGATTCCACCTTCACGGACACGTTGTGGCCAACAGCAGCCTTCCACATCTGGGCATGAGAGAGAGAGAGAGAAACAAGGAAACAGATGAATCCAGTTATTCCCATGGCTCGGTCCAAGGCAGAGCACGGACAGGCGTGAGAGACCACCGATGTACCACCCTGGGTACGTCACAAACGGCACGTTTTTTTGTGACACCCAGAGGCTCCCCTTTTTTTTGCCAGACTACCAGTTAAACCCGAGGGAAGTCCAGAGGAGGATCTGGTCCCTTCTGTAACCTCCAGAGATAAAAGGACGGTCAGCTTTTGTTGAACGATGGTAGACCCAGGGCAGTGTCTTCTGGAAGAGCCGGACTACGACTCCCATCGTGGCCCTAGAGCAGAGCAGGGCTGGCCAAAGTTGCAAGCGGCGGGCACCGAGGATGGGCGGGGGGGGGATGATGATGGCCACCTGCTTGAATAACTCCTGAGGGGCACTGGATCAGCACAAGGGGCTTTGCGTGTGTCTGTTGTGCTCGCTTTCCTCTCACGCCTTTGGTGGCCCTCCTTCGGTGGCATCAGAAGGCATTTCCTCCGAGTCTCAGATCTTGGCCTTTGAATCTCAGGGAGTGGGGTGGCGACTGAGCCGGCAACCTTAGCTGGAATCCAATGAGGTCCGTCCCTTGAGGCCAAGGAGGTTCAGCACGCTTAAAAAGAAATCCATCTTCACATGGCCCATGGTCGGGACAGAACCCTGCATGCACAGCAGTGGGGGGAGTCACGCACACACGGACGGGTGGAGTTGTGTGCGAGAGAGGTGGAGCCTCGCCCAGCGGGGCTGAAAATCGGAGGGCATGTTGCGCTTGAGTCCTGTTTACCCATGATATAAATTAACAAAGAAATGCCCCCAAATAGATGCGGAAACTTGCGTTACACAAATGAGAATAACAATTATATTGTACAGAAGAAGCGTATACAAAACATTGAAAAAGGGGGCAAGCAATATTATTTTAAGCAGTTTGTTTAACAATGAGCATGTAGAAAAGAAAAACAAAGTTGTTGTTCGTTTTATAGGGCTTTGGCCTCATAATGAATAGAAACTGAGTTCTAGAAGGAGTATGAAATCATATATATTCTACTGTATTGATGAAATAATATGCATATCTATAGCACTGCCAGTAAAATACATCAGTTTAGCTGGTAATGCTCAAGCGAGGAGCAATTTTGCTTTGACCTTGACAGCCGGGAGCTTTGCAAGCCAAGCCTTAGTGACGGCAGGAGCTTAATGCCTTCGTCAGAATTTGTACTTTTTAATCAGTTAGAAGCCAGTTGCCCCTCCCTTGAGCTTTACCAGCTAAACTGATGTAATTTATTGACAGTAGAATAGAGACAGATACTATTATTTTCATCAATGCAATAGGTAAGAGGCCTCCAGACCTTAACCACATTTCTGGGCTTAGCGCCAGAGACCTACTGTGGGAGCGAAAGTCCCACGGATTGCATGACTTTATGAGCCTCTGCTCTAACCCGGTGCAAGTTCTTCTGACCTTCTCACTCAAGTCCACTGAACTGAATGGGTTTATCAAATGCATAAAGTGTTGCAGGTAAAGGCAGCAATCCTCTCTGTACTTCTGTACGGGATCTTACTTCCGAGTAGAGAGCTCCATGCATTTGCCCTATCAATGGGACCAATTTTGTCTTGGGTAGAATTGACGGGGCTTTCATCTGAGGCTTGGACAACGGTCCCCAAGGCTGTTTACTTCCTCGAGGATGGTGCTCCTTAAAACAGTTTCTAGGGTTGACTGGCTGGCTATCAGGAAAAGTGAGTACAGTATCAGGAAAAACTTCCTAAGTGTTAGAGCTGTATATCTGGAAGTTGAGTCATGGCAAATGGACTTCTTTCTTGTTAGGTTGAAACGTTTCGCTACTCATGCAAGGAGCTTCTTTAGTTAGAGCAATACAGCAATAGAACCCGTTACCTCGATAGGTAGTGAGCGCTCCAACGCTGGAGGCCTTCAAGAGAAACTTGGAGAACTGTTTGTCTGATCTGCTTTGACTTGGATTCCTGCATTGAGCAGGGGGTCGTACTTGATGGCCTTAGAGTCATATTTAATTATTCTGTGATTCTATTCCATCCATCCATCCATCCATCCATCCATCCATCCATCCATCCATCCATCCATCCATCCATCCATCCATCCATCGACTAATGAGGCAGCCAGACTTCTCACTGGGGTGAAAAAAATATCAGCATATTTCCCCCACTCTGGCTGCATTGCATTGGCTGCCCTTTCGTTTCTGCATTGATTTCAAGGTGTTAATGATTACATATAAAGCCCTAAATGGTTTAGGACCTCTATATCCAGCGGAACGCCTCCTTCCACCTAGATCTACCAGAACCACATGTTCTAGCCAGGAAAGATGGCTGAGGGGCCAAATGCCAAGGGAGGCCCGGAGAGAAAAAAACAAGAAACTGGGCCTTCTCGGCAGTGGCCCCTCACCTTTGGAACAATCTTCCCACAGAGATCTGTCTGGGCTCCCTCGCTGGGTGTTTTTAAGAGCAAACTTAAGACCTGGCTCTTTAGGCAGGCTTTCCCTCCTGTCATCACCTAATTTATTTGTTGCTGTCTGAATATATATTAATACTGTTGTTTTTATTTTATTATATTGTTTTTACTATTATCCATAATTGTTAGCTGCCGAGAGTAGACTTCAGTCTAGATGAGCAGGGTGGGTATGTATGTATGTATGTATGTATGTATGTATGTATGTATGTATGTATGTATGTATGTATGTATGTATGTATGTATGTATGTATGTATGCATAAATAAATAAATAAATAAATAAATAAATAAATAAATAAATAAATAAATAAATAAGTCCGTCCGTCCGTCCGTCCGTCCGTCCATCTCTTCATTGTTATTTAGACAGCATCCAAGCTTTTCTTTAAACTGCGGAACCAGTTTAGTGGAGCCAGTGACCTCGGGAGCGGGTGATCATTGGGCAGATCTTGTATGATTTGTATTCCTGCCTTGAGCAGGGGGTTGGTCTTGATGGCCTCCCAGGCCCCGTCCAACTTCACTTGTCTATGATTTCTGTGATTCTGTGCTCCTGCTGTTTCTTTCACTGTAGCAACCCAAATATGATGTGCCTTTTTTCCTACATTAATTTGAAGTTCTGAAACCCTATTGCACGGTTAAGCCAACAGCCTAACTTTTCGAAGTCCGTTCCCCTAGGTTAAGAAATGGGCCCAGACGTGACTTGGTTGCACGGAGCCAAATCGCAGGATCCCCCGTGCACTGGAAATGCTGACACTTGCCCCTAAATGTTCACACTCTTTGCACACCTGTGGAACAGGATGTCGGCCAATGAATTAAATGCCATCTTTAATTTTATTTGCTCTTTAATTTTGCCCTAGTGGATTTCTGAGAAGATGGTCAATTGATTGTCGCCTTTCAAAATCAAGAATGACATCATTCCCTGGGTGGGATTGCTGGGGTTCTTAATCGTAAGAAATGTGGTTACAACCAAGTGCGCTAGAAGCCTGCTTTTTTTAAAAAAGCAAAGCATAACCTTCAAAGACCTCAAGGAATTGGCCGGAGCTGGAAAAGCAGCCTTTGATCCCCACGAAAGCTGGCCGCCTCTTTGGGGCCAATGAGGGTTACGGGTCCTGGAGGTGAGCAGAAGGTTTTGCGGAGAGACCAAAGGTTTCTCACTCTCCAAATGAACTGAATATACAATCAAGCCTGTACATGAGAAAGTTAGACTCGGGGTCTTTTCCCTGATACGCTGGCTTTCTCTAGGCAAGGCATGCTCACAGGTGGAAGGACAAGTCCCCCTCTGCCCGGCTCACCCACCCAAGTGTGCTGGTCAACAGGCTGCCTGACTTTGGAGAGAAGGCGACGCCGGCAACAGCAGCACCAAATCTGGCCAGGAAAGCAACGCAAGGAAAGGGAACCGGCCATGGCATTGCAAGGATGAGGAGAAATTGATCAGCGTGCCATTGACAATCTGCACAACACAAGAACGTAGTGCAGCCTCGAGGAGCTGTTTTAAAACTGGAAAGGAGCCCAGAAGCCCAGCATTGCAAAAAGACAAGCCTGCCCCTGTAAATACACAAGCCCCAAACTCCGCGATGAATCCCCGTGACCGGCACGTGTATTTCAGGACCTGTCAGGTTCACTGGTCCTTCCCCAAGGGGATATCCATCCAGATTCGCAGGGCCCTTCGGCAGCTCTTCCCAATGAGGGCACGAAGCCAACGAACAGCGCAAACCTCAGGAAGAGCATTAGCCGTTGACGGCTGGCTGCTCATCGCGTTTCAAGGGGGCTCATCTTAGCAAAGCTAGCTTTGCAAGCCGCCAGGGGTGTGCTGGCTTCCTGCAAATTGACTGAGCCGATTTGCACGCTGGGCGCTCCTCCTTTTTAAAGCTTTTGGATGTGTCCGCTTCCGCCGTTCAAGGCGCGGTTTGGCTTGGCCTGCCAAAGGAGCCCTCTCGTCTTCTCTTCGCTGCCAGGGTGTCCCCTGCCCTATCCCCGTGGCCTCACTAGGAGACACACGGGTAAACTTCGAATCGAATCATGGCAGAGCCGGATGGCAAGGCTCCTCACCTTGGCCAGGCCCCAGAAGGACAGGTTTCGGCAGCTGCCACACTGTGGCCAAACGGGCACCGGGCTTCCCTTTCAAAAGCTCCAACGGGGAAGAGATCACCCGTTTCTTCCATGGAGAAAACCTCTCCGGCAACCAGGATGTCTCTCCCCCCCCCCGCCACCGCCCTGCTTTGCTGGGAGTCGCCTCCTATTGCGGTTTCAGTCCCTTCGTTCACATCCTACTTTGCACGCCCAAGGTGGGCCCGTGGCACAGTTCTTCTGGTGAGCAGCAACTTGGGGGTGTTTCACGGCTGCCTTCTCCCCAGTTGTCCCCAGATGTCCCCAGAGAGGCACTGCAGGTCCCCATAGCGTGCCATGCCCTCGTCTGACCTGAAAACCCCGTGCCCCACAGCACGGCCCTTGTTGGCACACGGGAATGGTCAAGGTGTTATCCTGCAAGCGGCCTCAGCACCCTCCCCCTGGGGCTGTCTTGGGGGGCACCCATCTCGTAGCCAGGAAAGCAAACACAAGAAGGCAGCCAGCGGCCAGAGGTAGCCAGTGAACCAGGTCACCCGGCCACCCCATCCATGCATACACCCCACCCCTCACCCCTTCTGATTTTGTACCTTTGGCTGGGAAACTTTGCTCCCCCCAGGCCCGGCGGCTGCTTCTTCTGCTGACTCAAACCCTCGGTTTCAGCAGCAAAGCTG
This sequence comes from Pogona vitticeps, assembly GCF_051106095.1. Lineage (NCBI taxonomy): Eukaryota > Metazoa > Chordata > Lepidosauria > Squamata > Agamidae > Pogona > Pogona vitticeps. The sequence goes on along the minus strand of NC_135787.1, from coordinate 195,408,356 downwards.
AGCTCACCCAAGTTCCTGTTTCACCCAAATTGCTCATTTCCTGTAGGCCAGTCTCTCAGGGAAACTTTGCAGATCTAAAAAAACCCCAAATATCACGCAAGATGGGGGAAGGCCAAAAAAATCCTTGTAGTCGGCATATGCAGACGAATCCAAACTCTGAGAAGGTGCCGCCAGGAGACCCCCCGCAGGGCACGGGAAGGGCCACCGAGCGAACGGAACCAGCCGATATGTTGAGCCACAGTGGTGGAAGAGGGGAACCAGCAAGAAGTGTGCCTGTGAGCACATGCAGAGCGACCACCCCATATGATCCCTGTTGGGCACACCCAAGCAATCCCAACGGGCTGCAACAGGGAAACACACTGAGCGCAGGGCCGGAAGCAACCATCGTAGGACATGCCTCTTGATGCCCACGGCCTTAGGAGGCGTGGAAGCCAAGGAAGGTCCAAACTCTGCCAGTCCGAGTCTCCCAGAGGGCAAGGGGCCAGGAAGCTTCAGGGGGAGACCGGTGGGCAGGTTCTCCAGAAGCCGTCGGCTGGTACCTGTGGGAACCGGAAGAGCATCTTCTTCCGTCCCTCCTCCGGTTTAAAGTCCTAACGTTAACCCCCTTCCACCCCATGCCCCTTTCCCCGGAGGCCGGGGTGGTGGTGGTGGCACCAAGGCAGACGGTTCTTGAGCACCATGGCCTCTCTGCCTGCAGGAGCTTCTCCTGGGGAAGGCTCACCTTTCACCTCCACCGTTCCAGGTTAACACCGGCTGAAGAGTGATCTTTTGGTTTTGGACCCTTTTACTAGACTTGTTTCAACAGTCCTTTCATCATAAGCCATACAACCGCCAGTAAAATAAATAAAAAAATAGCACTTCTATATTTTCAATACATAAAACCAAGCCATGAAAAGACCATAATGCTGGGAAAAATGGAAGGCAACAGGCAAAGAGGAAGACCCAAACGCGAGATGGTCCGACTCCCTAAAGCAAGCCACAGGTTTGAGCTTGCAAGAGCTCAGCAAGGCTGGTGCGGACAAGGCATTTTCGATATCGCTCATTAATGAGGCTGCGGTAATTCGAGCGTGACTCGAGGACATGCAACGGCAATAGTGGAAGTGTGGGGTAGTGGATAGAGGGATGGAACGGGCCTCAGGAAGCCTGGTTCAAATTTCCAGCTTTGCCACAGAAACTCACTGAGTGGGGAAAAACCACTCCTTAAATATCACACTTACTGTACCTTGAAAACTCAAAATCAAAGAGGTGCCTGTCCCTTCTTCTTCTTCCCTCTGTGAACACCCCCACCCTGTGAAGACCCCCTTGAGGCCACCAGACAAGTTCTGCCAAATCACAGCAAACACTCTTTGCTCAGAAAAATAATCATCTTTATTGCACAAGGATGAGATTCCAGAGGACCAGAAAAGACTGGAGACAGGAAGCGGAGAAGAGAGGGAAGCCTCTGGTCGCCTCGCGGGAAGGCCCAAACGCAAGGATCCAGGGCTACAGAAGGAGGAAAACACCCCCCTGCCCACACCCTCCACCCCTAACGGAGACTCCCCCCTCTAGCCTTCCCTGCAGGCCTCAGAACTGCAAGGGGAAAACCTCCACGGCTCCCAGAACCCTCTTCGGGGTCTTTTTCCTGGCTTCTTTCCCTTCGGGTGCATCCTCTCCTCCTTCAGCCCCGGGAGCTTAAGCCAGGGAGCACCAACAACAGGTGCTCAAATAAAATTTAAATAGCGGAGGGGTTAGATGAGTCCTTAACAGCCACTTCGGAGTTGATTTAGTCCACTTGGTCCTCGTTCCCACAACAGTGTTAAAAAACAGGTGCTCGGGTACAGAGAGCTAGCCAGGAGAGGCAGGCATCCAACCTCCAGCCCCTTGTCTGTGGGGCCGCTCGTCAGCTGATGGCGATCCACCCAGCCGATGGAAAATGGGAGGGCAAGACACGGCTTCTTGTCTGCCTCCCTCTCCCGCTCCCCCTCTTAACTCTGACGGTGAACCAACATTGCCCTGATTCAGGAGCACTCAAGGCAGAACAGAGAAACCCCAACGATTTCCTCAAAGAACCCCAATGAAACCAGCACCGGGCCCTCGGTGGCTCCTGTGGGCGAGCCTTGGCTTCGTTCTCCGGGACCCTCCCTCTCGAAGCCTGGCAGCCCTCCCAGGAGAGTGAGTGCCCCCCCCCAACCAGGTGGGAGCCCCTGAATATCCTCCTCCATCCGCAGCCCGGCCAAAGTGTCCGGGGCTGGAACAACAGGAACCCAAACGCTTCCGGCGCCCCATGGGAGAGAGCGTCCGTCTCTCACAAGTGGCCGGTGAAGCACAGGAGCAGCAGCGCGTGGACAGTCAGGAGGTAGATGGTGGCCAGCCAGGGCAGGCGCCTGCGGGAACAGAACAGCGAACGCAGGACCCGCCGCAGCCCCGTGCCTCCTCGAGCCTGTGTGGAAGGAACGAGAAAGGGAGGGGTCACAAGGTGGGGGAGGATTTGAACCCAGGGCCCTCGCCGCCTAGAAGGAAAGCTGGCAAATTCCAAACACTGTAAGTTGTGCTCTCTCTCTCCCTCTCTCTCTGTGTGTGTGTGCAAAGTGATGCAGCAGGTGTGGCCTTCAGATGGCACGGTGGGTGGAAAACGTTGCCCTGAGAACATGGAGTCTTAAGGACATCAAGGCCCGTTTGGCCAACTAAAGGGGAAAAACAACAACCGAGCCTTAATAGCACTTCAACGGTTTGATTTGCTTTCTTACGACCGCATGGAATGATAAAGGTAAAGGTAAAGGTTCCCCTTGACAATTTTTGTCCAGTCGTGTCCGACTCTAGGGGGCGGCGCTCATCCCCGTTTCCAAGCCATAGAGCCAGCGTTTGTCCGAAGACAATCTTTCTGTGGTCACATGGCCAGTGTGATTTAGACACGGAACGCTGTTTACCTTCCCACTGAGGTGGGCCCTATTTATCTACTCGCATTTGCATGCTTTCGAACCGCTAGGTTGGCGGGAGCATGGAATGAAGTGGCTTTCAATCCCTGCAAGCGTCTGCCAGAGGAACGCTGCTCCCTTTTAAAGGAGCCACCACGATGTTTGCGTTCTTCGAAGACAATCCCCCGGAGAGAAAACAAGAGACCAGAGATCAGGCAGACTGGCGTGCAAAAAAATTAAATAAATAAATGGGGAGAGGCTACATCGAAGAGGAGGAACAAGTTGCCTTTTCCGAACAGATGCAAAAAGAGAAAGTCCACCATGGGGGTCAAGCGTCTCTTGGGGGAAGCTGCCTGTTTTCATACCCTGAGAGAAAAGGAGGACACATCCTGCCCCATTCTCTGTGTGTGTGTGTGTGTGTGTGCGTGCATGCATGCGTGTGTGTGTGGAGAGAGCCCTTACCTTGCTGAAGGAGCTCTCCGATGGACCCACCAGCAGCTGGTGCTCCGGGGCAAGAGGAATCTCAACGCTGGTCTCTGCAGAGTGCGACCATTCTCCGGACTCCAGCCTGGTGGAGACAGACAAAGATCAGCGGGTGAGGGGCGGGGGTGGACGGAAAGGAGGCACGCCTTAGTCCAGCAGCCACAACCCATTTGGGAAGCCCACTCTCTCCCGCCACCTCCAGACTGGCCGGTCTTTAAATGCTGGTCTTGAGCCAGCCGAGGACGCCTGCCATTTGCAAGCGGAGGGAGGACGATCACAGTGGGGTATAAGCAGATGCTAGTTTTGTTGTTTTAAAAGGTTTCTGTGTTTGAGTTGAGCCATACCTAGAGTTTGAGCGCCACCAAGAACTTCACTCCGGGATCCCCATCACAAGACGTGGGGGGCGTTTGCTTCACTTTTAGGAAACCTCTGCAAGCCCTCCTCCCCCTGCCCCCTCCGGCAGCTGCGCCAGCCCCACAGCTAAACCTCCTCAAGGTTCAAGGCCAAGGGAGGCAGAGAGGGAACACTTCTCGGGAGCTGCCCTTTTGTGGTTTTGGACTGCAGTCCCCAGAGAACCTCCAAGAATTGCACAAGCAGCCCATCAACACCCATCTGCACGCTCTCGATTGTTGTCCCTACAGAGAAGGGCTTTCAAGTTAATTCCCTCTAACCCCATCACTTCCCCTTCTGTTCTTATTTTCTTTCTTTTTTTTTAAAAAAAAAAAGAAAGCAATCACAGAGCGTCCTGGGAGTCATCGTTCTCTGGAAGGCACCCTGGGACGATGACACCCCCCCCAGCGCCCCCAACACCCGAAAGGGCCTGGTCAGACTTACCTTGTGCTTTTATGGAACAAAGGCAAAACTGAAGCTCAAACTGCCTTAAAATGCTGCTTGTGAAATGCTGTACTGCTCTGTCCTAAAAGCAAGCCCTTTAAAAGGGGTGCATTTCAGCAGAACAGTTCTCAGCTTTATTTTGGACCACTCAATTCTACATTTCTTTTCTGCAATGGAGGGGCGGAGGGCAAGGGCGGGTGGGGGTGGAAACGTCATTTAGCAGAAAGACCATCAACCTTGAAGGGTGGCGTTTAGCTCGAGATTACAGACAACCGATCCCCTTCACGGATGGGTGCCTTGTCGTGGCGAAGGGGCTTGAGTAACTCAGAGAAGCTATGGGCTATGCCGTGCAGGGACACCCAAGACGGACAGGACATAGTGGAGAGTTCCGACTAAACGCAATCCACCTGGAGTAGGAAATGGCAAGCCACTCCAGTATCTTTGCCAAGAACGCCCCATGAACAGAAACAAAAGGCTAAAAGATATGACGCTGAAAGATGGGACCCTCAGGTCGAAAGGCATCCAACATGCTCCCAAAGACAGGAGGGCCTGGTGTGCTCTGGTCCATGGGGTCACGAAGAGTCAGACACGACTTAATGACTAAACAACGAGGAGACCACCGATAAAGGCCAAAAGGTGCCCACGCTGTGGCATGCTTAGAGCCCTTTTTTCCCTCCCGGCTCCCCCCTGCTTGCATTTTCCTAGGGCTTTCTAAAAGCGGAGGGTGGTGGAGCCCAACCGGCCAGATGGCCCCGTGATCCCGACCCACCGGTGGACGTGATCCTGGATGGTGGAGAAGGCCTCTTCGGCGGCCAGGCGCCGGCCCCGCTCCTCCTGAAGCAGCTCCTCCAGCTGCAGCAGGCCCTCCTTCGCCTGGCTCTGCTGCTGCTTCGCCTCGGAGAGCCTGCCAAGGGAAGGAGAGCGGCGGTGAGAAGCCAGACCTCCGGCTGCAGCTTCGGGCTACCGGGCCTGCCTTCTCCGAGGAACGGCAGACGAGGGAAGCTTCCCTCTACTCTTTTCAAGGATGTGGACAAACTGCAGCAAGGCCTGTGGTCGTGCCTGGGCTACTGAATCGGGAGCCGTCAGGAGCCCTGTGACACAGGGCTTAAACTGCAGTAATGCAGCCAAGACCCTGCTCGCGACCTGAATCTGATCCCAGAGTCGGACAGGTGGCTCGAGATCGACTCCACCTTCTGAGACCATTGAACTGAGGACCCAGCTCATCGCGGGGGGCGGTGGGGGGGGCGGGAGAGACAATGTGTAGCCTGCATAACTATGTTGTAAACCACCCAGAGAGTGTTTTAAGCACTGCAGGGCTCTATATAAGCAGCACGCTTTGCTTTTTTTTGGCTTTAATGACAAAAAGGGGTGGTGGGGACCGCAGAGCACCCCAAACAGAGGCTAAAGGAACGATCCCGTGTCTCTGTTTAGGCCCTCGCGGGAAATGCAAAGGACAGGATCTCCTGAAGGCTCCGTCCATCCCGACGACCCTTTGGCGGGCCCACCAGCACTCACTTCATCTGCAGCTCCTGCAACTCCGGGGTGTAGCTCTCCCTGGGGTGCTCACTTCTCTCCTGGGGGGCTCCGGGGGCCGCATCCATCGGGGGAGACGCCTGGGACAAGAGGACACACGTGAGGGCTCAAAGAAAGCTCTCCAGAACAGACCCGTGCCCTGTGGCTCCTGCAGCAGATGGAACCCAAGGGGCCACTTCCGGTCACGGCCGACCTCCACGCAGACGCTCTGACGGGAGCCTCAGTGGCAGCCGGAGGCTCAGCAAGGGCCGCCAGACTGCCAGGCGCAAGGACGGGAAGGGAGGGCTGCGCTGCTCGGTCAGGGGAGCCTTCCTTTCAAAGGATCCCACATAAGAGTTCTGCTCACCGTCAGATTCCCAAAGAAAAACCGTAGGACTCAAAGAGGTGCAGGAAAGGGCAAAGGGTTCAAGGTGTGAAACTGAGCCACACCTTGGATTGTCCAGGGTTTGGGGACCATGGAGGGGATCTACTGCTCCCAGAATTCTTGAATGTCAGCCCTGCTGACCTGGAAGTGGGTGCCCTGAGCGTTTGCAAGACTACAGAGGCACCACCCTCTCGGTCTTTTTTCTCATGGCTGATAACTTCCTGGGATCGCAGCCAGTGCCTTCCCCATCCCTGAATGGACCTCTTGGGGGGGGGGGTACACATCACATGCGGTGCCAAAGAAGGGCAGGCCCTCCCCTCGCTCTGTTGTGGGACAGACCCCGTGCTGAAATGAAACAAAGACCGGCTGGGCATCCCATCTTTAAAAAAAAAACCCACCATGCTCCCTGGGGCAACCCTAACAGACTTTCCGACTCGCGAAGGTTCGCGGTGACGAGGGTCGGCTGCCTCTGCATTGTGGGGAGCACCACTGGTGTTCCCGGGGGGCCTTACCCTGCCCTTCCCTGGAGTCTGCGCCTCTTGCAGCTGCTTCTCCAGTGCCTCGCAGCGGGCGAGGACGTCCCTGAAGCGCTGCTGGCTCTCCCGCAAGCTGCTGCTGCTTCCTCGTAGCTGGAGCGAGAGGGAATTCTTCTCTTCAAAGACCTGGGAGAGCTGGAAAGAGGAGAGAGACCCTTTCCCATCCTGCTTCCTTTATCTAAAAGAGAATTCCCCGGCTTCTTGGCAGGGGAAACAACCCGGGGGCTGAGTCCTCCTGAGAAGAACTTTAATGCAACCGAGGGTGCGGAGCGCCTGTACAGAGATGAGCTTCAGGACCAGCGGCTTCAAGTCATAGAAAGCTCATCTACAACTGTCACTGCGCTTTGAGAGGCCTCCTCTACTACAGACACGGTCCGAAGGATGCACGATCCACCCGGCAAGGATCCCGGTTGCTCCTACCTTGCTGTGCAGCTGCTGAATGCGCAGCTCCTTCTGGTGGAGCTCCTTCAGGCTGCTCCGCAGCTGGGCCTGGAGGTCCTCTGTGTCCACCCCTTGGCCGGGCGCCTCTCCCTTCAGAGCATGGTCGGATCCAGTGCTTTCTGCAGCAGCCTGTGGAGAAGCACGCACTCTGCTACCTCCCTGTCTCTTGGCCCTGCCTGGGGAATCATGGGCCAAGGCTGCGGGGCTTCCGAGAGCACAGGCCGAAAGGGGAGACGGCCGCCTCCCTCCCTCCCTCCCTGCCTCTCTCTCTCTCTCTCACACACACACACACACACACACACACACACCCTGGCTCCACGTGACGTGCGTGGATTTAGGGACCGTCTGGCCCGGGAGGTTCCTTGCAGACAACTACACAGGCCTGACTTCGCGGCAGAGCTGAAAACGGGCTCCCTGGAGCAGCCAATGCCAATTTAATGCCAACACACATTTTAGGCTGAAGAGGACCCACCGACCCGCAGCAGGACAAAGCGTTTCAAACGTGGCAAAAGAGAGACGAGGCCAAGGATCACAGTGGCTTTGCAAGAAAGGGGCCCAAGGTTAAGGATCACGAGTGCGGTCCTGAATACCAGGGGAGGCCCACGTGAGAAAGCACCGCGGCCCCTGCGGGGCGGCTCCCCGGCCTCACCTGCCTTTGATGCCGATCCTCCTCTAGGCCCCGGGCGCCGGACCTCCTGGTCTTCTGCGCCGCTCTCAGCGGCTGTTCGTGGCGCACGGGGGCCTCTGACTCCCAAGCCGCCTTTTCCTCCCTGCAAAAAGCCAGGAGATCGGGAGAGATTGGCTGTGGCACCGGGGAGGGCGAAGAGAAGAGGAGCTGCCCGCTGAGCCACGTATTGCTCCTCTCGAGGCAGTGCCAGGCCAAGCCCAGCCGCTGGGGGGGGGGGGGTGTTGGCTGGCCAGCTCGGTCTGAGCCAGGCTTCATCCGTCTCCCGTGACAGAGCAGAGCGAGCGAAGCCCCCGCGCCGGGGCCCGGGCAGCCCAGAAGATAGGGCCTCCTCTGGACTCCCCACCCTCCACCCTGGCAAGGATGTCAAAGCCCCGGGTGGAGAAGACCCAGAGGAGCAGTCAGCCACGGAGGGATTGGGGCCGTGTCTCTGGAAAGGAGATGGGCTTCTCTCTCTCCCTCTCTCTCTCCCTCTCACCTGAGCTGCTGGAGCTCCAGCTGCAAGGAGGCTGCCTGCGCCTTCAGCTGCTCCTGGAGGCTCTGCTGCCGCTCCACCTCTCGCTGCTGCTCCTGCAGCTCGGCCGTCAAGCGCGTGATCTCGGCCGTGTCCACCCCGGCCTGGAGATACTGCTGCTGCAGGTTCTTCAGCTCTGCCAGCTTTTTGACAAAGAAAACAAAAAAGGAAGAGGAAGTTGTACGGCAGCTGTGTCACCTGCCTGCCACCGACCTCCGCGTCCGCACCTCACAAGGAGAGCCCTGGTCAGCTTTGGATACCTTTTGGAAAGAATGGAAAGCCAGCACCCGTCCTCGTCCGGACAAGGTCAAATTAGACCCAGAACAGGCTGTTCCGTTTTTCCACTCCATAGCCCCCCCCCCACGACCACAATTCCCTCCCGGAAAAGCAGGAATTTCAGTATAATTTCTTCCCAGTTGCCATCAATGGTGTTCTCCGAGGGCCAGTCTGGACACGAAGGGGGAGGGGGGTCGTGTCATCCCTGCAATCGACCCTCTTAATCCTTCCTCCCTCTCACCTTGGCTGGGGGCCTTATTCTGGGATGGTGTCCACAGGAACGAACCAGGCTTGCCAACAATACCCACGTTTAACTCAAACATCACAGAACAAAGCACGCTAAATACGAGATGCGTGGTGAGGAAAAGTGACCAACGCAAGTCCTTTTCTCTTACTGGGGAGCACCCTTTCCAAAAGCAGGCCAAGGGTTTTTACCGTTCAGTTTGACTCCTTAGGATATACTCGCACTCTAGAACAGGGCTTCCCGACTTTGGGCCCCTGGACATTCTTGGACTACAACTCCCAGAAATCCTGGCCCGCACAGCTAGTGGTGAAGGCTTCTGGGGATTGTAGTCTAAGAACTTCTGGGGGCCAGAAAGGTACAGAAGTTTGATACCACTTTTAAACATCAGGATTCCATCTTAGGGAATCCTGGAACCTGGGAGTTGGTGAAGCCTTTTGAAACGGCTGTGGCCCAACCCCACAGACAGCAGCAGAGACGTCCGCACGTCTCACCAAACGACAGCTCTCAGAACTCCACAGGGTGGGCCACGCCAGCTGCACAGAGAGCAAACGGCTCTGTGTTGTGCCAGCACGCTCTTAAGAGTGCAGCAGCCAGAGGCAAGGTTTTTTCAACAAGAACCTGGATTTCCGTCCGTGCTGGACAATTCAGACAGAACCCTTCAACAGCACTGTGAAGTGACACAAGTTCAGGCAGTCTGTAGGTTACGCTTAGGGACGTGGGTGGCGCCGCGGGTTAAACTGCAGAAGCCTCTGGGCTGCAAGGAAGACCAGCTGTCATAAGATCGAATCCCCGCGAGGGAGGTCCTATCGCTTGTCCCAGCTCCTGCCAACCTAGCCATTCGAAAGCATGGAAATGCAGGTAGACAAATCGGTACCTCCATGGTGCGAATGTCACAGCATTCTGTGTCTAGTCGCGCTGGCCACGTGACCACAGAAAGGGTCTTCGGACAAATGCTAGCTCTGTGGCTTGGAAACAGGGATGAGCACCATGCCCTAGAGTCGGACACGATTGGACTAAATGTCAAGGGGAACCTTTGCCTTTACCTTGGTTAAGCTTGGAAACCGGGTCTTGAGCAACCTGTGAAAGACTCGAGGAAACCGGAGGAGGAGCCAAGGAGCCTAGGAAGACCCAAAGGCCTTGGAAACTGCCCCCACCCACACCCACCCCACCCCCAACTCACCAGCCTGTCTCTGTCATCCTGCAGGGCAGACAAGGCCCTCTTGAGGCTCGGCACTTCGGCCAGGCTGGCAGACGCGCTCGCGGCTGACTGCAGCTGCAGCTCCTCCTCTCGGCGGGCTTTGTCCAGGGTGCTCAGCAAGCGGTCCCGCTCCCCTTGGAGGCTGGCCAGGGCCTTGGAGAAGGACTTCACCTGCCCGGAGGCCCCCTCCAGCTCGGAGGCCAGGCGAAGCAGCTCCACATCCTTGGCCTGAAGCTGCTGGCCGAGGAGGTCCAGGCGAGCCAGAAGGCCTTTCTCTTCCGTGGCACTCCGAAGGGCAGCCAGCTCCGAAGCCAGGGCATCCCTCTCCCCAGACAGGCGCGTCTGCTCCTCCTGGAGCCGGGCCTTCTCCGTCGACAGGCTCTGGACCAACAGCCGCTGCTCTTCCATATCCCCAGAGTACTTCTTTTCCAGGGCACGCAACTCCTCGTGAGCCTGGTCCCAGCTGTCTTGAAGGGAGCTCATGGCCTTCTGGAAGGACTGGATTTGGGCCTTCAAGTCCTGGTTCTCCTCCGTGACAGCCAGGAGGTTCTGCTCCATTTCCAGGAGATCCTTGGCCAGTTCGGCCACCCGCTCCTCCGCCGTCTCGGTCTCGTTCCTCATCAGCCCGGCGTCGTGGTGGAGGTCCTTCAGCTCCTTCTTCATCTTGGCCTCTGCTTCCTGCACCCTCTGGGCCATAGTCTTCTGAAGAGAGGCCACCTCCGCCTCCAGCTCTCGTGTCCGCTGCTGGGCCAGCGAGAGCTGACCGCTCAGCGCCTGCGCTTCGTCCACCTTGCCCTGCAGCTGCGCCTGCAGCTCCAAGACGGGGCCGCCTTCCCGGAGAGCCGCCATCTCGCTTTCCATCTGGGAAAGAGCGTCCTTCAGGGCTTTCCCCTCCTGCTCCACGCTGTGCTTCTCCCGCTGCAGGTCTTCGACAGAGAGCCGCAGGCTGGCCAGGGCCCGCTCGGACTCCCTGAGCTGGCCCTCGACGCCGGCCTTCTCCTTCTCCAGCGCCTGGAGGTGCTCCAGCTGGGTCTTCAGCAGCTGCTTCTGCTGGCAGTCCTTGATGGAGATGACTTGGTTCAAGTCCTGGCGGTAGCGCACCAGTTCCGCGTCCAGCTTGGCGTTCTCCGCGTGCAAGTCGTCCAGCCGGCCGTGAAGGCTCCGGAGCTCCTCCTTCAGGGTGTTGTTCTCTGCGGCCTCCTCCTGGATCAGCCGGTCTTTCTCCAGGATGGCCGCCAGGTGCCGCTGCTCCAGCTGCTGATAATCCTCCAGGACTCGATCCCGGTCGTCCTGCAAGGAGGACATGGACTTGGTGAAGGAATCCAGCTGAGCCTTGAGCTGCTGGCTCTCCTCGCGGGCGCTCTTCAGCCTCTCCGCGAGATGATCCGCCTTCTCCTGAACGCCCTTCTTCTCTGTCTCCAGGGCCGCCTTGGCGGCTTCTGCCCTTCCTGTCCTGTCCTCCAACCGCGCCAGCTCCTCCTGGTGCTTCTGCTCCCACTCCGAGGCAGCGGCTGCCACAGCCTCTTCCTGGGCGGCTAAAAGACGGATGATCTTCTGGTCCTTCGCGCTTGCCTCCTGGTGGAGCCTGTCCGTCAGCGCCTTGGACGCCTGCAAGTCGGCCTCCAGCTGCTCACGGCGGAATCGGCACTCCTGGAGGTCGGCCTCTTGGCTTTTAACCGTCTCCTCCATTCCTTCCTGCACGGCTCTGCTTTGGGCCAAGGACTCCTGCAGGCGGGACAGCTCCTCCCTCAGGCTCCCCAGTTCTGCTTCTTGCTTCTGGACCCGGTCCTGGGAGTGGCTCAGCAACCGCCGGGTCTCTTCGAGCTGGGAGGCCAGGTCCTCTTTCTCTTCCTGGAGCATCCGGACTTCTTCTTGATGTTGCTGAAGCTGTTTCTGGGCACTAGACTCTCGGGCCAACTTGTCCTGCTCCAGGCTGCAAGCGGAGAAGGAAGGAAGAATCGGGCACAATTCAGTTTAAGCCACCATCCACTCCCACCCTGCCTGCCTTAAAAGCCGGCCACAGCTAAAGCCACTTCAGGCACTTAGGAGGCTCCCTTTAGGGGACAAAGCGCTAGCCTACGATTATCTGGTGGTTTGCGACTGAAAGGTGACCCATGCCGCCCTGGCTAGGGCGCTGGAATACTTGGTCACATGGAAGAAACTAAATCCCCCCCCCCACCCGAGCCTCTCCAGGACAGATTCACTACACTTGCTTGTGACAGAACAGTGCAATGCGACCATAGGTTCGAGTCAGAGGAAGCCAGATTTCGGCTGAATATCAGGAAAAACTTCCTAACTGTTAGAGCAGTATGACAACGGAATCCATAACCTCTTGGGGGAAGGTGGTGAGCGCTCCAACACTGGAGGGACAGCCATCTATCAGAATTGTTTTGATTTGAGATTCTTGCCTTGACCAGGGGGTTGGACTTGATGGACGGAGCTCCTTCCAACTCCCAGGATTCTATGAATGCTGGCATTTATATCATGTGGAGGAATCTCATGGTTTGGTGGAAGACGCCAGGCGACAGGAGAGCAGAAAAGGCGTGGGGGTGGGGAGGGCACAGCACCCACCCACCCACACAATTTCCAGCTTCATTCTTCTGAGTGAGCCAGCCTGTTGATCCCCTCCTTGGTCTCCCATTTAAGAGAGACAAGAACAGACTTCTCTATCCTTATAGCTTCTCAGTTTGCAGAGAAGCTGGCATCTGCCTCCTTTCTTTAAAAAAAAAACCCTTCATGGTCAAATTGACCATTTCGGCTCCCATTCTTTCTGGAAAGGTATCGCAGCCCACCGGGAACCAGTGCTAAGCGGTCCCTTGCCTTCCTGTAAGAGAGACAAACTTGAACACAGCACTGCCACCGCCCCCCCCCCAAGCATGGGCTGTCCAGTTCCTCTTGGGAGAAGCAAATGGCCCCCGCTTGTTCCTCTCCCTCCCCCTCCCTTTTTACCTGGCGAGGAGGGTCTGCAGCTCTTCCACCCGGGCAGCGCCCTGCTTCACCTCCGCCTCCAAGGCCGCGCACGCTTCCTCCCGGGCCTGGACTTCCCGCTCCTTCTTCTCGAGGGCCTCGCTGAACTTCTTCTCCCACTGCCGGGACTCGTCGATCACCCGGTCCCGGTCGTCCTGCAGAGAGGACATGCTCCTGGTGAAGGCCGCCAGCTGGGCCAAGGTGTGGTTGAGGCTGCCTTGCAGCTGCTGGGCTTCCTGGTCCTTCCGGCGCAGGGATTCCTGGAGGTCCCGGGCCCGTCCCTCCGAGCCCGCCTGCTCCCTCCGCAAGGCCTCCAGCTTCTCTTCCAGGCTCCTCCGCTCGTCCGAGTGCTTGCCCTTCTCCTGCTCCAGGCGCCTCTCGAGGTCCTTCTCCTTCTGCCTCAGCTCTGCCTGGACCTGAGCCTTGTAGGCGCGAAGCTCCTCTTTCGCCTTCAGGCTCTCGGCCAAGACTCGGGCCGCCTCGCTCTGAGTGTCGTCCAGCAAGACCCGGCAGGAAGCCAGCTCCGCCTGGGCCCTCCGGGTGCCCTCTTCCGCCTGGGCCAAGCTCTTCTGGGTGGCTCCCAGCTCCTTCTTGGATTCGCTCTGGACAAACTCCAGGGCCTTGATGGTCCTCTCCAGGCTGCTGATTCTCTCCTGGCTTTTGATGCAGTCCTTCTGCAGCTGCCGGACCTCCTGCTGCTTCTCCTTCAGCAGCTCCTGAAGCTCCTTCACCTGAGTCCGGCTGTTGTCGCCCTTCCGGCGGCTCTGGAGCTGCTTCTCCTCGCGTTCAATCTTCTTCTCCACTTCCGCCTCGCTTTTCTCTCTCGGCAGGCGTCGCTGCTCCTCCTCCAGTTGGCTCAAGGTCTCCCGGAGGCTCTCCACCTCGCTTCGGAGCTGCTGGTTTTGGCTCTGCAAGTCCACCACCTCTTGCTGGTAGTTCCCGATACTCCCATTCAGCTCTGCCAGCTGGTTCATGAGCCTCTCCTCCAGGTCATCCTTCTCCGCCTCCAGAGCTTCTTTCAGCCTCCTGGCCTCCGCCCGTTGCTCCTCGGCCTGCTGCCCGGCTCGCTCCATCGTGAGCACCTTCTCCTGCAGAACGTGCAGTTCGTGCCCTCTGGCAGCCAGGAGCTCCTCCAGGCCTCTCTTCTCCTCCCCGAGGGTCTCCAAATCCCTCCGGACTTGGCCCATCTCCTCGGCTGCCGCCTTCCTCTTCGCTTCCAGTTCTGCGACCTGCTCTGAGAGCTGCACCACCTGCTGAAGGTAGCCATTGATCTCATCCGGCGAAGGTCCCCTTTCCTCCCCAGTGGTGGGCTCCAGAGGTTCAGGGACGGCGTCTCGATGGGTCTCTGCGGCCACCGCCTCCGGAGGCCTTGCCCTGGCGGAGCCGATGGCTTCACTGGCTACGCAGCTCTCCTCCGGCTGGCTGCTCTTTTCCAATCCTTCTGCCTGAGTCTGGGCCGACCGCCTCAAGTCCTGGATCTGCTGGCTCAAAGCCTCCTTCTCCGACAGCAGTGCCTCCAGCTGACAGGACAAGGACTCGCAGGTCCTCTGGGCGCTCTCCAGCTCTCCTCTGAGGTGGGCGCTGGCCTCTTCGGCCCCTCCGGAGCCATCGCCGGCCGGACGCCCGTCCGCCCTCAGCCGCTCATTCTCCTCTTCCAGTTCCAGGATCTTCTGCTGCTTGGACTTGGCAAACTTCCTCATCTTCTCTCTCATCCCTTCCATCTCCTGCTCGGCCCCCTGCAAGCGGGCCTCCACCTCCCTCTTCTCAGCCTCGGCGTCCTTGAGCCGGAGGAAGAGCTCCTGCTTCTCCTGTCGAACGCTCTCCACCACCCGCTGGATCCTCTCAGCCTCGTCGCTGACGTTCTCGTATGACTGCAGGAGGGTCTCGTACTCCTTCTGCAACTCCTGGTGCTTCTCCTGCCCTTCCGAAAGCGCCTGGGCGTGGGACTGCTGCAGAGCGCCCACCTCCTCCTCCCATCTTGTCTTCTCCTGAGTCACCCTCTCCAGGGCCAACTTCAGACTCTCGCAGGAGCTGGACACGCTCTGGTTTTCCACCAAGGCTCTGTCCACTTCCGCAATGAGCTTCTCCCGCTCCTCTCCGAGCACCGCTAGTTTCTCTAGAAGTGCCCCCTTCTCCTTTTCCAGCTCAGAGGCCTGGCTCTCGGCCTCCAGCAGGCGGGCGGAAGCACTTTCCAGAGTGACCTTCGTGCTGGACAGCTCTTCTTTCAGCATCTTGCTCTCTTTCAGCGCCTCCTTCCGAGAGATGAGGGCAGCCTGGAGCTTCCTTTGGAGCTGGGCCCTTGAGACTCCCTCGGCAGCTTCTTCGGCCGCTTTCTGCTGCACTTCAGCCGCTTCGACGTGCTGGTGCTGTTGGGCTTGTTCCCTGCTCTGGATCTCCAACTGGCCTTGCAGGGCTTTGACGGTGTTCTCTCTTTCCTGCAGCTGCGCCTGGAGGCAGCGCACAGATTCGCATTTCTCTGCTAGCTGGGAGTTCAGGCTTTCGATTTCTTCTTTGCTAGCCCGTGCCTTCCCCTCCTCCAGCTCCACCTGTCGGAGTCTCAGGTTCTCTAGCCTGGCCACCTCAGCTCGGCTGTGGTCCAGCTCCTGCCGAAGGCTCGCTGCCCTGGATTCCGCTTGAGAGCAGGCTCCCTTCACTCCCTCCAGCTCAGCGAGCAGCTCCCGGGACTGTTCTTGGAGCTGCCGGATGGTGGCAGACGTCTCGGCCAGCTCGCCTTCCAGGTTGCTGGCATGGTTTTCCAGCTCCTTTTTCTCATCCCGAAGACGTTCAAGGTCAGCCTTGAGCTGTTCCACAAGAAGGCCTTCAGTTGCCAGGGGCTCACTGGTCAGGACACACTCTGGAGAGACCTCCACCGCAGGCCCTCCTTCGGAAGGAACCTCCTCGGCAGGTTCGGGAAGGGAAGAGTTCTCCAGGCTGGTGCTCAGGGCCTGCAGCTGGTCTTGCAGCCTCTCTTTCGCCTTCATCTGCTGCTCCAGCTGCTCCTGCAGGATGCTGTAGTCTTCCTTCTGCTGCCTCAGCTGCTCCCGGTGGTGGCGGTCCTTCTCCTGGGCTTTTTTGAGGGTGTCCTTGCGCGAGGCCAGAGCTTCCTGGAGCTTCTTCTGGAGCTGCTCCTTTTCCTGCTTCAGAACAGAGAGCCTCTCTTCCAAACCAGCTTTGGGAGATGTTTCTTCTTCCAGGACGAGGCCAATCGCGCTGCTTTGCTCCCGTCCCAGTGGGGCGGCGGTCTCAGACAGCCCCGTGCTCTGATCCATGGAGGTCTGGCCCCCAGGGGCTGAGTGCTGGGCCTTAAGCTCCGCTTGCAGGGCACCAATCCAGAGGTCCTTCTCCTTCAAGCTCTGCTGCAGCTCTGCCACCGCCGCCTGAAGGGAAGCCACGGCGGATTCTTTCTCCTCGAGGGCAGCTTGCAGCTCGGTCACTTTGGCAGAAAGGAGCGGGCTGAGAGGGTGCTCCTGGCCTCGCCCGGCAGGCTGTGCCTCTCCACCGGCATCCCGGCCACTCGCCAGGGGTTCCTCCTCCTCCTCCTCTTCCTCCTGGCCTTTGACTCCAGGCTTGGCCAGCTCTCGTCTCCCCTCTTCCAGCTCCCTCTCCAACTGGCGGACTCGGCTCAGGAGCTCCTTCCGGCTGACCAGGGCGGCCTGCAGCTTCTTCCTCACTTGCTCATTTTCCTTCCTCAGTGCCTCCATCTCCTGTCCGGCAGAAACCGCCCTCCTGTCCGGCCGCTCGGCCTCCCCTTCCTCCTCCTTCTCCGTCCCCACGCTCTGGTCTCGGGTCAGCTTCTCCTGCAGCTGCAGGCTCAGCCGCTCGGTCAGGCTCTGCAGCTCCTTGCCCAACAGAAACTTCTCCTCGTTCAGCTGGACCATCCGGTCAGACATGCTGCGGCTGACCTCGGCCATCTGCTCCTCCCGCTCTGCCACTTGCTGCTGGAGCCTCTCCGTCTCCCTGGCGCTTTCGGACAGGAGCCGCTCCAGCCGGGCCGACTCCTGTTCCTCGGATGTGAGGCGTCGGGAGAGCTCTTCCGCCTCGGCCGAGGCCGCCTGCAGCTGGCCCGCCAAGCCCCGCTGCTCTTGCTCCGCTTTCTGGAGTTGGCCACTCAAGCTTTTGGCCAGCCGGTCCTGCTCGGCCAGGCGACACTGAGCCTCATCCAGGTCCTTCTGCAGGGCGGAGATCTTCACCTCTTTGGACCTGGCCTCGTTGTTCAGGCTCTGGATTTCCTCCTTCAAGAGGCCCAGTCGGGAGAGTCCGTCTTCGTAGTCCGAGAGGCGGCGCTTCTCAGCGTCAGCCAGGTCCCCCTCCAGCTGCCTCACCTGCGCCTTCAGCTCTGCCAGGCTACAGAGCTCCTCCAGCTGGGAGAGGAGCTCGTCCCGCTCGGCCCTCAGGGTACGCAAGGTCCCGTCGGAGTCCTCGAGCAGCTGCCGCAGCCTCTGAATCTCCACCTCTCTCTCCTCCAAGGCCCTCTTGTGGAGCTCCTCGGCTTCCTGCTGCCTGGCTCGCAGCTCGCTCCCTTCCATCGGCAGCACAGAGAGCGGGGGAAGCTTCTGGGTGCCTTCTTCGTCCTCTGCGCAGGAGCTGTCTTGCCCTTGGAGCGTTCCCACCAAGGGAGGGGAATCTTCCTGAACGTCCACGGTGACCAGTGAACTGCTACTTGAGTCGCTCTGGATGAGTGCCAGCCCTTCCTCTCCTCCTCTCTCTCCACCACTGTCCTGCAACGGTTCTCTGGGCTGCTGCTGAGCACCTTCAGCGTCCAGCTGGCTGGAGACCGGAAGCTGTCCTTTGAGAAAAGCGATTTCTTCCTGAGCCTCCTGCAGCTCCAACAGCAAGACTGAGAGATCTTTGTGCTTCTTCTGGGAAAGATACTCCAAGATGTCCGTGGGGCTGTTCTCTGTGCCATGGGGCAGCTCCCGAGGGCTCTCACACGAGGTGGGCTGAAAAGAGGCAAGCGGGGCATCAGGTCTTCCGGCCAGGACACGGCAAGGAACAGACCTGGTGAAGCAACTACAGGCCTGCGGCCCCCCACCCACCCCCCTCCAACATCAACCACTGCCCTATGGGACAATTCAGCTGCTTGATCAGTAAGGCTGCTGGGTGAGGAATACCAAGACCACAGAAGACAGCTGAGCAGCAAGGCAAGGAAGGGTTTCAAGGGCTCACCTGAGCTGGGGCAGACGGTGCCTCTGACGAGGGCAGATCCTCCTCCCCTCTCTCGCGACGCTCCAGCGAGCCTAGCCGACAGAACAGAGGAAAGTCAAACCAGAACCAAGCCTCGCCTCGTTGCAGTGGCTCAAAACATTGGCCTGTTCCCACCCACCCACCCAGCTCCTGGGCTAAGTTCGGGACCTTCTGGGTAAGACCCTTAGTCCCAGCTATTCCACATGAGGGGCAGAAACAAAAGCAACCTGCATCCTTTAGAGAGGCTTACCCTGAAGCTCAAGCAGCTGGGGAGGTTCCTCGGGGGTTGTTTCAGCACCGCCAACCTTTTCAGGAGAGAGAAAAGAGGCCAAACCTCAAGGATTCTACCAGGGAACCCCTTGGGCTCCAGGATAAACTAGAAGCTGGCGCCACAGCCAGGCCCTTGTGCCAAACAGCCACCAAGGAGAGAAATATTTGTCACTTGATCCTCCAGCTAAAGAGAGGCACGCTGCGTCCAGAACACAAATCTAAGACATTTGAGCAAGAAGGAAAAAGACAGAAGCACCACAGGGACTTTTTGCTTTTGTCTCTTCCAGCTAAAGATACAGACACAGTTTAAAGACTCCCCATGGAGCTGGAACGGGGGAATGCCTGGGTGCTCCTCACCTCCACGAAAACAGTTCCCCGTCTGTACATAAAATGGCACAGCTATGACTTGTCTCATCTTAAGCCTCCACCCGTTTGAGTTCAAGGCATGTGCAGAACAGAGGAGCTTCCTGACAATTGACGGAAGTCCATCTGAGAGGACTGGCAGACCAGGCCAGCCCAGAGTTTAATTTAGAAGCAGCGTTTCCCCTCCTTTCCTGCACGTTAAGCTTTTTAATAACACCCGAGGCAGAGAGGATTGGTGGACGCGGCCCCAAAAGCGGCTCGGAAGGAGCCCTTCTCACAGCAAATACTTTGCCAGCCAAAGGGTCCATTCAGTTCCGTCGCTCAGAGGTTACCTGGTTTGACTCTGGCGCGCCTTCTCCAAATCCAGGGCTCTTCTCCAGCACAGCAGGTTCACCAGGGAGGGTTTCTGGGAAGACAGGGGGAAAGGGCATTCAACCCCAGGGGAGAGGGACACGGGCCAGTGTTGTAGAGACACAGGTAGGGTCTGGTCAGGGCAGGCCATGAACCCATTCACCTCCCCCCCCTCCCGAGAAAGGAAGGCTCTATCTTAGGGGAGATGCGTCTGTGAGACACGGATCTGGAAGACTGTAAACCTCCCCTTCCAAGGAGATGTCACAGAAGAATTCCCCAGAGCTTCCACCGACCAAGGAAGCGGGAAGAGAGAAGGAGCAATCCAAGTTCCACTGCAGGACAGGAACCGGATCCGCTTGTCTTGGAGAGGGGACTTGTGATGTAAGGTGGGCGTTACACAGTATCCCCAAAGGGGGTTAAGGTGACAAATAGGCATGGAGTGGTGGCTGGGAAGTGCGAAGGGGCTGGCCTGAGGACGTCTACAGAGCAAAGGCAAAGCCGGAAAGGCAGTGGCCAGAGGGACAGACGACGGAAAAGGGAAGGAAGCAAAAGAGCCGAGTGAGAGGTTTGGAACATCTTGGGAATGGGCCTAGATGAGAGCAGCATTTATAGTGCAGAACTGCTTAATGACACCTCCTGTAAGAAAAGCAAGACCTGATGATGATGCTACAGTACAAGTAAATATTACTATACTGGAGAGCAGAGAAATGTGTTCGAGGACATCTTTGTTCTCTGTTATAACATCATCACTGGTTTTTATCAACTTACGCCAACCGTTTGCTTACCAACTACTAGAATACAAAGAGGCATTAATGTATCTTGAAAAGTCAGTAAACGCTATTCCTTAAACACTCACGAGGGTTAGGGGAAGCAGCCACGGAAATATCCTGCTGGCAGCATAAAACAGAATGGGAAACATTTTTAAGGTGGCTACCAAAGGTGGTGAAAAGAGCCACCGGAGTTATTCCTGCGGGGAAAGGCGATAAGGGAGCCCCAGAGAATAAAGGCAAAGGCCCTCATGGGATCCTAGGAGAAGAGGGTCGGCCATGCAGGCTAGAGAGACTGACACACACACACCCCTCCACCCTTGCCTCAGGGGCTCTCTACCACACGGAGCCCAGCCGTGTGTGTTGAGGCTGTACCAAACCCCCTGTGCTCTTGATACGTCACAGTGGGTTCACGTACCCCAGCTGGAAACATAGAGTGACAAGGACAAGCCACGGCCAGTGGCCTCCTTCCACAACCCTTTCAACATATGAGAGGAAAAGGATGATCACCTGAGACACAGAGGCTCACTTTTTGACAGGGGAAAAAAACAAGCGACACACAGAAAGGCAGACGGGACTGAGGAGGTTAAATGCAAACGTTCAAAGGGGGAAAGAAAGCAGGAAGGAAGAGGTGAGGTACCTGTTTCAGCTCCTGGAGCCTTCCCTGCAGCCTCATGCTGTCGGCCCTCCTGCTGCCCACCGTCCCTCCCGGGCGAGGCCGCTGCGCTCAGCTCGGAGACGGGCTGGGGAGACAGAGAAGCGGGACATGAGCAGAGGGATCCCCAACCAAGCACTGGGCTTCCCAACCCACCACCCACCCACCCACAGAGGTTACATTCACACAGTTCCTTCCATTTAACCATCTTCAGACAGCCTCCAGCGCCTGCGTAACTCCTGCCAAGGGTGTATTTGCAGAAACGTTAAGTCAACCGTAGGGCTTTCTGCAGTAGGTGTTTTCCTCGATACCTGATGTAGTGTACCAAAATCCCTGCTTGGCCACAGAAATTCACCAGCAGGTTGAAACTGGTAAAATCCCTCCTTACGTATCTCCTCTACCCTGAAAGCCCTAATAGGGCCAGTTCCAACTTGGTGGCATACAGCACATGTGCATGCGCACGTGTTTCCTTTATCTAGTCCTACACGTAGAAATCTATGGATAAGACAGAGGGCAGTGTCCCCGTCCCCCCCCCCAAAGGCTCAGGTTCTTAGTGAACAGTTGTGCGTTCTCCTCTCACAGAGAGGGGCCCTCTGGAAAGGGCAAAGAGGAACCCCGATTACGGCAATCTTTATATTACACTCCGCACAACCACCCCACCTCCCTGTCTTTCAAAACCGGGGTGTCTCATTCTCAGGCAGAAGAGGCGTCAGGTTCTTCTGGTGGAGATCAGAAGCAGCCAGAAGGACCAACCCCACAAAAGACAAACGCCGATCTGGGGTGTCCGTGATGGGGTTTGCCAAAGCCGGTACCTGGCTTTCCAGCGGAATGACCTGCCCTGCCTCCTGGGCTTCCGCTTCCGCCTGCGACAGGCCAGGCCCTTGGGGCTTTTCAGGAAGCTCCCCTAGGACATAAATGCCAAAGGTTAGTTCCCCAGCCCCTCAGCCAGCATCAGAGAGCCATTCCCTGACGGGTGCCGGCAGACGATGCACTACAGGAAGGGCAGTGGGCTTTGCCCTTCTATGCATTCCACGTCTAAAGCAGGCTCCTGGATACTGAAATAGGCTCACATGGTGTTATGATTTATTTTGTTCTCTCACCTTGAGTCTTTGTCTATTGATATATTATTTGTACTATATTTTAAATGGTTTATTTTATATGCTGTTAGCTGCCCAGAGTAGGCAGTTGACTAAATGGGCGGGGTACAAAATCAATCAATCAATCAATCAAGGCCATCCCTGGGCCTTTGCTTGAACCACTGAAGATAAAAACGGCCAACAGCAGCTGCGAACGGGGGGGGGGGGGGGAATGTGTGTGTGCAAGCTAAGTTGTTGTTCTTTGCATTTTTACAACAGCTTCTAAGATACCTGTCCCATCAGCCATGCTGGCGGGGGGATGCTGGGGGGTGTTGTCCAAAAAGCTGGCTTTTCCAGCTCTGCCCATGACCCACCAGCTCTCAAAAGGCACAAAACCGCAGCCTCTGCAAGCGATCCCTCCAAAGGACCTGCAGCACAACTTGCCCAATTTCTCTCCAAGAGGCTATCCTGGGGGTGGCACCGTGAATGGCTGGCATGTTCCGCATTAAATTAAGAGCTCGGGGTGGCCTCCTGACCTTGCTGGAGAGGAGCGTCTTCAGCGGAGGCCTCGGTGGGGCCGCCGAGATCCTGCCGCAGCTGGGCATTCTCGTCTCGAAGAGCCTCATAGCAGGACCGCAAATCTTGCTCCACCTTTTGGAGCTCGGCGATTTCTTGGCCCTTCTGGGCCAACTCCCCAGCGTGTCTCTGCTCGGCCGCCTGGCTCTTCCACTCAAGGTCGGCCTGAGCGGCTCGGGCTTGAGCCAGCTCCTGAGCGACCTCCTGGACCTCCTCCTGCAGGCGGTGGAAGGCCATCTTCTGCTCTGCTAGCTCCAGCTCCAACCTCTCCGCCCGGCTTTGTGACTCCTGTCTCTCAGAGGTTAAAGTGTTCCGCAGAGAATCCGCTTCGGCCTCCGCCTTCTGGAATTTCTCCAAGAAAGCCTGCAAAATTAAAAGCAGAGGAGACGCTTAAGGTGTTGAGAGTTCAAAAACAGCTGATTTTATGGAGTTATCGGTGTTGCCCTAAAACAGAAAAGTTCTTTCAAAAGATGCCTCAGAGAGGTTTCAATCAAAGGAGAATTATTATTGAAAAAACTACAGCTAGGGATAGTTTACAAAAAAAAAAAAAGTCAAATATTCTGGTGCACAAAGTGAAAGAACAGGGTGGGACACAGCCCTGGGAGGTGACTCTGACTCTCTGTAGGAGAAACCAGAAGATCCATCAGATGACACCGAGGTGTGGAAGAGGGAGAGTCGCTGCAAATCTCTGCTTGGTCAGGATAGTTAATTTTCTACAGACCCTGAAGCTGCCCAAGAAGGAAACCCCAAAAGGAAGTCTCAAGAACAAGGGGGGGGGGAGATGATAAAGGCTGAGCACTGAAGCATCATGCCCCTTGGGAAATTTTGATGTAAGGTTTGGAACGACTGCTATAAAGGTGGCCCGGTTCCCTGCCTGGACCTGCTTGCATGCGGAGGTGTGAGGTGTCTCTTCTTCCTTTTTCCCACCGCCCATGACTTGGTTCCAAGTGGAACTATTTCCTCTGTGGGCAACTTTCTGCAGCCTACCCCTTCTCCGCAACCGCAGGCTGAGCGGTGGGATCCAGGCCCATGGAGCCAGCTGACAGGGAGGCTATTCCGCCTTCTGCCCGGAGGGAATACAGACCTGACCGCTTCTGGACCCTTCGGCCTCCAGAGTCACCAAGGAAGGCGCCCAAGTACCTGTCTCTGCTCTTCGAGGGCGTTCAGCTCCTGCTGCAGCAGCTCCACCACCTGCGTTCGCCCGAGCAAGGCAGCCTCCTGCTCCTCCAGTTTCTGTTGCAACAGCCTCAGGTTCTGAGACCAAGAGAACAAAGAGATTTCCCAGCCACCAACACAGAGACCCCACAGAAAAGAGCTTGGATCTCTGCGTCTGGGCCCCCCGACACTCTCTGCCAGCCTGGGAGGGAAGCCTTTCAAGAGGTCCAGCACCTTCCCCACTCCCTGAAACCAACGGAGCCATGTCCCAAGACACTGTGAATATACCTGCTGCATTTCCACTTCCAGAGCCGATGGAGCCATTAACTGCTGCAATTCAGTCTGGTGCTGGTGGGCCTGTTCCCTGAGCCGAGTCTCCTTCTCCTGGACTTCCTCTTGCAGAACCATGAGCTGCCAACCAAATGAAAAAGCCACAAAGCCGTCAAGAGATGCTTCCTGTCTCGCAATTCCGAACAGTTTGTCAAGGAGTCTAAAAACTCCAGCTTTGTGTCAGGAAAAAAAACACCCCAAAACCCAGTTCTCTAAAACCACCTTGTTCTCAACATCTCTCCAACCTTTCTCTGCAACATAATCCTCCTCCTTCCCCCCCCCCCCGAAAGTGAACCAACTTCTGATCTCAAGTCCAAAGCACAGCAAAGAGAAGGTAAAAATGGTCTGGATTCCAAATACATCCAATCAGCTCATGCTGATGGCTGAAATTCTAGTGGGCAGCTCTGCACCACAGGCTCTTCTGAAATGAATGGGAGGAGAGCCCAACCAAAAAGCTCACAGGAGAGTCACGTCCATTTCGGGGCCTGCAAAGGAAAACTTCCCACCGGCTTTGGGGGGGGGGGATCCTTGAAATCCTGCACCACTTGATGGGCAGCCATTCCTTCACAGGACGGGAAGGGACTGTGACTTCCTATAGAGGGTCATCACATGAGTCTCACAAAGTCGCGAGTCAAATGAGTGACAGCTCAGTGACGGCAGAAAAAGTTTACGCATGACTCTCAGGCTCCTAGATTTTAAAGATGATGCAGCTGGATTTATTTTTCCCCCTTTGCCCTAGAGAGATCCAGAACACCAGCCTTACATCAAGGAGAAAGACAGGCAGCCCCCCCCCAGCTCCTGCCGTACCTGGGCCTGGGCATGACTCAGGCTCTCTGTGGCTGCTTGCAGCTGTTCCTGGAGCTTCCCTGCGGCTTCCTCCTGCTCCCGGAGCCGCCTTCTCAGCCCCTCCGTCTCCTCCTCCTCCTCCTCCTGCTTGTCCTGTGGCCTCTGCTCGCTTTCCACCTAGTGGGATCGAGATGGCAGGTTAGTGAAGAAAACCGATCTGCATGCCGGCGGAGGTGGGCTCGGACTGACCTAAAGAGACCTGCTGCCGTGGTTCCCGCGAGCCACCCTTCTGCTTCTCAGAAAGTCCCCTCCAGTCACCCCCAGCAAATAAAAGGGGGTGGGCTCCCTCAGGCCTCTGCTCTCAGTGCTTTCTCCCAAGATGGAAGGGGACCTGGGGCTCTCCCTTGCCCAAAAGGAATCCCTCTGCTCCATCCAGCACAGCCCCAGAGATTCTGACAAACGTTCAGGGCGGGTGGGCAGCATCCCAAAGTTAACCTCCTTCCCCCCCCCCCCACTTTCAGCAGCATGGCAGGGATTTCTGGGGAAGCTCTGTGAAGACCATGACGAGCGACTGACATGATCTAAAAAAAATCAGGCATGGCTTAAGCAGACTTGGAAGGGGATTTAGAACCATGCAAAGATCCTGCAAACACCCTAGCCTTTCCAGGTGGAGAAAAAAGCATGTGCAGAAACATCAAATCCAGACAAGACCATTTCGATCTGAACGGGCCCCCGAGGTGGCCAAGCTCAAGCCGTTCCTGCAACGATGGGATTCTGTCAGCTCCAGGTGTTTGGGGTCCTCCTGCCTCAAAGGCAGAGTTAAGACTGGCAACCTGTGGCTGGGACGGTCTCCCTTGTTCCGGCAAGGCAGTCTAGGGGTGCTCAGCCTCCACCTGCACCAGGGGGCTGGTGGATCTCACCTGAGCCGGAGACGCTGGCTCTCCCGGCAGGGGGCTGGCAGGCGATGCCGCTCCTCGCTCCGTCAGCTCCTCAATGCGCTTGTTCAGAGACGCCAGCTTCGCCTTGGCCTGCAGCTTCAGCTTCAGCAGCTTGGCCTCGGCAGCCTGCCTTTCGTCCTAGGAGACAGAGCGTGACACAAAGCCATGGCAGGATGTTCCAAGAGGTGACACCGAAGCAGAGAGAAAGAAAGCAGCCCCAATGAAAGGCCACGGGGTTTTCTCTTGCGGACAGATGAAAGGAGCGCTTTGCCCTCCGGACCCAGGAGGGAACAGCCTCCTGCGAGTTAAGCCTGGGAAAGGACCGAGGCACCCTTTCTCCCGTGGAGAGGAGGGAAGGCTCCCTTGCTTGACTCATCCGGGGGTGGGGGGATGACTCCCTCCATGGCCATACATGCATCATGCGGCCTCTTGCTTTTGGTTTGCAGGATGCTCGCGCGGGTCAATGCTGATGCGGGCAAAGAGGCAGCCTTGGGCTGAGACGCTCCAGGGCCTTCTGAACCTCTCCCAGGTCAGCGTCCCATTTGGCTCTGGGAGCCCAGGAGGTTTCCCTGCCCCACATCAGGGTACCTGGAGCTGGGCATCCTTCTGCCGGAGCTGTGTGTCCTTCTCCCGCACCAGATCCTTCAGCTGCACCACCAGCCTTTCCATGTGGGCCAGCCGCTCCAAGACATCCTCGGTCGCCTCCTCTCCATTCTGCTGGCCAGCTTCTGGCTCGGTCCCCTGCGGGAATGAAAACAGGAGGACTTGTGGCAGCAAAGCCACCCCACCACCGGGGGTGGGTGGGGTAGTAAGCAAGGATTATTGCAATGTGCTCTACGTGGGGCTGCCTCTGAAGACAGTTTGGCGACTGCAACTGGTCCAGAATCAAGCTGTGTGGCGGGTGAGTGGTGGGGCCGCTAGGGGGCACATCAAGTCGATTCTGTTTAAATGACATTGGCTACCCATTGCTGCCCAGGCCCAATTCAAAGTGATTGTTTTGACATATAAAGCCCTAAACGGCTTGGGCCCTGGATACCTGAAGGACCGCCTCCTTCCATATGAACCTACCTGGCAGTTAAGATCTAGCCAAGGAGCACTTTTTGAAAGAGCCATCCCTCAAGGAGGTAAGAGGGACGGCTTGTAGACAAGGGGCCTTTTCGGCAGCTGCCCCCAGACTATGGAATGCCCTCCCAACTGAGATTCGTCTGGCACCGACGCTGATGACATTTCGGCACCAGGTCAAAACCTTCCTGTTCCAGAAGGCTTTTAATTGAAATACTATCAACTGTGGGTCCTGATGGCAATTTTTAGAGGATCTGTTTTAATTGTAGTTTAATTGTTTCATTTTATTTTTTTTACTGTATGTTAATTGTTGTAAGCCGCCCAGAGACCTTTGGGTAGTGTGGGCGGCATATAATTTAAATAAATAAATAAATAAACAAACAAACAAGGCTTCACTCACAGAACCAGGTGCCTGATGGCCCTACGCAACTGCAAGCAGAAGGCAAGCCCAGGCGGCTCAGGTGAGAGACTTCCCCTCATGCTGCATTGAACCGAGGATGCCTCTGAGCCACCTCAGATCAGGCAGCCCCGACAGCCCTTCCCTAAGGTATCAATCCTCACCTTAGCAGGAGAAGACAATTCACACCTCTGGCTGCAAACCAGCAATCATTAAAAAAAAAAAAAACTCCCAGGGAGGAGGCAGGGATCAAGTTAGTATCTGTGCTGCATGTATAAACCTGGTGTCCTCGGTGCAAATAGGCTGGGACTTAGCTGGGCAGCTCTGGGACAAGGAAGCCTGCTTCGTGCACCCTCCGAAGACATGGCCAGGCAAGGGGAAAAGAGGCTACTCACAACAGGCAGAGCTGGAGACCCGGCATCCTCTCCGTCCCCCGACAGCTCATGCAGGACCGTGTTGGCCAGACCCGACAGGCGGCTCAGCATCTTGAGCCTCCAGGTGAGCAGCGCCAAGGAAGAGAGAAAGGCATGTGAACAGAGATACGGAAAGCGACAGCCCGAGTCTCAAAAAGGTCGGCCCGGATTCAGACCCAATCCAGGCAGCTTCTTTCCTCCGCGGCAAAAGCTAAGAATAACTAAGGACTTGCTGCGTGTAGAATCCAACCCGAGGCATAGAAGAACTCATGGGTACGGCCTGGGGTACCCTTCTTGGGCGGCACAGCCACTGGAAGCCAAGAGCCACTTCACCGCCCCGAGCTCGGAGTTCTCCTCATCCCAAAATGAGGAATTCTCCATTCCATTGAGTTGGGAAACAACAACGTGACTCAGAGCAAAGACGGAGATTCAAACAGACAGTTTCTTAGAACAGGCTTCTACTAAAGAAGGCATTGCTCAGAAGCCTGCGGGGAAGTGGAATTTTCCCAAGTGACCCAGTTAAGGACTTCACTGTGGTGGAAAAGAGACTTTAAAAAAAATCTCCCTTTGCAGCCAATAATGTGACACTGTCACCAATGGCCAAAGTAACTGGTCAAGACAGAGAGCACAGACTTGTGCCAGTTCATATGTTCCATGGGTACATCAGCAAGGCTAGGTTTATTATCATCATTGCTGACCTTGTGAGCCACTCCCAGGACGAGGATTGGGAGCGGCTCACAACAAGGCTACAGCCGGTAAAGGTGTAGCCAGGCTTGTAACAGGGCAATAGAAAG
This sequence comes from Pogona vitticeps, assembly GCF_051106095.1. Taxonomy (NCBI): domain Eukaryota; kingdom Metazoa; phylum Chordata; class Lepidosauria; order Squamata; family Agamidae; genus Pogona; species Pogona vitticeps. The sequence goes on along the minus strand of NC_135787.1, from coordinate 195,380,270 downwards.
CTGTAATGTTAAAGTACAAGTATACACTTATACTATTAAAACACTATTTGTGTATTTTAAATAGCACTTTGCAAACATGCTTAGAAAGAGACAGGACCTCAATCAGCTAAAATCCTCTTCCAGTGAGCACCCACTCCTGAAAACCTGGGTGAATTGAAAGCTCTTTGACCTGCCAGCAGAAGGAGAATAGCAGCTTGCTTTGGGACCCAGGATCTGTTGCCTCCAGCCGGAACTCCTGCTGGCACTCGAGGTGCAGCTCTGGGGTTTCCCAGCTAGAGGCACTCCGTGATAAGAGCCCTCAGCAGCCCCTGGACAGACAAGCCCTTGGTTCAAATTTTGCCTTGTAACGAGCCGCCTGCAGCCGGGCTCAAGCCAACAAGAACTTTCTGCAGCATCATCCCCGCCTTCCTCTCTTGTGCGAAGGGCAACATGCAGCCTTAGAAGTACGGACTTCTAAAATAGTGATTTTAAAAATCAGCGGCACAACCCTGCTGCTGAAAATCGGTGGCAAACAGAGACTGCCTGCCCCGTGCAAGGTTCTGAACTGTTCAGTGAGATTTATTAAGTTTGGGAGCCTTTCCAACGATCTAATCATTGTGATTACCTTTCCAGGAACCAAACCTCCTGTTGTGTTGTTCAGGAACCTCCCTGAGCAACTAAAGAGTTGTGATTTTCTGCTGCTCCTTCCTACACTCCTTCCTGTCTGTGCTTGGGGACTGTTTATTGCCCTGGCCCACAGAAATGGTTGAGAATGGCTGGTCTAGATAATAACAAAGCTCTCTTTGATATTATTCATTGCTACTACTGCAGGTATGCCCACATCAGTCCTGTAGATTAGAAGATGGCTAGACAGAGAAATGAGGGCACAAATAAGTCCCTTTAAAAATGTCATGTTCTTATTCACTAGACGTGGTTGTGTTTGGGGAAAATGAAGCAGTTTATGGGAAATTTAAAGCATGAAATAGCATAAAATTTCAAGACGATTGTGGAACCAGAAAGAGGGAATCTGGGGAAGTTTAAATGGGTGGGAGGATACCCACACAAACAAAACCACAGACATCATTAGCCACAAACATTTCTGTTAGCATTCCTGCTCCAAAACATCACCAGAAGTTAATCATAGCATAACCCATAACCATAACTCAAGCTATCCTCTTCTTAATTCCCAAATTCTTCCTAGTCTGATCATTTCAGGAAGCGCTGTACTGGATGAGACCAAAGCTCCCACAATGGAGCAAAAAAAAAAAAAGACGCTTTGGATCACAGCTACAAAGCAAGCCCATAAGCGCAAGAGCCCCCGCGGGTGGTCATATATAGCCACCAAGAATTGGGAGTCTTCTTCTCCACTAAAACATGTGTCCTTACATTGCAGAGTTCAATGGGCTCAAGTGACAGGAAGCCAGATTTTTGTTGAACATCAGGAAAAACTTCCTAACTGTTAGAGCAGTACAATAAGGGAACCCTTAACCTCAGGGGGAGGTGGTGAGAGCTCCAGTGCTGGAGGCATTCCAGAGAAATGTAGACAACCGCCTGGCAGATATCCTGCAATCTAAATTCCTGCACTGAGCAGGGGTTTGGACTCGATGGCCTTAGAGGCCCCTTCCAACTTCATGATTCTATGAACCAAGGGAGGGTGTGTTTACTGGCAAGGTATGGCAAAATCTACAGCTGAGAGTGCCTTGTGGCAATTATGATTACAGCTCCACCTTTCATCAAGCTAGAAGGAACTATACTTTTCCTGCACAGATACCACTTCAGCCCAGCAGAAAACATGCATGTGAAGAAACGAATGTATCTTTATTTGTCTCACAAGAGAGCCCACAAAAACATGACTGGCATCAGCAAACATAAACCATCTTGCGCAAAGCACTCCTACAGTCAGCTAAGCAGTGAGGATGAATCGACAGCACACCTGGCTGGCAACCCAAACAGAGGTTCCTTGGGGCACTGTGCCTCAGCCTTTCTCTGGAGAAGACTGCTTCATAACCCTGAGGCACCTACTTCTGCTTGGACAGAATACTTGTAATCAACATAGCTAACTTCATTCCAGTGTCAAAGCAACTAAGATGTCACTTCATCACAGACAGCTGCCGTCTCCCTTACACTAAGCATGCAAAGGAAGATTACAAAACTGAACAAAAGACGAACCAGCCCTGCAAGGACTCAAACCCTTGGTCCATCTGGCCCAGTGCTAAACAGCTGGAGTAGACGTGGTTCACCACAGATAAGCAGACCTTAAACTTGCTTAGAAGCTAAGCAGGGCCTACACTTCCTATAGCTTCCTAAATCAACCTGTCTGACTGGCAGCAATGGCTCTCTGGGGTTCCGGATTATTTCTTAGCCCTCACTGGAGATCCACAGGGTTGCCTTACGGCCTCCCATCCGCGTCCTAACCAGACCCATCCCTCCTTAGCTTCCAACATCAAACGAGAGCTGTTATTTCAGAGTGGTTCTGGTGGACCCAAGAATCGGTTCTGCCCAACTCTTACTGTCATGTATTTTTCCACTGATTTTGCATCCTGCATTCAGGCAGGGGTTGTTGCCCCAGCAGAAAAGGTAGCCTTAGTAAAGCTTTCCAACTGCGCACAAAGGCAATGCTAATGGAAAGGGAGATACTGGCAGGAAAGAGGATGGTGCAGAAGATGACCAATGTGTACAAAACGAGGAAGAGCTGGAGGAAAAAATGAAGATGCATTTCAAAGAGTAACAGTCAACAAGGGGGTGGGCAGTCGTTGGACTGACAGAAGGAATGCGTTGGGCAACGATCCAGCACCCAAGGCCAGGTGGTGCAGCCAACTGTCTTGCCAACCCACTCTGCCTTGATCAAAAGGTATGGTCGGAAAAGGGGCAGACATCCCCTACTGACCAAGGGCTAAAGGCAAGGTCAGCCCTGCTCAGAGCAGGCTTTAAGTACACTGAAATAACCTGGATTCATCAGCCACAACTATCCTGAGTCCCAATAATTTCATGGAACTTCTCTCCGCAGGGCTCACCTTTGGATTAATCTCAGGCTGCTCCAAAAGACAGGAGCCAATGTAGGAACAGTGGCAGGAGGGGTGGCCACGTCAGTTTGTGCAAGCATTATAGGTAAAAACAAATAGAAATAATACATAATACATATAAATAAAAGCTGGAGAGCTCAGGGGTTTAGTGCAGAGCCAGAGGCTGGGAGTTCAATTCCACCACCACCACCCCGGCGCCTCCTAGACAACTTGACAATCCTTCCAGCCCTGCCGTTCTAAGATGATGATGATCCTCAATGAGGTTGGCAGTTCGATTCCCCCACTGGGCCTCCTTGCGAGGGAGAGACTCTTTCAGCACTGCCCTCCAAAGGTTGTTGTTCTTGCTATTATTATCGTGTGTTTGCCTATAATGCTTGCACAGAGGCAGGAAAGCGACAGGACTGGAACGGATGAGATTTGCAAGCGGCTGAGGACGTGACAGGGCTTTCTGCAGGGCAAGCAACGAGGGGGGGAGGTCTTCCCATTGACAGGTCCTTTAGAGGCAAGGCACGCGGGGGGGGCTTGTTGCCTCGGGCCCCCTCCAGAGGGACTAAGAGTTGAACACACACACATACAGAGAGAGAGAGAGAGCACGTCCGCGGTCCAGACCTCGAGGACGACAACTCCCTCCAAGCCGCCTTCCCCGCAGGCTGGGGGATTCTGGGACCTGTAGTCCACGCCCATTCCTTTGACCCGCTGCCTGGAGGACCGCAGGGAGAGCCCCGGGGGGGGGAGAGGTTTTAGGAGAGGGGGGGCTCCGGGCCAGGGGAACAGGCAAGGAAGGCCGGGCTCCGAGGGGCCCTTTCGGACACGGCTCCCCTCCAACGCTCTGCCCTTCCCAGGCCTCTCCTTGCAGGCTGAAGTCCAACAGGGGCAGCGCCGCCCACCGGGAGGCGCTGGCCCGGACGAACTTCTACCTGCGTCTCCCAAAGGAAGGGGCATGCCCCCCCCTACACAAACACACACACACACACAAAAGACCGGCGGGCCTTCCCGGTCCCGACCGAGGCTCACCTCTTCTCAGCTCGCGCCCCCTCTGGGTTCCGGCCACATCAGCACCGGAAGTGCCCTTTCGAGGCTTCCGGCACGCTTCCTCTCGCTCGCTCTCCCAGCTCCCGCCTCCTGCTCCCTAGCATCGGCCAATCAGAAATCGGAGAGGCAAAGAAGGACGTAGCCTTCCTCCAACCGCCGCGCGCCGCTTGGACTGTTACCATGGCTACCGGGCCAGGGTAAGGAGCGGAGTCTCAGGTCTAACCCACGCGCCAACCAGCAGCCGGCGCTTTTGCAGGTCATCGTCGCGTCATGCAAAAACAAAACAAAAGGGACCAATCAGGAGCGGCGGCTGCTTGATTCCATCAACCAATCAGCGGTCGGAACCTCTCGCGGATTTCAAGGCTTGGGACCAATCAGGAAAAGCCAGGGGCAAAGGCGGTGATTTCTCAAGGCGGAGCCTTCCAGAAAGGAACCGGGGAAGCCACGCCTATAAGGGGCGGGGACTTAAATTAGCGTAGAAGTGGCGCATGCTTAGAACAGCTCCTGGAAGACCCGGCTTCTGGGCATGCGCAGATGTAGAGACGCTCTAATGGGACGGGCGTCCAGTGACGTCACTCTGGCGTCACTATTATTTTGAACATTGTGTATATTTTCGACACTTTATTTATTTTACGTTTTAAGTACAAAGTATTGGATCCCATGGCACTTAGAACATTACATTAAAATGAATATACTGTACATGTTAACGAAGTGGGGGTTGAAAAGGGGGTATTTGCAAGTTGCAAATACTAATATTTAATACTTCAGGAAAGTTAAGAAGAAAAAGGAACTACTATGATAAAGCCCCTCATAATAATCTTCAGTAATCTTACACATCATTGAAAGGCCAATATTTCAGGCTGAAAGCAAGGATCGTGGTGTCAGCAGCCTGTGCCTATCAGGAGCGGTAAAATGGATCCTTGACCCCTTCAGACTCAGGCACTGGCCTTTGGCCATGGTCAACCATTATTTTGCCCCCGTCTGGTCAGAACCAGCTAAGCACCAGAGCAAAGTTAATTTAAATCAGTGGTTCTTAACCTTTGTTACTCGGATGCTTTTGAACTGCAACTCCCAGAAACCCCAGTCAGGACAGCTGGTGGTGAAGGCTTCTGGGAGTTGCGGTCCAAAACTCCTGAGTAACCCAAGGTTAAGAACCAGTGATTTAAATCATCATCCTTACCATCGTTGTGTGCCATCCAGCCTGTTGTGGCTTTTAGGGCAACACTTGTTCTGGGTTTTCTAGGTAGAAAAACTCCCTGGAAAAGACCCTGATGTTGGGAAAGTGTGAAGGCAAGGGGAGAAGGGGACGGCAGAGGATGAGATGGATGCACAGTGTCTGCGAAGCAACCAACATGAATTTGACACAACTCTGGGAGGCAGCGGAAGACAGGAAGGCCTGTCATGCTCTGGTCCATAAAGGGGTCACGAAGAGTCGGACACGACTAAACGACTAAACACACACACGCAAGGCAGGAAGTGTCACCCCCACCCCAAGGAGAAGGCCAGCTCTGGTGGGGGTGGGGGGGCAGAGAGGCAGGAAGGACCAGCTGGACTCCCTTCTTTCTGGACGTCCAAACATTTCCACCCAAATCCTTCCCTGGGGCTTTTCTTCGCTGGGGGAGGGAGTTCAGCAAAAGGAGCAGCTGAGGTGGGGGTTATCCACACACACACACCTCTCCTGCCCTGCCCCTACAATGACTGCCAACTGCAGATGCCCCTTCTGAAGGAGACAGGGGCTGGCAACCAAGCCCCACGTGGATCGGTGCAGGGTTTGGCCCCCATCTCAAGGCAAGAAGGACCCGTGGGCATCCTGCAGGAGGGCGGCAGGGGCAGAAGAGCTTTTGCAAACGGAGGGCAAACAGCCCAGCTCCATTTCCTGGCCAAACCTCCATGTCATGCTCTGGTCCATAAAGGGGTCACAAAGAGTTGGACACGACTTAATGGCTAAACAACAACAACAAAGGAAGAAAACACTCAAGAGGTGTTCCCATTTCCCATGGGCAGCTCTTCCAAGGCCACCCGGGCTGGCTCTTCTCCCAGCGAGGCACAGCGAGGAACTGAATTCGCCACCTCTGGCTTTGCAGCCGGGAGCATAAACCCCCGAGCTGCGGATGATGTCCCCAGGGAAGAGAGGAAGGGGCTCGCCGGTTGCTGGAAGGAGGGCTGAAGTGCAGTGGAAGGAACCAGGATGACATCAGCAGGAAAGGACTGGCCAAGGAAGGTCTGTGGGGCACTGGAAAGCCCCCCTGCCCCCCCAGCCAGTCAAAGCCTCCTGAGCCTCCGGTCAAAGGCCACAAAGCCCTTCAATCGCTGGAGATCTCCAGCAGAAAGAGCCGCCTCCACCTAGCTCAGTCCTGCCTGGGATGTGAAGCTACAAAGGAAGGCCAAAGGAACAGGAGGAAGCTTTTCCAATATGGAAAAATCCGTGCGGGTTGTTCAAGGGTGGCGACAAGGATGGGCTGCAGGGGCTCAGCTAGATTAAGCCAAAGAAGAACGGAGGAAGCAGCATCTCCTCTGGCCGTTGGATGGGGATGTGCTAGAAGTTAGCATCCCACAACGTTCCATGGAAACAAAAGGGCTCTTGAGGTGGGGGGGTCAGAAAGGACTGGCTATCCCCCCTCCCCAAAATGTTCCCACTCCAGGGCTTCTGTGATTCTGCATCAAGGCAGGAGAAGGTGGCAAGTGTCAGGTTGATAGAGAATAACATGGCATAGGCAGTTTTCTTGGTTTTTCAAGACACACAAGCACAATTGAGCGATAGATAAGGGTGGCATAGTAACTCCAGCAGCCGGTGAAGAAAAAAAGATTAGGTATATGCTAACTGTTGCGACATGGCAGACAGAATGTAAGCCTTCCGCCTTTGGCCCATTGGCCAGAGGGATAGAGAGGGACAATTGCGTCGGGCATATAAGATGTGTTTACTTGGAAGAACTTTAGAGACGACAACCTGCGAGGTCATGCTCTCTCCATGCCTGCAAACGTGAAATAAACACTTGCTGTGTTCTTTCAAGTTGTGTGCTTCTTTAAGGTACATAACAAACTGGTGTCAGGAGTAGGATTTGAAGTTGCTCTCTTGGAGCCGGGGAACTTGAGAGTGAGACCCACACACACCCCTGCAGCCCCTTCTTCCTCCTGGCTGTCCCCCCTTACACACACACAATCATACAAACACATACACACAGAGAAAGAGGAGAATGCAAAAAAAACGGTATGAAACTCAAAAAAACTAAGATCATGGCCACTGGTCCCATCACCTCCTGGGAAATAGAAGGGGAAGATATAGAGGCGGTAACAGATTTTACTTTTTTGGGCTCCATGATCACTGCAGATGGAGAAAGCAGCCATGAAATTAAAAGACGCCTGCTTCTTGGGAGGAAAGTGATGACAAACCTTGATAGCATCTTAAAAAGCAGAGACATCACCTTGCCAATAAAAGTCCGAATAGTCAAAGCTATGGTTTTTCCAGTAGCCATGTATGGAAGTGAGAGCTGGACCATAATGATGGCTGACCGCCCAAGAACTGACGCTTTTGAATTGTGGTGCTGGAGGAGGCTCTTGAGAGTCCCCTGGACTGCAAGGAGAACAAACCTATCCATTTTGAAGGAAATCAACCCTGAGTGCTCACTGGAAAGACAGATCCTGAAGTGGAGGCTCCAGTACTTTGGCCATCTCATGAGAAGAGAAGACTCCCTGGAAAAGGCTGTGATATTGGGAAAGTGTGAAGGCAAGAAGGGGATGACAGAGGGTGAGATGGATGGACAGGGTCATCGAAGTGCCCAACATGAATTTGGTACCAAACTCCAGGAGGCAGTGGAAGATGGGAGGGCCTGGCATGCTCTGGTCCATGGGGTTACGAAGAGTCGGACATGACTAAACGACGATTCCCTTTGTTGTGGCTGCCCTAGACACAGACTGAAGAAAAGCTGTGTGTGCAGAACCTACGCAAATGGCTTCTACAGTATTTGGACCTTGGAGGGACACAGAGTTGGAAATTGGATGAAGAGAGTAATTTTTAAGCAAAACTGCTCTCTGGCCTTTTGGATTTCATGGTTCAGAGAACTGGCTCGAGGCTGAGTCAGCCTGCCATTCTTCCGAGGTCATGCTCTGCTTACTTGGGGCGGGGGAGGCAATATGTAGCCTGCACAATTAAACTGTAAGCCGCCAAGAGAGCACTTCAGCACTATGGAATGGTATATAGACACAGGGGGTCTGTGGATGCCAAGAAATGTGGAACTATTGAACACAATACTGTATATAACATGGTCTCTATCTCCCTCAAGTGACCAATTCTGGTAAATACATCATGGAAATACAGATACAGTAAATGTGTATTTTTGGCTGGGTGGGTGTTATTAAATAATTAAATAATTTCCAAAGAGCAGATAAGTAAATCTGCAGTTGCTGGTCCTATAATGTGTGTGTGAGGGGGTTCTACTGTAACAATAATAGTAGTAGATTTAGATTAGGCATCCTTCAGTCTCAAGCGGCTGGAGTAACATGCTCTGAATGGAGGTCTTGGAACAGCGTCTGGTGTGGCTGAGAAGGCCAATTCGAGAGTGACAATCCCTTCCACACTGGAGACAAATCCAATCTGTCCCCTGTCCAGCTCCCTGGTTTTGCTTTCTTTGTGACTTCCTCTTTGCCTCAGCCTGCTGGACAAGGGTCTCTTCAAATTGGGAGAGGCCGTGATGCACTGCCTGCCTCCAGGCTGAACGCTCAGATGTCAGGATTTCCCATCTGTTGAGATCCATTCCTAAGGCCTTCAGATCTCACTGGCAGATCTCCTTGGATCGCAGCTGTGGTCTCCCTCTGGAGCGATTTCCTCGCACTCATTCTCCATCCAGGAGATCCTTTGGATCTTTTGGCTGGATATAAAAGAGAATATTCGCCCTGGTAGATGCAAGTTGGTGTTAGAATAAGGGACCCCTTGGATCCCCCCGTCTTCAGCACAACAACTAAGGTGGGGGCAAGGGCGGGAGGAAACAATGCCATCTGTGCCGAGGGTACGACATTTGAGGGGTCACTTGTTCCTTGGGTCACTGTGGGTCGGAGGTGACTTGGCTGCACGTGGTTGCTCCAGGAAGATGAACCTTCAAAAGGCTGCAGAGTTCTTTGGCTATTGGGTTGTGCTGGGAGTCTTCGGAGGTTGGCCTGGCGGCGTTCCATCTCTTGGCTGCAGGGCAGCTCCGAAGGGCCGGGCACAGCCCCTGCCCCCCGCCCCTTCCAAAAACCATATTCCTGGGTTTCCTGTTTCCCTCTGCTCTCCTTTCAGCTCCTCGGCTGGACACACACACACACCCCCGGGCAGAGGGGAGGGAGAAGGGTGATCAAAACCTCTGATGGTCCTTCCCTCCAGTCCGAACAGAGGATAGCACCCTGGAAGGAAGTGCAGGCTTCCCCCCCCCCCACCCGCAGAGCACCCATGGTCCTCTGAGTGGTCAGGAGGAATGGAGGGAGAACGATGGCACAAGAACGGGAAACAAATTGCAAACACGGTCTAGTTTCATCATCTGTGACGTGGCAATGAAGTCAGCAAGAGCAACCTGACATTGGATCAGACGTGATGCAAGGAGGGAAGCCAGCACTGGTGGGCGGGGGGAGGGGAGGGGGGGGAACAGCTCTGTTTGTCAGGATACAAATGGGCCCATGATCAGAGCAGTCGCCCACTAGAGGGGGTCCAGAAACACTGAGGACTATGACCTTGGCCCTCTGCTACTCTGCCGGCAAATGCGCCCGCCCAGTGCTGTAGCGCTTCACTTGAGCAAAAACAGGGCGAGGTTGTTTTCAACGGAAGCGACAGGATCATGACCGGATTCCTGACGCCAACCCTGACTGAATGAAGTCAATCAGTTACCTAGAAAGCCTTGCACCCAGTGACATACGCAGAGCGGTAACCGGTAATAGAGAAAGTCTCAGAGCATCTTAAATCAAATGCACATCCATTCTTGGGCTGCGATTTCACCCCTCCCAGATCAAAATTGAGGGCAAAGTTGATTTTTTCCCCCCACTCACAACATCTGTGAATCTTGAAGGGACACCAGAGAAAGCTTGGACGACACAGGGAGAAGAAAGGACCGTCGTCCACTTGTCTCTTAATAATATGAAGGGGAACCCAGGGAAGTCTTGCCCCCCCCCCGAGGGCCACGCGGAGACCGGGGGGGGCCTTGGAAGCCACTTCACAGGCCACGGCATGGAGCTGGCAGAACCGAAGCGAAGCTAAGAAAAGGATTTGTTGCTTTCTCACGTCCGAGAGGTGGCAGAGGGTTCAATGGCTCCCCCCCACACACACCCATCAGACCTCCAGAAAGAGGCCCCTCTTTCTTCACTGCAAGAAGCATTGAGCCATCAGCTCAGCGTTTTCTCCGAAGCAGCCTCCCTTCTCACAAAAACTCTTCTCTTCACACACACACACACAGAGAGAAAGGCACTTTACAGCACCCTTCGCTTGAGCATGGACTGGGAGGGTGGGGATTGGAAGGTTGCCCCCCCCTCCAGTTCTAAACTCATGGTGGTCTTCAGAGGTTCTTGAAATCATGGCCTGCACAGCTAGCGGTGGAGGCTTCTGGGAGTTGTAGTCCCAGAACATCTGGAGACCCACAGCTGGGAGCCGTGGGTCTACCGCCTCTCCCTAAACGGATGCACCCTCCCGGCCATGGTGTAGTGCAGTGGTTCTTAACCTTTGTTACTCAGATGCTTTTGAACTGCAACTCCCAGAAACCCCAGCCAGCACAGTTGGTGGTGAAGGCTTCTGGGAGTTGCAGTCCAAAACTCCTGAGTAACCCAAGGTTAAGAATCAGTGGTGTAGTGGAATCAGGTCTCACAGGGTTGATGCTTTGGGACTTTCTGACTAAAGGGACTACACCCCGTCGGCCACCCCCTTCAGGCCCACCCATCTGCTCTCTGCTTAGCTGCCATCCTCTCAGGAGTAGGGAGGGAAACAGATCTTCCCTGGAAAGAATGCATTGTTGCAAGCTCTCTCTGTTGCAAAGCGTTAAGTGCAATGCTTTGATCTCAGATGAGCAATTAAGAGCCCTTCAGATTGCCAAAGACCTGCTCTCCAGTTGCTGACATGCAGCCTGTAGGCCTGAATGGGGTGTGTGTGTGTGTTAGGTCTGTCGTGATGAGTACCTAAGCTTCCAAACTGGTACACCCTTTGCTCCAGATGTTCTGGACTACAATCCCCGTGATTCCCCGGGCAACATTGCCACGGTCTGGTCTGACACAGGAGGACGGGGCCTGACAGGGGAAGGAAGAGCATCTCTTTACCAGGAAGAGAGAAAGTGAGCAAGATCAAGCCCAGTCTCGTCCACCCGCCCTGTCCCTCGGAGTGTCTGCAGAGGAGCTCCAGATTTACCCGATTTACCCTTTGCACATGCTCAGAGGCTTTCCGGGTGGTTTTGGCTGGGCTCGGATTAAACCTCCCTGCTCCCGTCTCAAGACGGTGTTTCCCGACCTGTTGACTCTTCATGTTTTCCACCACAAATCCACTTTGGCCCCCAGCACAAAAGGACAGAACGTCTCCTCTCCTGGCCCTCCTCCAGCCCTGACGCTCTGCGGTCACCACGGGGGTCACGGTCACTGTTCCGTACCCTGCGCCTGTTCCGTACCCTGCGCCTGTGTTTGCCAAGGCAGCAGACCAAGGATCAGGCCCAGGGTGGAGAGGGAGGGGCCAGGATCGTCCTCTTGGGAGGATGCTCTCAGCCTGTCCCATTAATGGTTTGCTCAAGTGCCCGGGTGCAAAGGAGTTTGGCCCCTGGCAGGTTAACCGGTGACTTATTGCCCCCCATTTCAGCTCTAGTTTGCGCTGGTTCTCCTTGCATAAGATCCGGAGCTTATAAAGACTTGGGGGGGGGGGGGAGAGAGAGTTTCATTCCTGGCAAAGCTGGCTCATCTCCCTCGTTTGCTGTCCTGGGGCCGTGAGGATGAAGGTGGTGAACCTGGTGAGTGACTCCCTTCTGCCCGAGGCCAGCTCCTCTGGAGGGAGAAGATGGGTGGGGGGCAAATTTGGGAAGGAGGCGATGATGGTCCAGGGCCCCCAGGAGGCAAGAGTCACACCCAGAGAGAAGAGGAGGCAAAGAGCCGTACCTGGCCCGGAGGGATTTGAGCAGATCAAATCAGCCTAGTCCCGGCAGATCTGAGGATGATGCCCCCCCCCTTTGTGGAAAACAGAGCTAGACCAAGCAAAACTGCCGTCTTAATCTAGGAGCATTTTTCCAACCTTGCCTAACCCTCCAACCCCCTGGAAGGGGGGGAAGGGTAGAATAAACGGGGTGAACATTTATCTCAATTTCAGAGTTTGGGGGTCCTTTTTAGAATCCTTCTTCTGTGGATCCTTGCATGTCTTTTCAAAGTGGAAGAGGGCTCAAGACTGACAGACAGAACACCATGGATTTTGCACCTGCTTCTTGAACGGTGGGAATAAAGAACATGGCCGTATTCTAGTTAAAAATGACCCTGCCAATCATAAGTACAGTTACTACCCTGTTTCCCCAAAAATAAGACCTAACCTGAAAATGGACAGCGGGGTTTCACTGAACTAGGGTTTACTTTGGGAGTAGGGCTTCTGTGATGAGCATCCTGAAAAATCCTACTAGGGCTTATTTTCAGGTTAGGGCTTATTTCCGGGGAAACAAGTTAGATTGCTCCAGAAACAACCAGCGAAATAGTGTGTTTCTATTGCAATGCATGGCTTTTTATTTTACTTCATGAAGGAAGTGCCCGGCTAGTGGTAGACTTCACCAGGTTGTTCCTCCAGGATCCGTCTCTCATGGATCCACTTTTCCACAGGAATTCGATCCTTCTGAGATTTACCGGCCAGGCATCGAGGTGGAGAATGGAAAGGCAAAGGAAGAGTACAGGAATTTCAAGGTGAGTGGAGAGGAAAGAGGCTGCCCTTCCGCCGAGGAGAAGGGCCCCGGTTTCCAAATGGCTCTGGGGGGGGGGTCACCTGTCATGGGGTGGGTGGCCTCTGCCTTCCGATTTCCCTCTGGGTTGAGGTTCATCTCCCTCCTTCATGCCAGTCACGGGGACCGCCCTGCTTTCTGCAGAATCACCTTGGTGCTCGCCTCCTTCACACAACGGCGTGAGAGAGAACACCCTCTCGGCCCAGGGCCAAGTTCGTCATGGCGCTCGTTGGCCCCTCTCTTCCAGATCTGGTCCCGTACAGAGGCAGCCAACGTTCCCCCCGCGCACGCCAACGCTGGCTCTGGAGAGTTAAAGCGCCATCATTACATCTGGCGGGTTCAGAGAGGAAGAGGGACGTGTGGGCTCTGACCAGCATCGTCTTTTTTTCAGGAGGGGCCGCTGATGGAGCGAGTCTACAACACCTACCTCCTGATGCACACCCACCAGACCACGGAGTTTGTGCGGAAGAAGGTGAGTCTCCCAGAACAGGCACTCTGATGCCTCTTGGCTAAGATTCTCTTTGTTTGCTTGTTTGTTTAAAATGTTTTTGTTTTGTTTTTCCCCTGCCTTTCTCCTTAAAAAGGATCTAAGGTGGACTCCCTTATTTAAAGACAATGCTCAAAGCTAAAACAGTGAGCTTACAAATACTTGGGGGGGGGGGAGAACTAAAAATTAGCTTAACTGATTCCCTGGCATGGAGGAAAGCCTCAGCACAGCCCCCTCTTCGTGGCCAGCCTCCATCCTTTCTCTCTGGCTTTGCCTTATTCCATACGTTTTCATTCTTGCGGAACAATACGTCAAGATGTTAAAATTTTGAATAGATGGAGTGTCAAAAGAATTAAAGAGGGTATATATATAAAGGAGTCTTGAAAATGTTTGTTGTGCTTTAAAAACAAAGCCTGACGTTTCCTAAAAGTCATGGCGAAACGATCCTCTCCAGCCAAATCTGAAAGCAAGGTCACAAGGCAACAACATCACCCTGCCTGAAAATTGAGACTCGAAATGAACAAACAGCCTTGGCCCCTCAGCCAGTTGGCCCACCAGCCATTGAGGCCCATCATATTCTGCGGATCTGGTGATTTGCTCTACCTTATCGTACGAGGCCCTCGTATTATCTAAAATAATAATGCTTGTCCTCATGGCAGCAGTTTGATTGACAGGGATGGTATTTACAGGAGCTGTAAAGCAATAGCAATTTCTATTATAAATTTTTCCATTCATTGTGAATCAAGCCTCTATAAATTACAGGCCTGGCAAAAGTTGATGGTTTACAGATTGAAGGGAAATGTAAACAACTGGGAGACATATAAATAAAGGGAGGCTGGACACACACACACAAGACACAACACAACACGCCATGCCATACATGCTGGATATAAAAAATATTGATCCCACGGAGCATCACTCATATCCTCCTCCATCCCCCTTCTCTCTAGAACGAGGAGTATGGGGGGTGCAATCGCCACCAGATGACCATCATGGAGGCCCTGGACCTTCTGGACAACGTAGTGGACGAGTCGGACCCAGACGTTGATGTCCCCAACTCCTATCACGCGTACCAGACGGCTGAGGGCATCCGGAAGGCTCATCCTGACAAAGGTGAGTCTCTGGTCACCCCCCTCCCTCCCGAAGGAAATGTGCAAGTCAGTTCAGATCTGGGACATGAACGGAACCCGGGTGGAGCCCAAGTCACTTTGTCCCAAATTCAGATGCATCCTGAAACACCGACTTGGTCTCCGAAATGAATCAGGGGACTCATCTGGATCCCTATTCCTTATAGCCTAAACTCAAAGTCCCTACATGGGTGGGGTGAAAACTGAGCTTCTCCAGTGCTGGATCCTTACATTTGGAGTCCTAAAAATCCCACACCTCTTCTCTTTTCGCTTCAGATTGGTTCCACCTGGTTGGACTGATTCACGACATTGGGAAAATCTTGGCACTGGCTGGCGAGCCACAGGTGAGGACATGGGTGGGAAGTTCTGACCTCTCCAGGGATGCTCCTGTACCAGGTGGCACCCTCCATTCCAACGCCACGAGACCGAAGATATGGGATTGAGATGGAGCCCACCCTGTCCCCTTGCTGACTAGCTTAGCCAAGCTCTAAATGTCAATGAATAAAAATAAACACAATATTAAATAGCACCTAGTCCTGCCTGCAACCTAGTGGATTACAGCCAGTTAATTTGAAACCTAGGAAGTGCCTTAATCCAGAGTCAGAACCCTGAGCCCTTCTAGACCTGTATTGTCGTCTCTGATCGATGGCCTGTGGTTGTCTTAAGCTTCCTAGTCATACCTGGAGGTCCGTGAGACCCACTCATTAAAACGCTCATCAGGCCTGGCCCTGTCTAGCAGCCAAATTCAGGCAGGACTAGGGTGTTCCAGCTGGTACAAGATTACAGTAGGACCCCGTATCTGCAGGATCAGTATCCGTGGTTTCACTTATCCACAGTGTAAAATTATTTAAAAGAAAACAACTAGAAATACGTATTTTCATGATACATTTTCTAGGACTGGTCACTAGAGGGAGTCAGAGACTGTGCTATTTATTCTTGTGGTTAAAGAATCCCTGGCATAGTCTCAAGCATCATCTAGTGGCCAGTTCTGGTAATACATAGTGAAAACATATATTTTTGGATTTCTTTTATTTTCTTTTACTATGCTATGCAAAGCGTTAGGTATTATCCGTGGTTTTCAGCATCCACTGTGAGGGCTTGGAACCGATTCCCCATGGATGTAGGGACCCTTCCTGTACCGCTGAGCAGAGAGCAACCGACAAGAGTGCTTATTGACCTAGGGTTGTGTGTCTTCCCCTCTCCCTACAGTGGGCTGTGGTTGGAGACACTTTTCCAGTGAGCTGCAAGGTCCAGCCGTCAGTTGTCTTTTGGGACTCCACTTTCCACAACAATCCTGACGTGAAGAACCCCTTGTACAAGTAAGCTCTGCCTTGCACCCTGGTTCTGTTCTTGCTGCTGTTGCTGCTTTGGTTGTCACGGGACCGGCAGGAAGAAGGGTTCAGTCCTAGGCGGGATGTTTCTTTTTCAAACACAGAAGAAATCAACAAGAGAGCAGAGCCAAGAGGTTGGAGAAGTTCACGCTATGGACTTCAACTCCCAGAATTCCCGTTTGTATCCCAACCCAGTTCTCAAAGAGGGACGGAGTAAGATCCAGAGAGGGACTGCTTCCTTAGTCTGTCTTTCAAGCAGCTCTCCCTCCGAGATCTTGGTTCTTCCCAAGATGGACTCCAGTGGCAGATGTTCCTGATGTTGCAGCCCTATCCTACACACTTCCAGGCCTTCTGAGCTCATCATCCTCTCCTTCTAGGCCCCATGGCCTTCTTCACAGCAGCAAACACAATCCAAGCTGCCCCATTTCTCTTGCTTCTGGCTAAAGCCACCTCAATCCAAGTCAGGAAAAAGAATCTGAGCTCAGGTCTTGAGCAGGGACATTGAAACACCTTCTCTTTTGCCTCCTCGCAGCACCAAGTATGGGATCTACCGACCCAACTGTGGCTTGGAGCACATCCTGATGTCATGGGGCCATGACGGTAAGCTTCCCCAAAATTGCACCCAGGGCCAGAGTGGAAAAATCTCTTGGGAAACACCAATGAGTTTTCCCCTCACCTAGACTGCGCTCTGACAGATCTAGAATGACATTCCTTGTAAATCCATATTGGAAATGTTTACCCAAAGCTGGATCAAGTGGCCGACCAGCAAAGACGGTTTAAGGCAAATGAATTACATTAGGAACCCCCCCCTCCAATATCCACAGGGCATTGGTTCCAAGCCCCCGTCCAGATGCTGAAAATCACTGATAATAGTGAAAACTGTACATAGCATGGTAAAATAAAAAAAATAAATAAATAACCTTCATGTTCTCCCTATGTATTACCAGAACCGGTCACTAGGGGGAGCCAGACACAATGCAAGGTACTTTTCAACAACAAGAATACATAACATGGTCTCTTGCTCCACCCTTAGAGGTCCTTTATCGAGAGTCAGAGTTGGCTTGTGGATGCCAAGAGAGGGCATTAGAAATCAGAAATATTACAGGCTGTGATGTTGGCTCAGAGTTTTCTATTGTCCTGTTCAAAATCCAGTTGCTTCATTGTAGGTGTCCCCTTCTTTCTGCTAAGCCAAGAAAGCCCACAGAAATGTGCAAACCTGGGAAAAAGTTAATTCTGGGGTGACAGCCCCCAGAAAGGTCCGGCCGAAAGGCTAGCTGCTGTGCTGATCACCCAAGGGAGCAAAGCTCACAGGTTCTGCACTTGGGGGGGGGGGTTCGGTTCCAAAATGGCTTTTGAGGTGTCCTGGGATTTCTGGACGTCACCCCAGGGATCAGGAGCCTGTGACTCATGTGTTTCTGTTTTTTCCCCACTCTACTTTCCAGAATACATGTACAAAGTGATGAGGCACAATAAATTTGCTCTCCCTGAAGAGGTGAGTGAACCCCACAGTTTGGGGAGAAGCCCAGAATTTTGGCTGCTCCAAGCTGCCCTCCTTCCAGTCCCTGGTTAAAAACAAAACGAGAGGGTAGGGTTCTTTCTCCCCTCACCCAGCCTGGAGAACCCTCTTTTTCCTGGGGAGGGGGACAGTCTCCCATCCTCCTCTTCCGAAGTTCTTGCGCTGCTCAGCTCCCAAAATTTGGTGCGGTCGTGTGTGTTCGCACAGGAACACTGGAAGGCGTCCTGCATTTTCTGACTGCATTTACTTCCTTGGAATGGGCTGGATCCAGCTAAACAGGGTCATCAGGAGGTCCAATACACCATTGGGGCCCATCTTTGGATCCAAATGGCACAAAGCTGTCCAGTACAGGTGGGCACGAACCGAACGACAAACCAACGAATCCGGCTGGTTTGTGGTTTGGTTCGCAATCCAGTTCAGGGCTCCTGTTTTGCTGAAACAAAACGAAGCACCACACTTCTTCTCCTGGTTCGGTTTTCCATGATGGCTTGTGGTTCGTGACTGACCGCGAACTGTCATGAACCGCCCCTTTTCAGGTTCGTGACCATCTCTATTCTCAAGTAGCCCCGTTTGGTCTGAAACCAGCCCTCTGTCAGCTTCGTGGCTGAGAGAAGAGCACGAGCCAGCAATGAGTTCCCCCTTGACACACTTTCATGCTGAAAAGTCTGGGGGTGGGGAGTGGGAAGGTATGGGTTGTGTCCCCCACCCAATGCCGCCTTTTGAATCTGAGGTGGTGATGGAGCCAGAGAGGGTCTGTTAGACTGACTAGAGACACCAGAAGGAAACAGCCGGGCTGAGCTCAAATATTTTGGCTCCTGACACCAAGCAGCCAAAGGCATCCCTCCCCGTCAAGAGTTGGGGTATATCCTGCTCAAGTGCTGACCCCGCTCTTTCGGCACCTGAGGAAGAAACCTCTCCCGCCCCACCTCACCCCACAGGACCCCCTCCTTCCCTCTCCCTGGCAGAGGAAATACAATGGCACATATGTGGTTGCACACTGGAAGGAAAATGGCACAACCCACAGCATTTTAGGGTACCCGGTGTGGTGAACTGGACAGAGTGACAGACTAGGACTCTGGAGAGCAGGGTTCGATTCCGTGGCTCTGCCCTGGAAACTCACTCGGGGAGTAGAACCGGTTAAAAAAAAAGCACTCCTTCAATATCTCACTTACCTTGAAAGTCCCCTCAGAGCGGCTGTCAGTCCTCTGTGGTGACCAAGCCCTTCCTTGATCTTCTGATCGTCTGCCAAGCCACCCAACGGGCCCACGACCCAGAATCCCAGCAGGAACCTGTTTTTCGTGGCCATTTGGCACTGAACGTTACAACAGTTTCCTTCTGTTGGTATAACTGCTCAGCAGGATTTTGGCCAGGAAACAGATTAAGCACCCTAACCCCTGTCCTTTCTCAACCCACAGTTATCTTAACGGATCCTCAAAATTTGGGGAGGGTATGGTGTGGAAAGGTGGGCGGGAGGCGGGACACACACCAGATTGTGCCGTTTTCAGCTTGGCCTTTTAAAAAAATATTTATAAATGTCATGCTTCCAATTTTTATTTGTTGGATTTCTATCCCACTCATCTAGACCAAGGGTCTACTCATTTAAGATGCTAGGTTTTGTATGTGGGTTCCCCCCCCCTTTAATTTTATCATGGTTGCTTTTCTTCTTTCATCCTCCTCTTAGAACGACAGGGCTGGAAAGGACCCCTCTGGATCATCCAGTCCAGCCTCTGTCATGGAGGCACCAAGTGGGGGAATTGAACTCCCAACGTCTGATCTAAACCACTGAGCTATCGGGGGGGGGGGGGGTAAGGACGACTGTAAAGCTTGGGTGGTGTGAACAGTTCTTAAAACTCCAGAGAGGGAGCCTGGTGCCAAACCCCTTTGGGGCATACCTGCTCCCTTTCATGCCTGTGGCCACTGCTTCACTCTGCCCGACTCTAGAGTCGGTCCTGGGAAGTGCCTCAGGATGCAGGAGACCTCCAGGAGAGGACAGAGCCGTGGGGAGGATCCCGGGAAAGGACAGCCAGGAGAGAGGGAGGCAGGCACAGGAGAAAAGGAAAGCCCCCCTCCATGGCTGGCCACCCCACTCCCCCCGGCTTCTTTCCTTGCAGGCTTACTATGTGATTCGGTTCCACTCCTTTTATCCGTGGCACACCGGTGGGGACTACATGCACCTCTGCTCGGAGGAAGACCTCAAGATGCTTCCGTGGGTGAAAGAGTTCAAGTAAGCAGTGCCCTTCCCGACCCTCCTTGGGGGGGAAAGATGGACAGGGAGAGAACGATGGGTTTTTTTGGGGGGGGTGCCAAGCGGTGGCAAGGGGCCGTTGCAATTCACAATGATGGGACACTCTGGAAGTGACGCATGAACGGCTAGCTGGTGCAAAGATGGCGTTGCCAAGGGGCATTTTTAAATTTCCCGGGCGAAGAATTTTATGTTTCTAGTGTTCCCTTTCAAAAATCAGTAATCACTATGGCCGCTGGCTTGCATTTTATTTCTTGCATACTGTTATCCGTTCTCCCCCCCCCCCGTCTTGACTTGTGGGTTCATGCGACACAGGCACCTCCTCCCATGCTAAGCTTCCTCATATTTGACACACTCGAGGAAGCCAAGACGATGACAGGAATTTCTCAGGCCCGGGTGAAAGCTGTCCGTACAGTTACAGTGGTGCCTTGCTAGACAGTTACCCTGCTAGACATTGGCTTTTTGCAATCGCTATAGCAATTCGCAAAACAGTGATTCCTAGGGGGAATTTCGCTGGACAATGTTTGGTCCTTGCTTTGCAAAGCGATTTTCGCTAGACGACAAGTTTTACAGCTCCCTCCGTGCTCGCAAAATGGGTGTTTTTGGGACCTAAGCTTCGCAAGACAGCGATTTAAACAGCTGATCGGCGGTTCGCTAAGCGGCTTTCCTATGGCCGATCTTCGCTAGACAACGACGATTCTTCCCCATTGGAACGCATTAAACAGGTTTCAATGCATTCCAATGGGGAAATACTTTCCGCTAGACAATGATTTCGCTAAACAGCGATTTCAGTGGAACGGATTATCATTGTCTAGTGAGGGATCACTGTATTCGGTTTCCCAAGAAGGAAAGCCAGAGGGGAACACCTCAGCCACTGGGAATGCATTCCTGGTGCAGCCTTTCTTTAGAAGGGATGTTTGTCTCCAGTAATGCCCCTGCCCCTCCACCCAAATCTGGCCCTGAGCCAGTTCAGCCACTTAGCTTCCCGGGCCCATCCCAAATCCTGAATTCCATTCAAGCCAAGCCCCACTACAAAAGCAGCCCTCCGCAGTTCAGATCCCTGTCACCTCACTTTCCCAGCCCTGTCTCCATCCGAAGGACCGCTGGGATTTATTGCCTGGTCCGGCCCCTGGGGTTCCCCTGCTGAATGGCCCCCCTGTAAACCACGTCAGGCGAGTCAGGAGCGCACGTCCAACAAAGCCTGCCCGGACACTCTGCAGGGGGCGAAACAGGTCCTAGTGTCGGGAAACTCTGCAAAAGAGGCTCCCAATCAATTTCTGGCCCATCAGCTCCTCCGTTGGAGACCGAAACTTAGCAGGTGGATTCCGAGGGATCACACCAGATCCTGATTTCCCTTCTCCCTCCCTCGCAGCAAGTTTGACCTTTACACCAAGGGTGAAGACCTACCCGACCCGAAGGAGCTGAAGCCCTATTACCAGAGCCTGGTAGACAAATACTGCCCAGGCCAGCTGTGCTGGTGAGGTCTGGACTGGCCCCACTTCAGATGCACCGGGCCAGTCTCTGCAACGGATCCTTCCAGCCTGGAGGGGAACGGAGAACCCACCGTCCACCGGCTCAGTGATCCGGCTGAAGGAAAGCCGGTGCCGAGCCTGGCCCCTAGAGGAAGGATCCGTCTCCCCTTTTAATCTTCTGCCTGCCGTTTTACATCGCTAAAGCTGCTTCAGTGTTCCCACGGTTGAGGGATGGACAAAGGACACGCACAAGCTGCATTAATGACATTTTGGAGAGAAAAGAAGCTGCCAGCAGATGTTGCTTCTTACACGCCTGTTATCCTTCGGCTGTGCATACCTGAGCTTATCACACAAAGACGCTGGACAGGGAGTGGAACACACACTGCATCAACCCCTCAAAGCATCAGTATAAAAACCAAGAATGGATAAAGATGGCATGTTCCACCCGAAGGTTCTTTGGACGTCTTACACTGGCTGTGAGCCATGCTGTGGCCGGTTCCCATCTCTTGTGTTGTAAGACCCAATAAATGTCTCTCCTTGTAAGTAAGCCTGGAGCTTGTCCTTCGTTTCCCTGGGAATCGCCTCAAATCCTGCGCCAGTGGCTGGGAGGGTAGACGGAGAGAGAAACCAGGTTCCCTCTGAGGCCATTTCAGCATGGCTCCAGAAGTTGCATGAAATGTTTCCAAAAATGGGAAGAGACCATTATCTTGAAACAAACACCACCACCTTAAGACTGATAAAGAGCTACTCATGTTCATAAGAGTGGTTAGCTTTTTCGGTCCGCACAGCCATCAAAGAAAGGTCACAAACAGCCACGAGGTCTTAGGTCACAGAGCTGACTCATAGCTACTGAGGCTATGACAGCTAGAACCTCTTCCTGCACCCAAGATAATGCTCTCATGTGCCGCCTGTTGAGCAGAGAAGGGGTGCCTTTCAACCCCCTGTCGTGGCACACAGCTCCCATCCTCAACAACTCCCCTTTCTGGTCTTCCGGTTGGGGCCCTTGGTTGACTCCTGTGGTCACAAAGGACCAGCTGGTCTGCAGAGAAGTCTCCAGTCTAATCCCACCTACAGAATTCTTCTTACTGGTGACAGTCAGACCCACCACCTTTGCCCCTAGGAGCCTCGTGGCACAGGGGTCAAATTGCTGTACTGCAGCCAAGACTCTGGTCATAAACCAGGTTCAATCCCAGGGAGCCGACTCAAGGTTCACTCGGCCTTCCATCCTTCCAAAGTCAGCAAACTGAGTTCCCAGCTCGCTGGATTGGGGGGGTGGGGGGCGATGTGTAGCCTGCATAATTGACTTGTAAACTGCCCAGGGAGTGCTGGAATCAGTATGGACCTGTCTATAAGCAGCACATTTTTAAATGCTAGACATTTTCTGTTGCAAATGTAGGACAAAGCTCGCCTTCCACAGCAGATGTTATCTGGAATTCCACCTGTGGCCTACTGATTTCTGCAAGCCAGAGGCCAGCATGCCAAAAAATAAAAAAAACAAAACACACCACCCCCAGGGTGCATGCTAAAATGCTACCGTTCCGCAGTCCCTTGCTAGCCCTCTTGCATACCTCAAACCTGGCCGTGTGTTTTTCCCCAGTCCCGTTGGGGTTGCTCGCAAGAAACTTCCCTCTGCACCCATGGCTCCTAAGACAGACCTTGTTTGCAAGCCCTCTGCCAGCTGCACCAGGCAAGGAAGGGGGCACAGCTTGCGCTTGTATTCCAGGACCGAGGGAGTGTGGCAGGGAGGAGCAGCGGTTCCCCCAAAAGTGCCAGCAGGACGGCGCGGGACGGCGTGAGACGCCCTGCTCTGAAGGTCGGGGTGCTTCTCTTCCTCCTGCCCAAGCAGGCAACACCCCTCCAATTGCCAACAGTGTGTACACAGCAGACGTCAGAACCCGCCGGAACATCCTTTGAGTTTTGTTGCCTGGCCAGCCTGGGCTCAGCCGGCCGCTGCCTCTCGACTCGGCCGCCCCTTCTCTCCCCCTTCCCGCTTCCCCAGACCCACCCGGACACGTCCACTGGTCCACAGCGCTGGAATGTAAAGGCTTTATTTAGAAAACTAGAGAGGCCCCTCCCTCTGTTCCCGGATCCAAGCAGCGCTGCCCCCCTGCTCCCGGGGCAGGGGCTGGGGGGCGGCTGAGTCCTGCCCCCCCCCCCCCCCCCGCGCGGCCACAAGCCCCCTTCTCCGGCAATGAGGCACCACAGAGATCAAGGCAGTAGCAGGAAGGGGGTGGGTGGGGGTCTGGCAGCACAGGAGAAACCCAGGGCTGGGCTGGGGTGGCCCCGGGCAGGAACTGCACCGCTCTGATGTGACCAAAGCCTGGGGGGGGAAGGCTGTCATTCCCGGGAGGGGGGCTGCGATGGAGGAGGGGGGGCACAAAGGAAGGAGGCAAAGGGCATTCTCCAAAAGGGGCTTTCCTAGGTTCCCAACCTCCCCCACTCACGCAGGGGCAGAGCAGCCCTTTGGCTTCCTGGCCTGTGACCCCCACCTGGACTGGTCAGAAATGAGCCAGAAAGGAGGACCATGGGGGCCCGCAGTCCATAAATATCCGAAGAGCCTGGGGCAGACCGAGGGAAAGCTCACGGTCAGAGCAGACGGCCAGCTCCCCCCAGACAGGAGCAGCCGGGAGTGGTTGGGGGGGGGGGCTCTTAGAGCCCCCATCTTGCCACGTCTTGGGCTAAAAGCCTCCAGGCCATCCAGCCTTGACCCAAATCACAGGGATCTTACAGTGGGATCTTGCTGGACATGGCAGTGGGGGGAGGGGAGAGAGAGAGGGCAGGGGGGAGATCCTCAGAAGGGAGCCTGCCTTTGGCCCCAAACAACAGGGCCATCCAGGCCGAGGGAGGGAAAGAAGGAGCCACGTCCTGGGAGGGAAAGGGGCAAATCGGCGGGGGGGGAGGGGTGTCAGTAAGGGGAGGATGACATCCGTGTGGACGAGGGGCATGAAAGGGGGGAGCATGAGGCCAAAAGCAAGGAGGTCCCGTGAGAGATCCGCCAGCCCCCTCCCGCTCGCCTCCCGGGCAGGAGTCCCCCCCCATCTGGACCCGAAGGGGGAACCCGTCCTGGGATTTGCTACCTCCTTCCGGGGGACCGGAAGACGGGGCGGTGGGGGATGCATGCCGGCCGGCCGGCCGGCCGGATGAGGCCGCTACTTCTTCTTCTTGATGTTCCGCAGGCCGTCAGCTGGGGGCTCGGCCCCACCCCGGCCTTTTTCCGCCGCCGCCTCCTCCTTCCTCCGCACCTGCCCATTCTTCTCGCTGGCCCCCTGGTCCCCTCCGCCCCTGGCCACCTCCGCTGCCGCGTGATCCACTCGCTTGGCGCCCTTGGGCTTCCCGCCGCCCGCCGCCCCTCCGCCCAGCAGCCAGCTCCCCGCCCCACGCAGGAGTCCAAGGGCTGCCGCCGTGACGTAGAGGGTCCAGATGACGGCCGGGCCGGTGTGAGGGTGGAGGAACTCCCGCACTCGCCGCAGGGCCGTCGGCAGGAGGGCGTTGGAGGGCCGCGTCGGGGGCGCTTGATCCTAGCAGGGAGAGGCAAGAGGAGGTTGTGAGGCACCCTGTCCGGAACCCAGGAGTGCTTCAGGCTGAGAGGAGCCCTCTGCCACCCTTGAACCCTCACGTCTGCGGCTCCCTCCGTCCATCCCCGAGTCCGGATGCCAAGGCTTCGGCTCTTACAAACTGGTGTGCCAGCTGCGCCCGTTCCTGGCGAGGGTCTGATCTGGTCCACAGTGACCCATGCCTGAATTACAGCCCAGCTAGATTACTGTAACACACTCTGCGTGGAGCTGACTCTGGAAAGGGTCACAAAACTTCGGCCGGTTCAAAAAGCAGCAACCAGACTCCTGGCTGGGGCTGGTGATAGGGAGCACGTTACACCCCTGTTCCAATAGCTGCACTGGCTGCCAGTCCATTTCTGGGTGTAATTTAGACTGCTGGTTATTACCTATACAGTGGTGCCCCGCTTTACGATTACCTCGTTAAACGATGAAATTGCTTCATGACAATGTTTCAAAGGGTGATTTTCATTTGACGATGATCAGTTCCCTGCTTCGGGAACCAATTCTTCGCATTACGACGATCTAAAAACAGCTGATAGTCGGGTTTCAAAATGGCCACCCGCTGTGCAGATTGGCTCCCCGCTGTTTTGAGGACGGATTTTTCACTTAACAGGGATCAGAAAATGGCCACCCTATGGAGGATCTTCGCTGGATGCTGAGGTATTTCGCCCATTGGAATGCACTGAACTGGTTTTCAATGCATATCAATGGTTTTTTTTCCCTCGCTTGACAACGATTTCGCTCTACAGCGATTTCGCTGGAATAGATTATCCTCGTCAAGAGAGGCACCACTGTAAAACCCTCCATAGCTTATTAGGTCCAGATGATCTGAAGGACTGTCTCTCCCCCATGAGCCTTTTCAGCACTTAAGGTCATCAACAGAGACCCTCCTCTGGGTCCCATGGGCAGCGCAGGCACCCTGGCTAGGGGGGGACATGAGCAAGGGGGGCCTTTTCGGGGGCCACTCCCAGGTTATGGGTTGCCCCTCCTTCCCTTTTCATCCTTCCACCGACAGCTGAAGACCCATCTTTTCAGGCAGCATTTTAATATTCATGACTGAGTCTTTGCACGCTGCTCTTTGCTTTTATAAGTTGCTTTTAAACATTAATACTTAACCAATTTTAATTACTATTTCATTTTAATGGCTTTCTAATTGGCAACTTCTTGTGTTTCATTTTAATATCAGGGGCTATCTTGAGTCCTCTGACTAGAAGAAAGGTGGAGTATTACTTATACCAAATGAACTGTTTTTTTTTTAATTATGATATTTATATTGTGTTTTTAAATACAGTGGTGCCCTGCATAACGAGCGATTTGTTTAACTACGAATCCGCATAGCAATGTGTATTTTGCGATCACAAAAGCAATCGCATAACAATGTTTTTAATGGCAAAACATCGCATAGCGATGATCGGTAAGTGTTTCGCTTACCGATTTTCGCACAGCGATGTTTTTTCTAACAGCTGATCGGCGGTTCCAAAATGGCCGCCAGGTTAAAAAAAAAAAAAAGGCCGCCCGCTGTGTTTTCGCGCCCTTTCCTTGCTTACCGGGCAGCGAAAATGGCGGCCGCATGGAGGATCTTCGAATAACGGTGAGTTTTTTGCCCATAGGAACACATTGAACGTGTTTTAATGCGTTCCTATGGGCTTTTTTGCCCTGCATAGCGACAAATCCGTATAGCGATGATTTTTTTGGAACTGATTATCGTCGCTATGCAGGGCACCACTGTATATTATTTTAATCTGTTGTGCGCTGCCTTGGGTTGCCTGAGGGGAGAAAGATGGCATATAAATAATATGAATGAATGAATGAATGAATGAATGAATGAATGAATGAATGAATGAATGAATGAATGAATGAATGAATGAATGAATGAAGACAGCAGGGAGGGACCCCATGAAAATCTGCCACTCACTCTCACTCTTACACACACAGCCCTCCCCCTCCCCATAGCTCCTCCTCACCTTAAGCCCATGCTGGGCTAAAAGGGCATCAAGGTTGGGGTCGCCCAGGAAGACAGCGGGGTAGAATTCCTCCACCCACTTCCGCCGCCACCACTTCTGAGGGAGGGACCTGCAGGAAAAGACGGGGAAGCCCTTCAGTTGGGAGCTGCAACCCACCGATGCAGCCCCATCTTCTCCCTTTGGGATTCCCACTCCCCCACCCAGGAATCAAAGCGAGGAGGGGGGGTCTCCGTATCGGCCCCTCCTAATTGCCTCCTGCTGGGCAAGGCAGGATCCACGTTCCTCGAGAGAGATCACAGGGCAAAGAAGAAGACCGGAGGCGCTCGTGAGGAACAGGAATGGTTAATGGCTGGGTGCCATTCTCCCATGCAGGGGACCAGTTCTCCTTCACCCTGGAAGATTCCCATCTGACCACCCTCAAACTGCCTCTCCTTCCCCTCCACCCCCACCGGCAAACTGCACCCCCTAAATCTCAAAGTACAGTTCACCTTAGGGATAGACAGATAGATAGATAGATAGATAGATAGATAGATAGATAGATAGATAGATAGATAGATAGATAGATAGATAGATAGATAGATAGATAGATAGATAGATAGATAGATAGATAGATAGATAGAGAGAGAGAGAGAGAGAGAGAGAGAGAGAGAGAGAGAGAGAGAGACAGACAGACAGACAGACAGACAGACAGACAGACAGACAGACAGACAGACAGACACAGACAGAAAGGAAGAACAAACAAACTAAAGAACAAATGAACAAATTCTGCAGGGAGCTCTTATCTCTAAAGGCCAAATTCCTTTATATTCTCCGGGAGGGGGGGTATGTCTGTGAGGTGGTCTTTGCTGCCCCCTCCCCTCTGCCCCCAGACATGCAACCTCTACCGCTGCCTCCCCTCCACTTTGCACTCACCCATCCAAAGGGCCCTCCGTGAACCAGTATC
Source organism: Pogona vitticeps (assembly GCF_051106095.1). Taxonomy (NCBI): domain Eukaryota; kingdom Metazoa; phylum Chordata; class Lepidosauria; order Squamata; family Agamidae; genus Pogona; species Pogona vitticeps. The sequence goes on along the minus strand of NC_135787.1, from coordinate 195,352,697 downwards.
GGTACAGCTGAGCCCGGACGTAGGCGGGCGGATGGGACCTGAAGGGGTATTTGGAGTCGTCTGCTTGCACCAGATGGATCACTGTGGGGAGGGAAGGGAGGGAGGGATTTGTACACTCTCCCGGGGAGGAGAGAACCACAGGGAGGACCAATGTGCACGAAGAATGCTCCCTGGGTGGATGAGCGAACGCTACACACTCCACACCCCAAACAGCCCAGAGCTGGCAGGTGGACGGAAAAGAGGTTCGGCTGCTCATGATATGAGTGTGTTGGGGGGAGGAAGGGGGAGGATCATGCTGCCACTCCACAGAACAAAAGATCATCATCATCACCACCATCTTACAACTGCAGGGCTGGAAGGGAACCTCTGGATCATCCAGTCCAGCCCCAGTCAAGGAGACCCAGTGGGGGAATCGAACTCCCAACCTCAACCCCCTCGGATCAACCCAGCCCGAGATGCTTTGTGCAAGAGGCCTGGGTTCACAGAGCTACTCCTCGCATCCTCCAGCCCTCCCAAAAACATGGCAAGGCCACGAGGTCGCCCACTTCTTGCCAGAACACTGGGGGCTGGCTTTGAAAAAAGGAAACCACCCCATTCCGTCAACGGTTCGAGTGCTCTAACGATTCATTCCTTTTTGCAAGCTTTAGCGGTGAAATCTTTGATGGGTTACGCTCCTCCTTGTCATGATAGAAAAATCCACGCAGGGCATCTCCCCACCAGGGCAAGCAAAGCCTTTCAGGGCTACAAAACCAAAATTGATTTCAGAGGTTTGAAAACCTTCCCTGGATTTAAACAAACAAACAAAATTAAAAAACCCAAAAAACAAAACCTCAGCAGTCTCTGATCAGAAATAAGAGCAGAGGAATAAGATCATGATTTGTTATATCAAAACATTAGCAAGCACTGACGTCATGAAGTCAAAACACAGCCCAGAATCATTTTCCTCGTCCTTTAAGCCCCCAGGAAGAATTGCTGGTTGGAGGGTTCGGTGGGTCAGGGCAGCTGGGCTGAGGAGGAGGAGAAGCCAGCCTGGATGGCTTTGGGCAAGCTGCACAGTCCCTGGGCCCCCCACCCCCACCCCAAGAGGAAGGGAAGGGGAAACGGCCTCTGAGGACTTTATCCCCTATCCAGTGAACCCTGGAAAGGGTCGCCATGGCTCAGAATTGACTTGATGGCCAATAATTATTGTTTCTGAAGAATTAGCACAACAAGGGAGCACGATTTTGCTTCTGGGGCTACAATCCTCGGAATTTCTGCGGCCATTCTGGGATTAATAGTCCAAAAGCAGAAATCTGTACACTTCTAATTCACAAAATATATTCCTCTTAAGGTGCAGTTCACAAATTCTGGAGCGTCTGTTCAACTAACTTCATGGCCCACCCATTTCGCTGAAAGTGGGGACGGAACAGGTCTCGGCTTTCCCCCCCCCTCCAGAGGCGCTGAGGGACCCCAAAAGACAAGAACAGGAAGTGATTCTGCACCTCCACTGAGCAGCAGCGGAGAGATGATGATCCAGGAAGCCCTTCTTCAATCATCTCTCTCTGGCCCACTCACCTTCCTCCTTGCCCTGCAGAAGGCGATAGACGAAGCTGGTGAACCAGGGGCTGTGCGTATGGTGGCCCAAGGCTGCAAACCACATCTGCCAGTCCAGCCGGGGCTGGTGAGGGATCACAACCGGGGGTGGCGCACTGAGGTTGCCTGGCTTGTACATGAATTCAATCTCCTGGACAAGAGGGATAAAGCAAAGCCTAAGGATGCTGCCAGCCCAGAGAGCCTCTTGGCTCATCACAGGAAGAAAAAGGGACCACCCCACCTGATCGGTCCCTCCCTCCCTCCCTTCCATTCATCATGAACGCCTTCCTTCCATCTTTCCTCCCTCCCCCCCTCGCCCCTCCTGTCTCAAGAGACTGGTGGTCCGTGGCTCTCCTCCGCTCTTGCACAAACCCTCCTCCCCCCCATTAGGCCAGGGTTGGTTCCCTCCATGGCCAAATATCATGCCTCCCTCTGGCTGAGGGTCTCTCTCTGGTGCTTCTCTGCCACTTCTCTCAAGTCAGTCCAGCGGCGAATGTGGCCAATGGACGATCCGCACACGGGCTGTGAAACAGCCATTGGGAGCACGAAGGGGTGTCCGGAAGCCTCTGACCCAGGGCACCCTTGACGGTCCTGCCTCCTTCCTCATCTCCGTTCTCCCTAAACTATGCAGTGGTCCAGATTCCCCCCACCCCACCCACCCACCCCCTCTCCTCTCCTCTGACCGCCTCAACCACCTCCACTTGTCTTCTGCCCCGTCCACTGCCAGCCAGATCCTCCCCAGCAGATCTCCCTGACTCCACTGAGCCCCCCAGCCGAGGGCAGGGGGCCGCCCCAAACCCTAACCGAGAGCAGCTGTGCCCCCCCCATGGCCCCCTCAGCAGGGCTCTTACCGTCCACGTCTTCTTGTCGTAGCTGCCTTCCACCACCACCTCCGGCCGGCCGCCGACGCCCGTCATCCGCCGGAAGAGCCCGTAGGAATTGGCCAGCTGGTAGCGGTCCACGGCGCTGAAGAGCTGGTGGACGGCCGGCCAGAGCTTCCCGTTGGACTCGTACTCGATGTAGGTGAAAGGGACCTGGGGTGGCGGGTCGGGGAGAAGAAAGCTGGTGAGATGGAGGGTCGGCGCCTCCTGGAAAGAGGCAGCCACCCAGCGGGGGGGGGGGGGGAGAGCGCCCAGCATGTCAGCCTGAGAGAGATTCTTTCTCTCTCTCTCTCTCTCTCTCACACACACACACACACACACTGCTTACTGCAAGCCCCTCCTCGGTCCTGTGAGACAGCCTCACGGTGCAGTGGTTAAAACTGCCGTCCTGCCATCAAGACCCCGCTCAAGAATCAAGTTCGATCCCGCTGGGCTCAGGTCGCGGGCGAGAGGCTGACTTTTGCTTCCACACTTCCAAGGTCAGTAAGCAGAGTATCGAGCACACAGGTGTATGTGTGTAATGTGTAGCCTTGCATCTCTTTAATTGCAAACCACCCAGATGGTTTGCAATGGGGTGGTAGATAAGCAGCACGCTTTGCCTTGGCTTTTTTCAGGGTGCTGGTGGGGTCGGGCGGTCTGTATTCCCGTACATTGCCCACCTCAACTTTACCATATGGAGCAGCCACCTCTAAGAGGGGGGGGTTACTTCTGTACCTGTTTGCAAATGGGCTCTGAAGATGACTTCAGTCCACCAGCTTTTTCTTTCTCTTGATGGACAGGACTCCCTTTAGGGCTATTCCCTGCACTCTTGGATGGACACATTATTTTTTTGAGTTCATTGCTGGTGTTTTTTTTGGGGGGTGGGGGGTTACCAAAACAGAAGTGGGATAGTGGCACTGAAACACATCATTGCCCTGTTCTCCAACGGGCACGGGCTTTAGTGCCTACACAGTCCTTCCTCCTGCAACTCTCTCGGGCTCCTCCGTCTCCCCCCTACAGCCGGCCCCGTTCAGGCGTGCCAGACCCCCGAAGCCTCCCCACCTGGCAGGTTCCGGCGCCTGCCTCCCACCCCATCTGCAGCAGCCTTGCTTACTCACCAGGCTGATGGTAAACATCCCAAGAGCTGCGGTGGCAAAGACAGCCCACTGAGTGGCCGCCCAGAGTTTCCAGAGAAAGCCTCGGGTGCTGGCGCTCCTGGGGGAAAGAGGGAGGGAGGCAGGGAGGGAGGACAGGACGGCTCTGTTAACAAGATGCCAACTTTGGGTCTTCTCCCTCAGCTGTGCAGTGTATTATCGGAATGCGACACCCGCGTTGTTTCGTGACACCAATGACGATTTAAGAGGCCGAGCAAACGGGGCTCCTAGCTGACGTTCTTCCATGCCCAACATCATTCTTGTATCAGATTTAAGACTAACAGAAACTAGTCAGCCTTAAATGTGATACAAGAACTATCTTTTGATCGTAAGCATTCGTGTGTCCACTTTTTCAGATGAAAAGAGTGGCTGTGTCTTTGGGGGGAGGTTAAAACTGTTGGCAGGGAGACAGCATCACAGGAGGGTAACAACAGGGTGTGTCGCTCCTGGGTGAATAAGCTGCCCTTTCTGACACATGCTTCCTGCTGAGTTTTAAACTCTGCCCCCCCCTCGCCTCCCGAGACACAGACACTCTGTCCGTCCGAAGAAAGGCAGTTGGACACATGAAAGCTTTTTGAAAAATGGGTTAGTCTTAAAGGTCCAGCTTCTAGTTTTTATTCTGCTATAAGATGAACATGGCTACCGGAGAGATTACTTTCCCAACATTGCTCCTGTCCACTGAAAAGGGCTGTAGAAGGTTTGTAGTCATTCTGTGTAGGACTCAAGCCTGCTTCATTTAAGGCTGTGGGGCAGCTCAGTTAAAACCTGAAACCAACGACACACACTATGCATGGCCCCAAAATTTAGGATTTCTGCTACAAAAGGGGACGCCCATTTTGCAGCTGAAATGGGAGATAAGAGGACCCACAAGGCAGGCAATGGATGAGAGACACCCCACCATTAAAAAAAGAGAAAAGGTTGATGGTACAACTATATTCAGCTCTTCTGAGAAAGGCAGCTTCCCCGAAGATTCAGGTGGAAACAGTTCAAACAGCTTCCCTCACTCGGGGGCGGGGGGGGGTATCTCAGCAGCTGCCTGCCACTAGCCACAGCCAGCCACACCTGTGCGGCTGCCGCCTGTTCACTCACCTGTATCCAGCCTGCAGGATTTCCCAAAGCAGGGACAAAAATCCAATCCCCACCAGAGGGAGAGTCACCATCCTCAGCCACTGCATGAATTCATGGTACGTGAACGCTGCAGAAATACATTCAAGAAACAGCCTATTTGTCCAGAGTGCATGTTTTGGGTGGGGGAGGAGAGGGTTGAGGAGCAAGGGAGACACAGCCTGCCCTCCCACCCCATCAGGCACTAAACTGATAAAAGGGCAGGTGGTCAGAAAACCCACCACCCTACAGGTTTCTGCACGTGGTTCGACCCACCCTGGAGCACCAGGAACACCGATGCACCAGAAGCCCATCCGGCCGCGCCCCGGGCTCTCTGCACAGAAGTGTGCTAGAGAGGGATGATGACGTCTTTGGGAGTGAAAGCTGAAACGGGGGGGGGGGGGGTCTGTGGAGGAGATCGGGGTCTGGAAGGCAATTCCAAGCATACCCTGAAAATCCCACAGAGCAGGAGACCTGAATACGCTGCACAACACAGTCCGGGCGTCTTTCGCCTTTAGAGGTGTGATCCTAGCGTTTAGGATCCGGAGTGAACACCTACCACACAGGTAAAGCTGTATGACTCATAAGGTCGGCTAGGGGGGAGCCTAGGGGGCCCTCCCCAAAGACTAGGGGCCTGTCCATGTTTTCTTGGGGGAGACCAAAGATGGCTGAGGTAAAAAACCGAAGGATCAGAGGGGGGGGGTCAGAAAATCCTGAAAGCCTATCCCCCTATAGCCATGGGTGAAAAAAAGGTCCATTGGCTGTGACCCACAGGGCCAGGGCGCCCCCCTGCTGCTCCCTTCTTGCCCCGCAGCCGGACTCACCGGTCTTGGATTCAAACTGCTTCTTCTCCCAGTTGATCTGCAGGCCAAAGTAAAGGGCCGTCCAGTAGAGGCCGAGGCCGTAGGTGCCCAGCTCGGCCAGCACAGAGAGGATGGACATCAGCCTCGGGGGGCCGGCTGCCGAGCAAAAGGGGGGTTAACGGAGAGGGGAAAAGAGGAAGGAGCCTCTCTGCAACGCACACCGTTCACTGGGTCGCCAGAGGAGCGTCCACCCTGGAAATCATTCAAATCGACACACGCAGCAGGTGCAACTGATTCACACACCCCCAAACAGCCACAGCAAGCGTGCAGGGGGGCTCTCTCCTACGCACAGATTTCATCTGCAGCAGGCGATGGACCTAGGCTGGAAAGACCTTGCTCAAGGCGATGGAGAAGGAGAGGCAACCTGGATGCGTTTCCTTCCCCACTTTCGGGACTGCTGGTTCACCCCCAATTGAGAAACGCACCCTTAAAAAAAAGAACTGTCACTCCAAGGTAGACTTGAGGGACACGATCCTTTAAAACATGGAACCTCCCCCATCTCCATACCTTGACTGTCCCCCCCTAACTTGGAAAAGTGTAGGTTTTCTTTTTACAAAATATGTATTTATGCATGTATATACATAGGTATGTTACTGTATTCTATTTATAGGCTGCCTTTCTCCTGATAAAGGGACCCAAGGGAGCTCATGGTAGTGAAAGAACAGAAGTAAAAATACAGCAAGATATACTGTATTTCTATGTGTATTAAGACAACCCCCCTTTTTCCAACCCCAAATGAGAAAATTTGATCGCTGCTTTCCCCCTCCACTTCCTAAGCCCCGCGAAAGCAGGATGAAAGAGCTGTGGAAGTGGAGGGGGAAAGCAGCTATCAAAGGGCTGCGGGATCAAAGGGCTGTGATCCTGCAGCGCTCTGATCTCCCCCCCCAACTTCCATGTATAAGACGACTCTCAATTCTAAAGATAGTCTAAATGAGTATCATCTCGTAAATGGAAAAATACAGTACATTAAGAAAGCAAATTATAAAATGGATTCAAATACAAACAAATAACTAAAAATAGGTAAAACATTAAAAACAATCTTAACAAAAAAACCAAAAAAACGAGCCCCTGGGGACTTAGTTATGATGGTTAAAAGCCTGCCTGAAAAGGTGGGTCTTCCGCTGTTGGTGAAAGCATAAAGGGAAAAGGGCCCGATCTGACCTCCCAAGGGAGAGCCTTCCACCACCTGGGAGCTGCCACGGAGAAGGCCCCCCTCCCTCGTGTCCCCCCTCAGCCGTGGGACCAAGAGGAAGGCCTCCGCTGATGATCTTAAGTGCTGAAAAGGCCCATGGGGGGAGAGACGGTCCTTCGGGTCGTCTGGGCACTAGACAGCGGCTACAGAGGTAATGACCAGAGGAAACAGACCTGAAGCCACAGCAAGCCTCGGAGCGGATTGTCCACTGGGGCCCTGGACACTGGACCCTGCATGCTTTGCCTGTCCAGGCACAAGGCTGGGTGGGTGGGTGGATGCGAGGGGCTGACAAGACACAGCCAAGCTCACCTCCCTGTCATCGGTGGTGGGACAAAGAGTGAATATTGCAGGGTGTAAGTGTGCTGTGCAGTCTTGTGTGACAGGGGATGGGGGAGCGGAGGGGGACAGTATAAAGCTAGTTTTCAAACGTTCATAAGCTCTTTGATGCACAGTGGGTTGGCCGCTGAGCTCCCTCCAGTTGACAGAGGATGAGCTGGTCTCAGAGCCCCAGGGAAGCATCTAAGGCGACCCTCAGAACAACCAGGTGGCCGGGGCAGAGGGAGAAGGCAGCTGCTCAGTCCTCCAATAAGGAGTCTGGAGAGGTCAGCGGGCGGGCGGGCAGGCAGGCAGGGACTACCTTGCCTTGCCGGGGGGGGGGGGGGGGAGGCTACCCCATAGCGCTATGTCTGGGTGGGCTGGATTTATGCTGGACCCTGCCCAGGGCCTGTGGTGACTTATCTACCCACAGCCCCTTCGGACACTCACCAGGCCCCGTCTTCTTCCGCCCGCGCCCCAGCCACAGCCCCACATGCTCGTCATCCAGCAGGGAGAAGCAGAGCACGATCGTCAGCAGGTTGAAGAAGTTGTAGTTGCCCGTGATGATGATCAAGGCTTGGAGGAAGATCTGGAGAAGACCGCAGAGCAGCCACTTAAAACATACACAAACACACACGTAGACATACACACTCCGACCTGAAATCTGTAAAAGGAAGGTGGGTCAATGGCCCTCAAGCCTCCCCCAAGTTTTAGAGAAGAAAGCAGCACTTTGAAAGCCTCTGCCTCATATAGGGCAGGCCGCCATCATCCCATCAGGAATCGGATCCGGGTTTGGAAAAAGAAGGGGCCTGAAACAGGCCAGGTGGCTCTCGACTGTGGCTTTTTTGGGGGGGGGGGCTGGGGTTTAGGGTTAGGGTTGGATCTATATAATCTCTCTCTTTCTCTCTCTCTCCAAAGCCCATGTGGAAGACCCACCCTGCCCCAGAAATCCCCTCTCTGGCCCACGGATCACACACGAACCAAGGAGGGTCGTCCTGTAACTTTAGAATGACACCTACAAAAGACGGGAGCCCATTGACGGAGGGGCGCTTGTCAGGTGGTGGACGAGGGTACAACACAACGACACGATCTTGTGCTGAACCCAAAAGAGGAGGGGTTCTTCTCTCCCGGCCCACCCCAAATCTGACCCCCCACCACACTGCCAGGGTTTCTTGAGGCCGGCACCGCGGACTAAACCAGACCCTTTCCCAGCACAAGACAGGAGCTCAGACACCTCTGGCTCTCAGGGCCAAAGAACCAAGTCCGAGAGGTGGAAGCAGCTGCCCGCATCCTGACCTCCTAACTCGGCCGGCAGCTTCCCGGGATCTCGAATCCGAAGCTTTTCCTCCTCTTTGAAAGCACCCTTTTTTCCTGGCTGGGCAGGCCGGTGGGGAGTGCTCTCCTTCTGATCTGGGGCCACTCCCTGGGCACTAGTTTGCAAGAGAGAGTTTTGCAGCTCCGCCTGGGCCTTACCTGGCTGTAGAAGGCAAAGAGGCGGAGGCGGCGGAGCGGAGCGAAGAAGAGAGGCGGGATGATGATCTCGATCACGTAGGTGGCCACCACGCTGAACTTCTGGAACCAGACGGGGAGCTGGTGGGCAAACCAGGCAGCGGGCGTGGGGATGCATTGCGTCTCGTAGTGGTAGGTCAATGCTGGCGAGAGAGTGAGAGAGAGACAGTTGGAAAAACAACACAGGGGAGAGCGCGCGCACACACACACATACATACACACACACAATTGCAACATGAACCTCTTGGGTCCGTTCTGTTTTTTTGCTGACACACATGTAGAACAGTGGCTTGCCCGCTGGGTACCGTCCTTCCCTGATTGCAGTCACTGTCCTTCCTTCCTCACGAGAAGGGACAACTCAGGCCAGATGCTGAGAGGACTCTGGGGCATCCAGAGCAGAGTGGTTGTCAACTCCCCCCCCCCCAAGATGTTTTTTGAACCTTCGGTGGAGAACAACTTCGCTTCCTAGACCTAAAAGACATCACGCAGAAGCCAAGCTCCCTCCCACCGCCCCTCCCTCCCTCCCTCCCTGCCCAGCACCCACCTGTGAGCCCCCACCAGGTGGGGCAGCGGCTGGTCAGCTTCACCACTCCGGAGGCGAACATCAGCCGGAAAAGCAGCCAGCGCACCAGCCAGAAGGTCACCCCGTCGTGAGGCCGCCAGGCCGTCGAGCGCCGCTTCAGGAGATGCAGGGGGGCCACCAGCACGGCCAAGAAGCCCGTTTCCAGCAGGAGGCTGTCCCTGGTGGGAAAGACCGCCCGGGTCAAAAGGGCAAGAGCCGAAGGCACCGAGCTCTCTTCAAGCCGAATCGCCATCCCAGCACAGAGCCTGGCGCCCAGTGTCAAGGGTCGGCACCTTAAAAGACCAACCCATTCTGTCTGACATCCTGTCAGCTTTCCTGGAACTTAAGGCAGCATCTTCAGAGGGATCTCCGAGGGTTGGCAAGCTTATGGCAGGCTGGAATCCCAAGAGATAAAGCTCACGTCCCATAAAATATTATTGGTCATTTAGGCTGCCCCAAGACTGTTTTTTTTTTTTTACAGGAACAGATTAACACAGCTACAACCCAAATACCGATTTACCGTTGTGTGTTACAGTAAGTGCTATCAAGTTGCGCATGACTTTAGAGTGACCTAAATAGGGATTTTAAGGGAAGTGGGATAGTTAAGAGCTTCCACCACCACCACACCGAGAGGGTCCAGCCGAGATCAGAAGCCAGCTTTCCTCCGTCCCACTCTGTCTGCAACACCACATTGGGTAATCTATTAATTTAATTAACTATTTAAAATATTGTACCCTAACTTTCTTCTTAAAAGGAACCAAGATGGTTTACATCACTAAAAAGGCAATTATTTAAAAGTTAAAAACAGTAAACATGCAAGTATTTAAATAGGGCACCGTCGTTGTGTGGGAGACACACAAAACGAACTCGCTCAGCCCTGGCTCCTCTTCACCACCCTACCATCTCTCCCATCAGCACGCCACAAACGCATCTGAAGACCGGAGGGCTTACTTACCACTGGAAATAGAGGAACACCTGCCCCACCTGGAATGAGAGGAAGGAGGAGAGAGGGCGTGTTAAGAGGGCCTTTCCGCACCGCAAGAGGCCACAGCGGATGGGGCCGTTAAGCTTCCCGGGCGGCACTGAATCAGGGCGGAAATCAGCCCTCGCTTTGCAACCACCTTGACACCCTCTGATGCTCGGCAGCAACCTGCTATGGAAAATCATACACAAATCCTATGGATTTTAGCCTTAGGAAATGTGGCTCTATTTTACACGTCTCTCTGGGTTTGCTCTTCCTCTCGGGCAGGAATTTCCCCAACCTTTGACCCAGCGTGGATTTGATTTAAACCACAATTTAATTTTTTTTAAAAAAATTGGACCTTTTTGAGTCTTCCATTTAAAACACTGGATCTTTTTAATTGAACTTATGATTTAAATCAATTTGATATAAAAGTGTTGATTTTTATCCCCTTTGCTTTGAACGAAGGTCTCCCTGCAGAGTGAGGGTTGCACCACCCACCACCTGGATCAGCCCACAAAATTGCCCTTGTCGAGGAGGCAGCAAAGGGGGAGGAGCAGGGGCAGACCCCTGGATCCGGAGCCCACAGGTTCTGCTCCAGGTCCAAAGCACCTGATCAGCATTGTTCCTATGGCTGCAGGCAGGCAGGCAGGCGATCCGGGAGCTGCCCAGGCGTGGCCATGCAACGCCTGGGAACGAGGAACTGGTGAGTGTGCTTTTGTGTGCAATCCCAGTGCGCAGTCGGCCTTCGGGGAATCCACTGGCCTGACCCGGCCCTGTGGTTGCTGGGAAGACTCAGCCTTTGAAGCATCAGAGGCTGCTTTGCCTTCAGTCAAGATTCTTCCTCCATCAAGCCTACAAGTATCTATTTTGGGCAGGTATCTTTCCTAGCCCGCTCTGGGAACCTCTGGCTACTTCCTGGTGTTCTCCTATTCTGGTAATCATCATCAGGCGCAGCCCTGTTTAGCTCCTGGAAGGCAGACAACTACAGAACCATAGAACGATGGGAGTAGGAAGGGGCCTATGAGGCCATCCAGTCCAACCCCCTGCTCAAGGCAGGGATCCCAAATCAAAGCAGACCTGCCAGGTGAGGATCCAAGTTGTTCTTGAATGTCTCCAGTGTTGGAGCACTCACCAACTCCTCTGGAGGTCACTGGTTCCACTGTTGTACTGCTCTAACAGTTAAAGGTAAAGGTAAAGGTTCCCCTTGACAATTTTTGTCCAGTCGTGTTCGACTCTAGGGGGTGGTGCTCATCCCCGTTTCCAAGCCATAGAGCCAGCGTTGTGTCCGAAGACAATCTTCCGTGGTCACATGGCCAGTGCGACTTAGACACGGAACGCTGTTACCTTCCCACCGAGGTGGTCCCTATTTATCTACTTGCATTTGCATGCTTTCGAACCGCTAGGTTGGCGGGAGCTGGGACAAGCGACGGGCGCTCACTCCGTCGCGTGGATTCGATCTTACGACTGCTTGGTCTTCTGACCCTGCAGCACAGGCTTCTGCGGTTTAGCCCGCAGCGCCACCACGTCCCTCTAACAGTTAGGAAGTTTTTTTTCTGATATTCAGTCGAAATCTGACTTCCTTTAACTTGAGCCCATTATTGCGCGCCCTGCACTGTGGGATCATTCAGAACAGATCCTGCCCCTCCTCTGTAGGACAGCCTTTCAAGGGTTTGAAAAGTGCTCCCCTATTATCACCCCTCCGTCTTCTTTTCTCAAGACTAAACAGGCCCAATTCTTTCAGCCTTTCCTCCTAAGGCTTGGCTTTCCAGTCCCCTGATCCTCCTTGTGGCCCTCCCTCTGAACTGGCTCCAGGATTGCTGGCATCTAAAGTCCCACTATGTTCAGGGTACGAAGGTGCTACTGAAGTAGAGCTCAAGAGATGCTGCACCCAGTGCGGGTGGGCAGAGCCCGGTAGCCCCTCTGCTCTCCACTCTACCACCGTCTGAAGCCTGGCAGGTAAGACTGCAGCCTTATGCAACCTTACATGCGAGTATGCCTCACCAAATGCAAGGGTACTTCTCGCTAAGCTTGCACCACGTCTGGCTCATTTCTGAACACGGTGTCCCCCTGAAGCTTCTACAATCATCTCTGCCTGTCTCGTTTCTATTACACAGCCTCTCCCAGAGGCACCAGACTACAATTCCCATCAGCCAGGATGACTGTCATGCCAGCTGGGCCAAAATAACCAAGAGCGCCCCCCCCCCCAGGGCAGGGAGGAGGCTGTTCTATCTGAAGGGAAGAGAAAGCATTAATTTCCATTTCTCATCCTGGTGACAGAAAGAAAACCTCCCACCCAGATTTCAACACCATGATTTGTACACAGTGGCTCGACAGCCCGAGATCACAGGCGGGAAAAATCAGGCATTGAAAAAGGCAGAACGCAAGCCAGAAAGATTCAGAGCTATTCCCAAAACCCCATCTCCTTGGCTAGAAATTCTCTCATTAATTAACACGGGGAACAGACATGGGCGGGGGGGGGGCAGAGGAGAGGAGACCAATATCCTGCGGAGGGGGGAGTTGTCCGCAGCTGGAAGCACTGTCCCTGAGGAGATGCCCGCCCACCTCCCGCTTCCTCCAGATCTCAGCCAGGGGTTCGTCCCGGGGCCGCCCGCCCGTCTGCAAGACAGGTCCAGGATTCCTCCCTGCTCCGGCGTCGCCTTAAAAGGGATCCCAGAGGAGAGAGCGGCAGAGGCTGGAATGTCCTTTGCAAACATTTTTAGAGCAAAGGCAAGCCCCTTTTGGTCTTGCGCCTTCCTCAGCTCTTTGCTCTGATTTTGCAAACCTCCCTTTAAATTTTGTTCTTGTTTAGTCGCGTCCGACTCTTCGTGACCCCACGGACCAGAGCATGCCAGGCCCTCCCAAGAGGCTGAGATGAGCCTTGAAATCGTGAGGGGTCCCAGCCGAATTGGGCTCGAGACCGGCCTCTCCTGCTTTGGGATTTATGGTGCGCCGGTGCCTTCCTTTAAGGATCATCAACCTCTCCGGTGCCAACATCTCTAAAAAAATTCTCTACTCCAAGAAAGAGGTGGCTTTCCATGCCCAAAATGTCACACAAATATCCCTGGTCCATATACCTTCACTAAAAGAAGGCTGGGTTTTTTGGAGGAGAGCTCCCAGAATCCCCCAGACGGCTGTGCAGAATTCAGGGAGTGGGAGCTGATCCGTCCCAGGGCGACAAAACCAGCGGGAGAACGGCTCCGACTCCAAAGCAGTCCTATTGGGGAGCGGTTCCCCCCCCTCCGAAGAGCTTACGTTTCCTATCGTGGCTGCTTTGAGCCAGTTTACCCGGACTGAACGGAGGGAGAGAGGCTCCGAGCTCTTCCCCAACCACCAACCACCACCCACCACCCCAGCGGCCGCCTTCCGCTCACGTCCAAAGCGGTACCTGATAGAGGGAGAGGTAGAGGGCCCAGAGGGCCAGAAAGACCAGGCTGTCCCGCAGAGGCTCCAGGATCAGGGCCCCGAAGGAGAGCAGCGCCCCCAGCAGGCAGAGCAGCTCCATGCCTTGCTCCGTGTCCAGGCCCAGGCGTGGCCCCAGCCACAGGAGGGTGGGCGAATCCCGCAGCTGCTCCCAGAAGCCTTTGCCGGTGAAGCGGAGCATCTTCCGGGCGGGCAGGATGCCGTTCTTCCCGTAGAGACCTGGAGGGAGGAAGAAGGACAGATGAACAGAGGGAAGGACACGTGGTCAAAGGGGTGGCGGGAGCAGCAGCAGCCACTGGCAAGCTTAACTGACAGGCCTGCCCTCCCCCCAAAGACACACCTTTAAAAAAAAACACACAAAAACCTACACACACACAAAAACAACCAAATCCAAACAGTTGCTCAAAAAATATAAATCAGTGGGACGATAACCTGGGGAAGGGGACTGGCCCTCTCTTAGAAGGGTTTGGGGGTCACCCACCGGGTCAAGACCCCAGAGTTTCCGTGGTAAGGGGATCCAGAGGAAAAGCCCCCACCGGCTGGGGCACAAAACCCTCCCAGCACTTTACGGCAACACGAACCAAACACCCTTGACCGGGGACCGAGGGCTCCTCGCAACCAGGGGCAGGGAAGCCCGATGACCAGAGCGGCTGGAGTGACCCACCTTCCGTGCCGCCAAGTCGGAACCAACTTATCGCAACCCGAGCAGGGCTTCCAGGACAGATGATGGCCGGGCTGAGCAGATGGAACCCCCTGCCCCGCGGCGAGTTTCCACGGCCAAGCCGGCTTTCGAACCTAGGCCTCCGGAGACCTGGCCCGTCCCTCCTCTAGCCGCTACATCACGCACCGGGCGCCCATGACTGTTAACGAGGTGCAGGAGCGGTTCCAGGAATGGTTTGCTAATATTATTATTATTATTATTTACTTCCTGTGAAAGTAAGGAGGTGTCCCTGGAAGCCAAGACGAAGATCATCCACCTTTTGGATCGCCCTCCATCTCTTCCCTGGACACCCTCACGGGGTCGCTTCCTGCTTCAAAGCCTTCCTAAGAAATTCCAGCCTTAAAAAGGAAGCCCCAGGAAGCCTCCATTTTCGGCTCCCCCTGCTCTGTGGGACAGGCGCGGCACCGGATAATCTCTTCACGTTTCTCAGAGACATTTGCCTTTTGCAAAATGGGGGCCAAAAACCTGAGAAGCCCCCCAGGGTTGGTAGAAATGAACACTCAACTTGAGGGTGAAAATTCTTGGGAGGTGGGGTGGGGGGACCGGAAAGGACCCCACAGCAACCCAGAGGGGAAGGGGCGCTCTCAAGGGGCAAAGGGTGGTGGTTCGTGGTTGGAGGGGGGTGGGAGGGAAGGAACTCAAACAAACAGAAAACCTGGGGAGGCAGCCTGGAAACCACGTTCAGAAACGGGTTAAGCCGACTGGCTCAAAACGTGGAAAGAGTCCGATGGCTGTTGTGGGTTTCTCGGGCTCTTTGGCCGTGTTCTGAAGGTTGTTCTTCCTAACGTTTCGCCCGTCTCTGTGGCCGGCATCTGCAGAGGGCAGGAGTCAGAACTCTGTCTTCAGTTGTTTATGAGATCACCATAATCACCCAATCTCCTGAAAAGGACAAAAACCTTTTTTTTTTTTTTATTTTTATTATTTTTACATATCCATACATAACCATTTCTCTTATCTTTACATAGTCATCATTTCTCCTATTTATTTCTACCCCCTTATCCCACCCCCCCAAAGAAAAAAAAAAAAAAAAAAACCAGAAAAAGACCATTTAATTTTAAATCTGCAACCATGAGCACACCTTTTGGAGTTTAACCAATATAACATTATTGGCCCCCCCTTCTCTTACCCATCTTACATATCCCGACCATTTCTTTCTTATCTCTAATGTTTTTTCTTCCCATACCTTATCCTGTGTCAAAATCGACAGTATGTCTGATTGAATCCATTCATATAAATACCAATTCCATCTTTCCAAAGTCCATTTTGATGCATCCTTCCACCCATAAGCTATTACTGCATGTGCTGCTATAATCATAGCTTTAAATAAATTCTGTTTAGGTTTTTTTACTTTATTATTCCCCAGAACTCCCATAAACAAGATTTTCCCAGTCAGCTGCAAGTTAATATTACATACGGCGTTCACCTTTTCTAAAATCAGCTGCCAAAATTCAATAACCTTAGGGCATTCGCACCAAAGATGTGCATAATATCCCTTACTCCTCTTACAATGCCAGCAACTTGAATTCAAACCTTTTATCATATAAGACAACTGAGGGGGTGTCCTATACCATTTCAATATTAATTTCATCTCCAATTCTCTAAATTTATCCATTTTGATTTCCAATATGCCGTCCATTAACCCATCTATTTCGTATGCTGACAATGTCATTTCTCTTTCCCACTTCGTTTGTATTGTCCCAATCATATAATCTTTATCTGTATTTATCAAGTTATACAACTTCCTTGCAATACCCTTCTTATTATCCTCTTTATTATTATATAGTTTTTCTAGCGGGGTATCCTCTTTATTTAGTATTCCAGAATACCTTCTCTGTTTCAAAATATTGTATAAAGCCATAATCTGTAACCAGTATTGTCTTCCAACTTGTCCTACTACATTTTGTGCCGGAATCTGTATCCCCTGAGGGTTGTATAAATCCTTCACTCTATAGTAGCCGGTTTCTTTTAGTTTCTTCCAAAAAATTTTCTCAATTTTCAAATCCTCACCTAGAGATTCTAGTGGGGTCCATTTGGAAAGACTTGGCATCCAATTAAGTTGCCTTTCCCCCCATATTATTAATGCTGTCTGTCTTGGACCTATTGTATTTTTAATGTCTTTTTTAACCTTCTGTGTAAATATTCCAAATTTACCTACTTCTTTATTTATTGTATCCTCCCATCTTACCCATTTCTCCACACTTTTCCCATCTAATTCCAATAGCATTTTAATTTGAAAAGCTTCGTAATAGCTTTCCAAATGTGGGAGACCCCACCCTAAATCTTCCTGTGGTGAATATATTACCCTCTTTACTATTCTAGCTTTCTTCTTCCCAAAAACCCAATTTTTTAATTCTTGGTCCCATACAGCTAATTGTTTTTTAGGGATGTACTCCGGGAGTACCTGAAATAGATATAACATCTTTGGTATTATAAACATTTTTATTGCCCTTATTTTCCCTAAAATACTTATATATCTATTATCCCATTCGTTTAGTTTTTCCTATATCCTTCTCCAAGTTATTTTATAATTAGTTCCCATCAAATTTTTAATACTTTTTGTTATTGTTATACCTAAATACTTTAATCTCCTAATTCCTAATTTCATACCTGTCAGCTTTGCTATTTCTTTTTGTTCCTTTAAATCTATCCTTTTAAACATTATTTCTGATTTCGAAATATTTACTCCTAAACCTGAATATTCTTTAAACTCTTCTAAAATTATCAGTAGTTCTCTTATTGCATCAAGAGGATTTTGTAACACCAATATTATATCATCCGCATACAGATTTAATTTAATTACCTCTTTCCCTACTGTATATCCTCTTATTTTACTACTACTTCTAATTTTTTCGGCTAAGGGTTCCATAGATAACACAAACAGCATTGGGGATAAGGGACATCCCTGCTTCACTCCTCTCTGGAGCAAAATTTCTTTTGTATAATTATCATTAACTTTAATCATTGCCTTCCCTTCTCTATAAATTTCTTTTAATGCTATCAAAAAGGGACCATCAAATCCAAATTTACTTAGTACTTGAAATAAATACCCATGACTTAGAGTGTCAAATGCCTTATATACATCTAATTTTAAAAGGGCAAATCTTCCTTCACTGTTTCCGTGATGTAGAGTATTAATCACATTCCTTATAGGGTGTCCAATATATCTCCCTTTAACAAAACCATATTGATCCTCTCCTATTAATCTTGGGAGTGTTTTCTCTAATCTATTTGCTAAAATTTTTGCAAAAATTTTATAATCCTGGTTTGTTAAACTAATAGGCCTATAAGAGTTGGGGTCCGTCGGGTCTCTCGATTGTTTCAAGATTATCATGATTTCTGTTTCCCTCCATGATTCAGGGGCTCTCCCTCCCTTCATTATCTTGTTAAACAAACTCTGCATTTCTGGAACTATTAAAGGCCCCACCATTTTATAAAATTCTGATGTAAAACCATCTAAGCCTGGTGATTTCCTACTTTTTAAATTTTTAATAACTGTCAAGATTTCTTGTTGTGTGATTTCTTCATTTAAAATTGCTAAATCTTGTTTTTTAATTTTGTTCACAATAGCTTCTTCAAATTGTTTCTCTTCATTTACTTTAAATAACTTACTATAAAAATCTTCAAAGATCTCCCTTATTTGTTTGTCTTTAAACACCTTACTTCCCGTTTCATTTTTCATGCACCCTATCTTTTGTTTTTCCTTTCTTTTCTTCAAATAGTTTGCCAATCTTTTCATCGAGTTTATATTTATTCTCTGATACTCATTCCTCACCAATAAATCTTTTTTCCACAAAAACAAATTATCTAACTCTTGCAACTCATCTTTCACCCTATTCAACTGTTCTTGTATTTGTCTTTCAAACTTCACCTGTAATCTTCTTTGTAATTCAACTATCTCCTTTAGTTTTTGTTCCCTTTTAAAATTCACCTTTCTTCTAAAATGAATTTCTTTAGAAATACATATTCCCCTGATTACTGCCTTTGCAGCATCCCAAATTATATCTTCCTCCGCAGATCCTTTATTTTCTTTAAAATATTTTTGTATCCCTCTTATTAAATCCTCTCTATCCTTTTGTTGCAAAAATATCCTAGAGTTAAACCTCCACCTTCTAACTTTCTGTTCCTCCTCCAAACCAATCTCAACAAGTAATGGTGCGTGATCTGAAATCCATATAGCTCCTGTTTCCACTCTATTAACTTCCATATCGTTAGTTTCTTTCACTAAGATATGATCTATACAGGAAAACTTTTTATACCTTTTTGAGAAAAAGGTAGGATGCTTTTCATCCTGCAGGAGACTAAATACCTCTTTAAGTTTCCATTTTTTTAAGTTTACTTTCTTATTTTCCCTAATATCATTATTCAAATCCCCTGCAATTAACAAGTCTCCTTCATAAAATGACTGCAATCTTTGAAAGGTTCGGTTCAAAAATAGGGTTTGTCCTTTGTTAGGTGCATAAATACATGCCAAAGTATACTTCTTTCCATTCATCCTGAATTTCACAAAAATAAATCTTCCATCTCTATCTTTACATTGTTCCAAAACATCTATATTCATTCTAGAGTGCAAGAGAATGGCCACACCCCTTGCTTTGTTTGTTCCCCTTGACTCTATCTGCAAACTCCAGTCAGTAGACTTCATCAAAGGTCTTACGTCTCTCTTACTCTTATGCGTTTCCTGCAGACACAGAATATCAACCCCTTGATCCTTTATCATCTTATTTAATCTATAACGTTTCAGATCTGAGGCCAAACCATTCACATTTAAGGAGAGTACTTTAATTATCCTCCCCATTTTTTGTCTATCTCAACTCCCCCTGGTGTGCTCCTATTATTTACTATTTTTTGATGGTCTTTCCCTTCCCCATAGCCCAAAAATAACCCCTTCCCAAGGAGTTGGGTAAGGATTCTATATCCCCCCATTTTCGTCTCTATACGTGGAGATCTGTCTACCCACATACTCCCCCCCCCAAAAAATTTCATTCTTTTCAACCAACACTAACCAAAACAAAAAGAAAAAAAACTATTTTCACGTGGTATAAATTTTACATTCCTGAAGGAAGCTTATTCATATTTACAGTCACATATAAATTCCCTCAATCTTCTTCTTCTTCTTCTTCTCCTCCCTCCTTCTCTTCTTCGGCCTCCTGAGTAGTACGTTGTATGTTAAGTCTGTATAGTAACTTCTCCGCCTCTGCTGGGTTGCTAGCTTTCAAGAGTTTTCCATCTTTAAAAATTAAAATATTGGCTGGATAACCCCAGGAAAATAAAACACCATTCTCATGCAACTTCTGTGCAAAGGGTTTCATAAGTCTTCTTTCATTCATGGTTTCTGGTGATAAGTCAGGGCGAGGAAATATCTTCTGTCCCTGAAGTTGTAAGTCTTTAATTTTCCTGAGTTTGTTCCAAACATAATTCTGCGTTTTCTCTCTTGAAAAAGCTATTATAATGTCTCTAGGCCTGGCTCCAGGCTTTGGTTTCGGTTTCAGAGATCGGTGAGTGCGTTCAAGGTCCTCATCTGTTATATTTATGCCATGTTCCTGAAAAAAAGCAATTACAGTCTTCCCAAGGTCTCCTGCAGCAATGTCTTCTGTTACTCCTGAAAGTCTTAAGTTCCTTCGCCTTTGGCGGTCTGATAATATAGCCAGCCTTTTTTTTAATTGCTGTATTTCTTTCTCGTTGTTTTCACTTTTTTTCACAGCATTATCTGCAGCTGACCTTGCTGTTTTAACCTCTTCCACTAATTGCCCAAACTTAGATTGAAGCGCTTTTAGGTCTTGTCTAATATTTTTCTCCATATTAGTTATCAACTCCGACAGTTCTTTAACTTCACGTTTTGTCGCCATTATGCTTGTTATGTTGTTTTGTTGTTTTCACGGAGAGTATTATTGCTTGTAATTAGCAAGGAAAAACTCACCAAGTCAAGGGAAAGTTTGTAGCTGAGTTTCCGGAACCTCCTCAAAAGTTCCTTCAGGCTTATCTTTCAATTGTTTGGTTGTATTATAGTTTTATCTGTAAGTTTCCTGGAGGGCGATGTAAAGGCGTCTAGCTTCGTCGACGAAGGTTGTTCTTCCTAACGTTTCGCCCGTCTCTGTGGCCGGCATCTGCAGAGGGCAGGAGTCAGAACTCTGTCTGTCTTCAGTTGTTTATGAGATCACCATAATCACCCAATCTCCTGAAAAGGACAAAAACCTGATCCCACAGCTGCAAATACTCAACTATCCCACACACTACACCAGAACACAGACAGAGTTCTGACTCCTATCCTCTGAAGATGCCGGCCACAGAGATGGGCAAAATTTTAGGAAGAACAACCTTCAGAACACGGCCAAAGAGCCTGAAAAACCCACAACGACCATTAGATCCCAGCTGTGAAAGCCTTTGAGAATACATAGAGAGTCCCTTCCTGCTGCAACATTTTGTTGCAGTTTCCATTCGTTGTTGCATAAACCAATCAAGTCTGGCGCAAGCAGGAAGGGAGAAGGGCCGTCTGTGTGAGCAAGGCAGAAGACAAAGCCCCAGCAAGAGTCCCTGGGACAGAGAGGGGACCCATTGGCCCGATCCCAATGTTTGTCTTGAAATGTTCTGGTCAAGCTCCAGGAGAAGCTGGCAAGGGGTGTGACTATCTCAATGAGCTCTGGCATGTGACCCACCATCCCGGTGCCAGCCGCGACCCTCCGGCTGATCTGGGGACCCTGGCTGGGCCGACACTGGGGAGATCGCTGGGGAAGAAAAAACTAGAAAGGATTTTGCAGGATGCAAAGGGAAAAACAGCCCAGGGGGAAAACAAGAAGCCCGGTTCGTGTTTTTTTTTCCAGGCAGAGCCTGCAGCCAAGGAGATTAAAAAGCTACCCTTGGCGCACTGGGGGGGGGGGAGGAGGAGGAGGAGGGGAGTGCTGGCAGGGAAACAAGCAGCAGGAAGTGAAAGCGGAAGAAAGCGGCCCTGTCTGCCCGGCTCCTGTAAGTCCATCTGGAAACGGGAGGAATCCGAGGGAAACCACCCTGCCTAAAGGGTGGCCGTCCCCCTGCCTGAGAGGCTGCCCTGGGCTGTGTGTGTCGGGGTCCCCACGCACACGGGCCTTGTCCCATCATGCACCCAAGTGGCAGGAATGCAGCCATGCTGGTGCCACGTGTATGCCTGCGGGAGGAGGTGGGCCAAAGGAAAGGCAGCCCCACAGGCAGCAGGAGGCCTCCCCCAGGAACAGGGGCCTGGCCTGAGATGGGGGGGGAGCATTGCACTGCGTGGCTTCAGGATTGGCTAAGGAGAAAGGCCACGGTGGGTTTTGGGGTGCCAAGAATCCCCCCAAAAGGAGCGGCTTCCGGCACGCCTGTCTCTGGTGTGCAGAGAGCTGGGTTAAAGAAAAAACAGCCGTTGCCCTTGCTGGCTGGGGATTCTGGGCACTATAGTCCAACCCAGGACCATCTCCAGACTCTGGGCTGCTCCATCAGCTACCCATCCTCATCATCACGTTGGACAAGCCAGCTCAGGGGTTTAAGGCCTCTGTCTGCAGAGCCAGAGGTTGGGAGCTCGATTCCCCCACTGGGTTTCCTTGACCGGGGCTGGACTGGATGATCTTTAGGGGACCCTTCCAACTCTGCAGGTCTAAGGTTATCATCATGATCATCATGGCCCTCCAGAGGTTTTGGAAATTAACCAGACCAGATCTAATTTGAATCATAATTTAAATCTCTAGGGTTCCTGTGCCAACCCCACCCTCTTCTTGTCCATTCTTGGTTGCTATTTCTCAAAACTCTTGAGATAAAGACTTGATATCATGAAGAGGCCCCTAGTGCCCTATTTCGAAAAACTGCAGTATTTTATTCAGATTAGCATTGCACATCAACAGGAAAAGAATGGTTATTTTTGATACCAGTAACTTCAGTCTGGCTTGGAGGATCGGCCTGGTCAGGGTTGGGCTCATTTCCGTATACAGGTGCAAACCAGAAAGTTATACCTGGAGAGCTGCAAAGGTTGGGGTTTTTTAAAAAAAAATTATTTTAAAAACGGTATCTTCCAGACTTAAAACTGCAGTGAATACTCGGGGACAGAGAAAAGGTAACCTAACTAATCTGCATAGAAACCAACACATCTACACATCAAATTATGGGCCCAATCCAAGAAATATTGGACCCCATTCAGTAAACATTTTTTAAAAGCTTACATGAATTCATTGCCTCCTCCTATAGGCATTTAATAATCTTAGTTCCATAACGAGACTGTTGGGTTCTGGCACACTGCAAATTAAAAACGTTACCGTGAATTACCAAAGAAACACACACACTTCAGCAATAAAAATGTTCAAAAATCTGGCTGAAATGTTTAAAAACTGATTTAATTTTTTTTTAAAAAATGGATGAAATTCTGTTTCTTAGCATTGCAAGCCACATTAGAGTAGGCTCATTAGTAACTCCTCTGTAAATTTCACTAATTCAAATGGGCCTACTCTGGTAGCATTAGACTACGCCAAAGTAAAGTGCAACTAGAGTAGGCCCATTGAAATCAACGGAAATTATGGGGGACCTGACTCCCCAAATATACCGACTGCCTGCTGATCCATTTCCGGACAGAATTAAAAGGGCTGGTTTTGACCTATGAAATGTTTAGTAGCTTGCGTTCAAGCTATCTAAGAGATGGCATATGCCCCCCCCATAAGCTTGCTCAGGTGTTAAGATCATCAACAGAGGCCTTTCTCTCAGTCCCGCCACCTTCACAGGCGCATCTGGAAAGGGCCTTCTCTGTGGCTGCTCCCAGCCTCTGGAACTCCCTGCCACTAGAGGCCAGCCTGGCCCCATCTTGGCTCTCCTTCTGCAAGCGGGCAAATAGACTTTTCTCTTCAGGCAAGCTTTTCTTTCAATGACTGGCTGCCTGAGAAGGTGTTGTGTGTTGTTTTTTTAAATCAATTGTTCTACTCAGTTGTTTTAAAATGTGTTTTTACTATTGGTTTTATTTATCATTTTAAACAGAATACCTGTTTCATTCCTTCTTAATATTTATATACTTACTGTTTTTCGCTTTTAAATATTGTCTCTTTAATTATGTAAGCTGCCTTGGGTCATTTTAAGGAGAAAAGCATAGTAAAAATATTGTAAATAAATAAAATAAATGTCTGAAGGATGTGGAGGTGGGGAAATCTCTTCCCCCTCAACAAACCACATCCAGCTCTCTAACTGGGATGCTTCAAGCCAGGTAAACACATAAAAAAAAGCCTGCCCCTCCCTCCAAGAGCATCTCTGGCTATAAAAGAAGGCCAAAACACACCGATATGGCCCCAGGTGCGAATTCTAAACCCAGGATTGGGGCACACCTTAACTGGACCATGAGCACATACATCATGCTAGGATGGTCCAAAGACTTTTCTGATTCTACTCCTCCTCCATCACCACCACCACCTAAGGGCCCTTTTAAGGAGAAAGGTGGAGTGAATATTCATTAAATAAATGAATAAATTGTCAAACTCTGTAAGGCCCAGCCTGATGAGGTACTAGGCTTATATTTATGTATTTGTTTCTGATATTTATATAAAGCTTCGCTTAGTGTTCAGCACTACTCTTAAGTACTTTACAGCAAACAATAACCTATTAAACCTCCCCCCCCCCAAAGACCAATATTGACAACAGGATGTGTGGCCTGAATCCTGAGACCAGCCCAACTAGAGTAACCCCACTGTGTCTGTGGGATTTACATAATGCCGAATCATCATCATATAGCAACACATTTAATAGGTCTGGACAACCAGTTGGATTAAGGCCAATCAAATAATTTGCCAGAAATATATTATTTGTAAAAGAAATTAATTTGTGGAAAGAGTGAATTGTTCCCGTCACTGCCTTGTGATGTGGGTTGAGGTTTTTTTATTTTTAACTGTTGCTAATTAATCCTTAGTGTCCTGTCAGAAGAAGCATCAAAGCACCGAAGAAGAGGGCTGCCGTGCAGAAAACCTCACAGGAAAATCAATTTACGAGCCGGATCTGATTTTTTTTTTTTTTTTTTTTTGCATTTATTCCCCGTGCTGTATGGGGGGAACCCATCATTTCCTACTGGCATTACTGCATCTCTCTCATCGCTATCCTGAAGGGCTGCATTTTGACTTTTTAAAACAAACCATGTACAAACACCTTTGTGCCTGAATAAATAAAACGGGAATTCATGGTTTTCCCACAGAGACTCATAAACGTTCACCAACTTTCACCGAAACTGCCAGCAGAGAATCAAGTCACATGTGGTCACCAATGGGGGGGGGAGCTGGCCACAGAGAACCCCCCCCACTTCCACTGTTCCTAACTTTGGCCAGGGATGCTGCGGATTCTCTTTGGTGCCACGTGGGTCACTTTTGAGCAGCTGCTGGCATCGTCATAAACAGGGTCCCTGTGATGATATGAACCAAAGGTGCCAAGGCCTCAGGAGTTAAAGCGTCTGGCAGCAGAGCCGGAAGTTGGGAGTTTGATTCCCCCACTGGGCCTCCTTGGCGGGGGAATGGACTTGATGGTCTAGAGCAGGGGTCTCCAAACTACGGCCCGTGGGCCACATCTGGCCCGGCTTGCCTTTTTATCTGGCCTGGTGGGTGGGTGGGTGGGTGGGCACGTTTGGCACTCAAAAATCTGGAACATATATGTTGTGGCCCTCACTCTGAAAAGTTTGGAGACCCCTGATCTAGAGGGCCTCTTTCAGATTTGCTGTTCTATTATAATTATTCTTTAAAGTTTCTAAGGGGCCTGCAGATTCTACTCCTGGAAATTCGGATCCTGACGGCCGCGCTCTCACGTGGCTGGCAAAGCAGCTGGTGGCGCCCCCACAAATTCTGGAAGAGCTCAACGTCTGGGCCAGCGCCCAGGGAGCCGCATGCCAACATAGCCAAGGGTGCCAGGCTTGGCTGATTTTACACAATGGGGGCTGAGTAGCACACTATTGCCCCGAATGTCCACCGGTTTGACTGGGGCACCTGAAAGCTCACCTGAGCTTGGATATGTTACTCTTTTATGGACCACAAGCCCCAGAATGCCCCAACCAGAAACACCAACACAGAATTTTAAATAAAAAATCCCACATCCATAAACAGAAGCTATCTTGGCTATTCGTGCCAGACCACGGCAGGATTCTCACTGTGGTGAAGTGGATAGAGTGACGCTCTTATGATTCTGGAGAACTGGGTTCGAATCCCGGCTCAGCCATGGAAACTCACTCTCTCCTTAAATATCTCGAATGCCTTGAAAGGTCCTCTTAAGTGTGTCGCCATAAGTCGGTTCCGACTGGAGGGCAAAGAACACACGCACCCGTCCCCCCACCACCACCCCGGGCAAACACGTGATTACAGAAGCCTCTCTGGGTCTGTTCTCAGGACCAGTCCAGGATGGAGCCCCTCGCGATCCTTCCACGCCAACCTCCGGCCCGAAGGGCTCTGCCAGGACAGCCGGGCTCCGGGGCTTTTCCCAGGGCCGCCGGCCTGCAGGAGAGCAAGGAGGGGGCCTTGCCCGCGGCGGGTGGGGGGGGGGAACGGCCCGGGCTGGTCTCTCGCCTCCCCGCAGGAACGGACACCCCGCGAGGGGACGCCCAGACAGAGCGGGGGGGGGGGGAAGCTCTGCCCGGCGCCCCCCCCCGCATCTTCCAAACAGGCCCGTAAGAGGGCGCTTTCCGTGCAGAAGAGCCAGCAGGCACGCGAGCATGTGCAGAGCGCCGGGCCCTCGTACCCCCAAGACGCACCGGGAAGCCCGGCCTCCGGCGAGACACGTGTCTCCCCGCACGTCAGGAGGGAGAGAGGCTCCGAGCACAACAACCGGGCGGGGCGGGGCCCTTTCTTTTTCCCCTTCGGAGTTCTCCCCCCCCCCACACACACCCCAAGGGGCCCGGCGGGGATCCGAGCGGAGGCGGCCTTACCGGGCAGCTGAACGTAGAGGGAGGCGAAGGCGGCCACGTAGACGGCGGCCAGGCCGAGCAGGAAGAGCTGCCGGGCCAGGCGGGGGGGCTCGGCTCCCATGGCGGGCGATGGGCTCGGCTCGGCTCAGCCCCACTTCCCTCCCCGGGAAGGTCGGTCGCCTCCGGAACCGCGAGAGCAGCAGCAGCAGCAGAACGGGAAGCAAAAGAGAGAGAGAGAGCCTGAGAGTCGCTCCTCTCCACTCGCTACAATGTATCCATCTCCCAGCAGGGCGGGCAGACACACACACCAAAGAAAAAATATGCCTGGGCGAGGGCAGGGATTGGCCGCCCAGCGCCAGGGGGCGTTGCCCAAGGGAGGGCGAGGGGTGGGGCGGAGAGGCCGAAGGGCGGGGCCCAGACTCAAAGCCACGCCTCTCCCCGGGGAAGTTCTAGGCTGCCAAAGCGGCAGGAGGCGGGCCTAAGGGAGGGCGAGGGGCGGAGTCGAGGAGGGCGGGAGGGGAGGGGCTGGCGGTGGAGACGCGGGGAGCCTCGCCCCTCCTGCCGCGACGGGGTGGTGACGTCACCACCGCTCGTCCTCGGCGCCCTCGGATGGCGTCACCCAAGCGACGAGCGGGAAAAATAAAAGCCGTTGTTGCGGAAGAGCGGCTCGTCGCCCCCCCCAACGTCACCTTTGAGGGTAAGCGATTGGGGGGGGAGAAGCTCCCGTTGTCTTCACCCCTCCCTGGCGGGCCTAGGTCGCGAGAGGGGGGGGGAGCCGGGGCTTGGCCGCTGAGAGCCCTCTGCCCATGCTCAGGAGCCACCTCGCCCCCGCCCCCATTATAAGGTCGTCTGGGGGGAGGAGAAACCAGGCTCCGGGGGGTGAGGTGGGGTGGGGGGGCCGAGGGTGCTATTTGGGACCCAAGAGCCTGGAAGCCCCTTCACGTTTGAACTACAAGGCCCGTTGTCGCTTCCCAGGGCTCGTTGCTCAGGGATGCTGGGAGTTGTAGTCCCAAGCCGAGCTCGGGGGGGGGGAGGTTCTGCCCCGGGGGTGATGGTAGGAGGGGTTGTGGGGGTCCCGGGAACGAGTGGGGCTGGACCTCGCCGGCTTGTCATTGTCGCCCTTGTTCTGCAGCTTCACCGGGAGGGGGAGATGGGCCTCCTCGGAAAGGGGCGCTGAGGGGTCTCCCCCGAAGTAGCGGATCCGGTCGGTTCCCTGGGCCGGGAAAGCCAAGCAAGAGAGAAAGACAGGCCGGCCGGCTTCCCGTCCATCCGCCCAGCCATGGAGGACCCGGAGTCCCGCTTCCTGCACTTCCTGCAGCCCATCCGCGACCTCACCAAGAACTGGGAGGTGGACGTGGCCGCGCAGCTGGGAGAGTACCTGGAGGAGGTGAGGAGGGAGGACGGGGAGGACCCTGTCTGCGGATCCTGCCCCACTCACTCAGGCTGAGGAGAGCGGGGCTTCTTTCCAGGTGGGCTGCTATGCCAGCCTTGGGTGAACCCGGGAGAGTCACGTCTTAGCCTGGAATGTATTTGGTTAGGATATTGAGTTCCTTAAAATAGTCTTACCCGGATTTCTCCTTAAGAAAGACTCAAGGTGCCTTCCATCACTAACAGATGACAGTTAAAGGTAAAAACAGAAACTCTAGGAATGTGGCTTCCCTCATTAGAAAGTAATAGTAAAGCTAATAAGTGAGTATACAAATACTGTACTTAAAAGGACCAAACCAACACCATGCATAAAACATAAGTGGCACCAAAAACACATTTAAAAGGCACAACATTCCATTAAAAAAGCCACTCAGGGAGCCAATCACTGAGGGATAGCTTGCCTGGAGAGAAAGGTCTTTGTCTGATTGTGAAAGGACAGCCAAGATGTGGCCAGCCTGGCCTCCAGTGGGAGGGAATTCCAAGGTCTGAGAGCATTGTCAGAGGTGGTCCAAGAGCTGAGCCATGTTGTCTCTTTTTCCAGGCGGGTATCCTGCTCCCCATTCCCTTCATCTTTTCTTCTGAAGTTGGAACACAAGCACTGTTCTCAATTTCTGATGCTCATTGCCTCAAAGATTGGCCAGAGTTTGTGAAAGAGTTGTGATGTGTTGCCAGATATCTTCCAACTTGCAGTGACCATATTAAGTTAGTGACCGGCAAAAGGTCCTGTTATTAGGAACCCTGCAAACGTCTTGTGAATAGGGACATGGCGGCGCTGCGGGATAAACCGCAGAAGCCTCTGAGCTGCAAGGTCAGAAGACCAGCTGTCGTAAGATCGAATCCACAGGAAGGAGTGAGCGCCTGTCGCTTGTCCCAGCTCCTGCCAACCTAGCAGTTCGAAAGCATGTAAAAATGCAAGTCGATAAATAGGTTCCACCTTGGTGGGAAGGTCACGATGTTCCGTGTCTAGTCCCGCTGGCCACATGACCACGGAAACTCCTGTCTTTGGACAAATGCTGGCTCTATGGCTTGGAAACGAGGATGAGCACCGCATCCTAGAGTCGGACACGACTGGGCTAAATGTCAAAGGGGGAACCTTTACCTAAAGGTCTTGTGAATGCAAAACTATTTCTTCCTTTATTGTATGCATCTTGCAACAAAAATCCTTTATTGTTGCATTTTGCAACAAAAATCTCCAAACTTTTTTTTAAAAGCCTCCAAAACTGTCTTTCAGGGAGGTGCAAAATAGGCTCCATGGACTGTGTGCTTTCCAGTAAAATCCAAGTGCATGCAATGTATTCTTTTTATGTCTTCCAACCTTGTGTTCTTGTATTCTGTAGCTTGAACAGATCTGTGTTTCCTTTGATGGCGGCAAAACTACCATGAACTTTATTGAAGCAGCATTGCTGATCCAAGGCTCTGCCTGCATCTACAGTAAGAAGGTGAGGAGAAGATTGTCAGGGAAGTTCTGCTTGGTTGAGGTAGAGGTCGCACCACTGCCGAACATTTCAGTCGAACAAAGAGCAGTGTTTCAGTTTCTCTTTTCACATTGAGAGACACTGAAGCTAATGCAAGGAGGGAAAAGAGTGGTGATTCTTGATTAGGTTGAACTTTTCTAAGGCAACACCAGGCAAGGAAAAATCCCAGAAACGAACTCCTTGTTTTCACCATGTCTCCCTCTAAACACAAAAACAAGTGTCGGGGCTGTGTTTCAACAAATGCGAGTGGCAAAGAGGACATGAGGGTATCCCGTAGACTCTCTTGACGGCTGCCATGGGTGTTGTCCACGTTCAAGCTGCCCTTTACTATGTAAAGCTTGGCCTCCTTTTTCCTCCTGGCAGTGCGGACACGATCTTGTGCAGCAAACACTCTTGGGCCATTTCGTGGTGTTTTGAATCGTGGCTATAGAAGCACAATGTCTTGCATTCACAAACCAGCATCTTTGTGTCTCGGTGAAACACAGGGGCCCTTTTGAAAACCTCATTCTTTTTGGCGCCATGGGTTGCCGCCGCCCCCTTCTGTATCGCAGCCTATCTAATCCTGTTCTTTTTATTTTCTTAGGTGGAATACCTTTACTCGTTGGTCTACCAGGCTCTTGATTTTATCTCCAATAAGAAGTGAGTAAAGCCTTTGGCAGGACTGTAGCAGAACATGCTTGCCAGAGCAGTTTCCAATTTCTTCCTTGAACTCATTTCTCTTCCTCTGTCTGGACTGCTGCCTCCCTTCATTATGGTCAAAGTAGTTATTTTGCTTGTGTTCCTTCTAGAAAAATGTGTTGCCGAAGCCTCCTTAGTGGGTGTTTCTTTGTCTGTAAATTATTCTCTGGTTTTCATGTTGTTGGAAGTAGTGTTCTGTCATCTTGGCAGCAGAGTTGTAGAATGATGATACATTTAGCAGGCTGTAAACCTTCCTTTTCTGGAAAAAAAAGAGCAAAAAGCAAAGTGTGCTGCTTATATACCGCCCCATAGCGCTTCAAGCACTCTCTGAGCGGTTTACAAGTTAATTATGCAGGCTACACATTGCCCCCCAGCAAGCTGGGTACTCATTGACCTCGGAAGGATAGAAGGCTGAGTCGACCTTGAGCCGCTACCTGGGATTGAACTCCAGGCCGTGAGCACAGTTTTGGCTGCAGTACAGCGGTTTTAACCACTGCGCCACTTTGGAAGTTTACAAAGATCAGGATCAAAAGCGTCCTAAGCTTGGATTCTGATGGATCAGGAGTTGGAACAACTGGTTTGCTTTGTTTCTTCATAATCTTTGGATCTCCTGCCACCAGCTTCCATTGGTGCTTCTTTCTGACGGTTGTTTGCTGGACTAGATATTTTCCACCATTCATTTCTATAGCTTTGTTTCAAGGATAATTCCAAAAATTCAGCTTTCTTCGAGCAGGTCAAACATCATATAACAGAGTGTCTGTGGGACTCCAGCACTTTCAGAGTTTATGTGAGGGATGGCATGATGGAACAGTCTTTTACATGTTGTTGTTGTTTAGTCGTTCAGTTGTGTCCGACTCTTCATGACCCCATGAATCAGAACAGGCCAGGCCCTCCTGTCTTCCACTGCCTCCCAGAGTTGGGTCAAAGTCATGCTGGTCGCTTCGGTGACGCTGTCTTTTACATAGAAAGCTACAAAAACCAGACACCCTTGTACAAAGAAAGCAAGCCTACCAGAAAGGTTCTTAGTGCCTAGTCTCAAAGTGACAGAGAGATGGACAGAGGGAGGTGATATAATTCTGTTGTGTTGCCCCCCCCCCATCCATTCCACCATCAGTGTTAAGCTGGTGTAATGGGGGTGGGTCTCACCGAATTCTGTAGCTCCTTAGTCGCTGGCTCTGGAGTAGAGAACGGGTCACTTGACTCAGAACTGCACCTGGAAGGAGTCCGTTTGCACTGCCGCAATAGCAGGTAGCTCTTTCAAAAGTATAACTCTGCCTCTTTCTGTCTCTTGGTCTGTCTTCATCCTCCCCGCCCTCCCTCCCTCCCATTAGACGTGAGAAGATGCCTGCCTCTGTAGGAGAGGATGGGGCCGACACGGATGCCACCACTGGACCAGCAGCAGAAAAGGAAGAGGTGAGGTCTAGGGTAAACACAGAGAGAGAAAGAGGCAAGAAGGACTTTTGGTGGTGAGTGGGGTGAGGGTGGGGGTTAGCCAAATTTGGTTTTCCTTGGAAATTTCTTTATTGAGAAGAAGCAGGAGTTAGCAGGAGTTTCTTTATTGAGAAGAAGCAGGCACTAGCGACAGAAGCTTAGGTTTTCGCTTTCAATAGGATAGCAAAGGTATTTTAACCGGCAGAAAATATACAAAATAAAATGGTGTGAGCTATCTTTTTCTAGATTTTTGTTTTGTTTTTTGAGAAGCAGCCATGTTAATCGATTGTAGAGAAAACAGTTGCATGAAGCATGCTTAAGTGGATTTAGAATGACGTATGCACGCTAGGCCAGCGTTGCCTTCACCAGATGTCTGCCTTTTTCTACGATATATGGTTCTGTACGGCATCCTGTGCAGACACACAGAAGGCAGCTTTCTCAGCAGCCTTTCCTGTGCCTTGGAGCATGGACCCTGCCTGTCTGCAAAAAAGAGAGGATGGGCTCTCTTGCCTGGCAAGGGCCATGCCTGCTAGCAGTTACTAACAGAGCCTCCTTCTCTGCAGTTCCTCTCCTTGAACGACATCCAAGACGCCAGCAAAGCAAACATGCACTTGAAGGATGATCGGCAGCCCACCGTGAGTCTTTCCGCCATCCCCGTCTCTCCTGTGGTTGGTGCTTCTGGGGCGGGAGGGCTTGGGGAAACCTGGAATCTCTTCGTCGTCCCCCTGATCTGAAGTCCATGAAGCACAACACCTTTCTGGGGAGAATAAAGTTGATGAGACACACACATTCATGTCACCCTCACTGGATTTGCAGAGAATGACCCAGCCCTAAGTGACTCACGGTGAATCTAGAGCATGCTTTGGCTGTGGGGAAATGCAACTGTGTTCTTTCATTAACAATCCATCCCCACTTAAAGTTGGCCTGTAGGATAGAACTTCAAAGACTTCTAAAAGAGGCTCTTGTTACTCATCTCGGTGTCCGTCAAAGCATCCCATAGCTGTGGAGTTCCCATTGGTGGGCCGTTGCCCTCCTGATTTGCCTGGGCATTTCTGCCCGTGATCTGTCCGGCCACTTCAGGGACATTCCCCCTTATTTGATTCTGGTCTGCTGGATCTTTTCTTTGCTTAAAGTAACGGGTCTGCAGTGCCGAAGGCCTTCCCAGCTGTTGGCGATTTGATTAGCAAGGGAACCGAGCCATCCTGCCTTTCCTTTCTTGCCCTCTGTTCGGCTGTGCTGTATGGGCTCCAGCCCTCGTTCCCGGACACCAGCTGATCTTTTGACAGTGCCAGCAACTCTCAGCAAGGGAAAGAAGAGCCCTTAAGCAGCTGAGGAGGGATACCCAGTAGACGGGGGTCTTTGAGCCCCCTTCTGCTCTATGAGCCCAGTGGCCATTGGTTGTTCCTTGCTGCTCACCATCTGCCCCAAAATACGAGGCAACAAATAACATCTTCCTGTCTCTTGTTTCCATGACCACTAGCCTTGTGCCTTCCCCAGCCATGTGGGAACCTGCTGTCTTGTCTTTGCAGATGGTCACTATTGTCCCCTTGACCCCGATGTCCCTGGTTCCACCAGAAGAGGCGGAAAAGAAGGACAATCCCCTGTTCAGGTAAGCCCGGGCTGCTTCCCGAGGACTTCAGGGAGGGAAAGGCGCGTGCCTCCACTCTTTACTTCTTCCTTGCAAGCTGCTATAAGGCTGGCCTGAAGATGGAGCACTTTGCTGTTTTCCCTCTGCTTACCAACAGTCTTTCTCTTTGCAGCCGGAAGGGAGAGATGCTGGCGAGCAGGAGGGATTTCCGTATGAACACGTGCACTCCGCACACCAATGGCACTTTCATGCTGGAGCTGGCAGGACTCTCGCCAACCCAGTGCCCCCCAGCCAGGGCCTGCGAGTGGGGACGTGGCAACTCCATGGGTAGGCGGAGGCGCGGTGCCCCTTATTCCACCAAGATCACATAAGGGACCTCACTCAGGGCTCCTTCATCACTGGAGGAGTTAGGCTAAAGCAGGAAAAGAGCTCCCGGGAACAAACCCAGTTCTTTGGAATCTGATTTTCCGCTTCCCGAAGCGATCAGCCAGAAGCACCTAGAAAACCCACAAGCAGGGCCTGGGGGGCGAAAGCACGTCATGAGAGAGCAGCCTGATAGCCTGCTGTATTCCTGAACTCTTTGTTTAAATGTTCTTCTATTGAAACACAGGTCAGTGCAACGTTTAAAAAAAAACTTGGTGAAAAAACATTAACAAATGTTGCACTCCATCTTTGTTGACTGGAAGTGAAGCAAAACGGGAGTAAAGGAAACAGCAAAGCTTTTTCCAACTCAGCTTTTCTGGCTGAATGTAAAGGGGATCTGTGGTTCTGCAATAAAGGGAAAAAAACCCAAACCAATCTCCTTCTCCAAATGCGTTACAAAACATCTGGACTGATCTTGGGGTCTCCAAAAGGGGCGGAAAAAAATCAAGTTTCCATAAAGGATTTCCTGCTCCTTTTTCTCCCCCCCTCCCATTTGTCATGTCAAGTTTTTCAGCAAGTGAGGTTGACCAGACCTCAGCATCTAAACATTTAAAATATGGTACAGTATTATGATCTTACCTCTTCCAAATGTCCGCCCTAGCTGTCGACAGAGATGTTATAGTCAAGTTTTGATGCAATAAGGAATTATTTTAGTGACCTAACACTGGCAGAAGAAAAAGCTGACTGCAGCCGTCTATGGTCTGGCTGGTTACCTCGTTGAGGGTTGAGAGGAAATGAGGAAGAAGACCCCTGTACCTGGAGAGGCCCTTCTCCCCTGCTTGGTCTCCAATCCCCACTCTTGCCGTGGCCCTCCGTGCCCGTTGGGGTGGGCGGTGACGGCCCTTTAGAGTGGCCCCTCTCCTACCTACTTTTTCTGTTCCTCCCCGGCAGGCGTTCAGAGCCTTCCTCCCGCAGTGGGTTCCACCCCCATGGAGGTCAGTGTGTGCAACACGCCCGTTCAGGCCCTGGACTTCTCAGAGGAAGGAGGTAAGTTGTGGTCAAAATGCAGTGGGATTCGTGGCTCAGAGGAAGGGTGAGGTTAAATGATGGCTTACTAGGCGAACCTGGCTCAGACCCTGATCTGGAAATCGCACTGTCCTTGGGAATATACAGTACTCAGCATGGGGTGTTGCTTGGATCTCTTTCCCAGATGGCTTTTAAGGGGAGGACATCTCACTATTTAAAAAGTTTGTGTGCTGTCTTTTAGCTCGCAAGTTCCCAAGACAGCCGGCACTGCCACACACACCCATCAGGCCAGCCAAGGTCTCGCTGACGGGTCTGGCCTGAAGGTGGGAGGACGGAACCTGATCCATTGTTCCATGTCCGTTGTTCCACATATCTTTCGGCTTGTTTGGGGTTTCCCCCCTGCTGATTTTTACCAGTGGCATTCTCTATTTTATTTTATATATTTATATAGACCACTTCTACCTAACTTTTATGATCAATGTTCTTATCTAACTTAAAACAAAGTGTGAATTCCAGTGTGGTGGCTCCTCCATGGTGGGGGGGCAAAAACCTCTTGTGGATTTAGCTGAATTCCCTGAAGATGTTTGAAGGCTTCAACGGGTGTGTGTATTGTGGGGAGGGAGGGTGGTGGTTGAGGGTGCCTCTTGCCTATGTCGATTTGAGCAACCCTGTCCTGCTTGGCGCAGCACCTGATAGTCCCCGGAAACTCCTGTTTCCACACGGAGGGGTGCAGCGGGTGCAGGACACCAGGTGAGCGGAGCAGCGAGAGGTTGCCCTCCTTTGGGGCCAGACTAACCCGGCGCTTCCTTCTTGTTCTGACCCTGAATGCAGGGGAAGCAGAACCGGTGGGGGAGGATGACGAGGGCTGCGACCACTTCCTGCCAGGTGTTCCAGAAGAAGCTCCTGAGGTTTCCACAGCTGGGGTGGAGGAGCGCCTCGCCCATCAGACGGTATTCGCTGGAGCTGAGGGTTAAGGGGTTCTTTGCTTTCAGCAGAGGTGGCCAGGGTCCGGGTGTCATGACGGCGCCTCAAAGCTTCACTCTTCTACTTTCTAGAGTGCTCCCAAGATGAAAGGATACGTGCTGCGGGAGAGACCCCCTGCCCAGGACGACCGCGCCCACCTCAAGGTAAAAACTGGGCAGAGAACTGGAAGGGGCAGTCTGGAGAGAAACAGCACGCACTGCTGGCCGTACCTGGACCAAAACAAAACCAAACCAAGAGGTTTCAGATTTCAACCTTCTTCCTTGGCTTTTCGGGCCTTAAATGGAAAAATTTACCACATGGCTATCAAACAGTCTACACATTACCGAGGAAAACAAAGCCTAGTCTTGGCTGGGACTGCACCACTTAATGTCTGACCTTGTTGCACTGACCTTGTTGTTGTTTAGTCGTTTAGTCGTGTCCGACTCTTCGTGACCCCATGGACCAGAGCACACCAGGCCCTCCTATCTTCTACTGCCTCCCGGAGTTGTGTCAGATTCATGTTGGTTGCCTCGATGACACTGTCCAACTACCTCTGTCGTCCCCTTCTCCTCTTGCCTTCACACTTTCCCAACATCAGGGTCTTTTCCGGGGAGTCTTCTCTTCTCATGAGATGGCCAAAGTACTGGAGCTTCAGCTTCAGAATCTGTCCTTCCAGTGAGCACTCAGGGTTGATTTCCTTCAGAACGGATAGGTTTGTTCTCCTTGCAGTCCAGGGGACTCTCAAGAGTCTCCTCCAGCACCACAATTCAAAAGCATCAATTCTTCGGCGGTCAGCTTTCTTTATGGTCCAGCTCTCACTTCCATACTTCACTACAGGAAAAACCATAGCTTTGACTATGCGGACGTTTGTTGGCAAGGTGATGTCTCTGCTTTTTTAAGATGCTGTCGAGGTTTGTCATCGCTTTCCTCCCAAGAATCAGGTGTCTTTTAATTTCGTGGCTGCTGTCACCATCTGCAGTTATCATGGAGCCCAAAAAAGTAAAATCTGTCACTACCTCCATATCTTCCCCTTCTATTTGCCAGGGGGTGATGGGACCAGTGGCCATGATCTTAGTTTTTTTGATGTTGAGCTTCAGACCATTTTTTGCACTCTCCTCTTTCACCCTCATTACAAGCTTCCTTAATTCCTCCTCACTTTCTGCCATCAGAGTGGTATCATCTGCATATCTGACGTTGTTGATATTTCTTCCGGCAATCTTAATTCCATCTTGGGATTCCTCCAGTCCAGCCTTTCGCATGATGTATTCTGCATATAAATTAAATAAGCAGGGGGACAATATACAGCCTTGTCGTACTCCTTTCCCAATTTTGAACCAATCAGTGTTTCCGTATCCAGTTCTAACTGTTGCTTCTTGTCCCACGTATAGGTTTCTCAGGAGATAGATAAGGTGGTCAGGCACTCCCATTTCTTTAAGGACTTGCCATAGTTTGTTGTGGTCAACACAGTCAAAGGCTTTTGCATAGTCAATGAAGCAGAAGTAGCTGCCTAGAGTGGTCTATTGACCAGATAGGCGGGATATAAATAAAATAAATAATAAATAATAATAATGTTTTTCTGGAACTCTCTGGCTTTCTCCATAATCCAGCGCATGTTAGCAATTTGGTCTCGAGTTCCTCTGCCCCTTCGAAATACAGCTTGTACTTCTGGGAGTTCTCGATCCACATAATGCTGAAGCCTACCTTGTATGATTTTGAGCATAACCTTGCTGGCGTGTGAGATGAGTGCAATTGTCCAGTAGTTGGAGCATTCTTTGGCACTGCCCTTCTTTGGTATTGGGATGTAGACTGATCTTTTCCAGTCCTCTGGCCACTGTTGAGTTTTCCAAACTTGCTGGCATATTGAATGTAGCATCTTAACAGCATCATCTTTTAAGATTTTAAATAGTTCAACTGACTTTATTTACCCCAAATTGGCTCTCAGCCCAGTTTATATTGTGGTCTCGGGAAACCGAAGATGGGGCCCGTGTCCTAGGCTTGGCTTTGCGAGACGCTGGTCCTGTGCTCATGTCCATTCTTAGCTTGCCCCCTGGACTTCTTGAGGTGGTGACTGAACCCTGATTGGGGTGGGGGGTGGATGTGCTGTGACTTTGCCCAACCTTTCCTCCCTTGAGTTAGCCCAGTCTGATAGGGGATTGTGAAGGCTAAGGCGGTCCCTTGCTTGATACAGGGTAGGGTTTAGAGGCTGGCATGCTGAGTTGGCCTCTGGGAATCCCTTCCCGCCCCCTTTAGTCAGGTTCCCTGTCCTTACTCCAGTGTAAACAAACCACTGATAACCCAGATGGGCCATTTGTAACATACGGACACCCCCCACCCACCCATGCAAAATGGGAGACTGCAGCTCCTGCCATCCCTCCCCACTGATTGTATGGGCTGACGCTGCTGGGAGGGGAGGTCAAACATTGCCCCTCCCCTGATGGTGTACAGTGCACGGAATTAATTTATCACCGGACAGAGTGCTGGTCCTGATTTGCTTTTCTCTAGCCCAAAGTAGACAAGGCCCAGGCCCCAGCTGTCGGCTTCTCTTACCGGGTTACCCATTGAAAGTGGCTTAGGCACACACACATACACACATGCACTGAGGTTCAGGACAGACCAGATGAAAATAAAGCGGCCAGCAGGTTCTCTTCCAGAAGATGGGATGATGGTCTGTCACTCTGGTGGTTCGAACAAAGGGATTAATCCGATTCATGGAGGGGGTCACAATAACAATGGAGCCTCCAGGATTAGAGGCAGATTACCTGTGAAGTACAAATTCTGGGGACCAACAGCCAGGAACGGTTGCTGCTCTCTTATCTATTCTGTGGAAGATTCAGAACAGGAAAGGGGACGGTGGCCAAGGTGGGCCTCGGCTGTGATCCGGTGCAAGGCTCTTCCTTCCTCTCCCCTTTCGTCAGGTGCAAAGGCAAGAACCTCTCTCGTCTGTTCTTTGCATGTGGCGAGGCCAAGCCAAGCTGAGCTCCTGCTGGTGAGGTTTGACCTGACTCGGCCTTGGTTTCTCTTCCAGGAGACTCTAGACCCCTGGCGCAGCCTGGACCCCTTCAGCTCCTCCGATGAGAAACCCTTGAAAAAAGGTACTGCAGGGCGGAGCAGGAAGCGGAGTGGGCAGAGAGCCCCGCTCCACCAAACCCCACCCCACCCCACCCTATCCCACAGCTAGATTGGGACCCACTGGATCCTAACAGAGCAGCCAAGAGAAATCCATGCAATGGGGGTAGGCGTGGGGTCTTTCCTCTTGCAGGTGGCAGCTTCACCCTGGCGGGGTGGGGGGAGTGGGGCGTGTTGCCTCAGCAGGCATGGCTGAACCTCATTGCCCATCATGGCTCTCCCCATGGCATGAAATCCAAGAGAGAATTCAGAATCATTTGGAAGCTGGAAGAGCTGTAGCGGGAGGAGCGTCGTCCGAGGGTTCTCCTTTCAGGGAGGCTTCTTTCTGCCTCTCTTTGCCAGTCCCAGGTGCCAAAGCCGGGAGGTGCTCCCTGCTCTGCCCCCCGGCCCATGGGCTTCCCCCTTTTCTCCGGCTTCAGGCAGGCCCTTCACTGTCCCCCGTGGCCTGGAGGACCTTCCCGGCACCAAGCGGAAGAGGAGGCTCTCCAGCAAACTGCAGGAGTTCACGGCGTGGTTTTCAGCCATGGGTGAGTCCCGAGGCTCCGGGCTGCGACCGCGGAAGGAGGGGAGGTGCCCATCGGAAGCAGGCTGGCCTTGGTTGGCCGACGTCATGGGAAGAGTGGATTTTGAGGCCGCTGTCAGCCTCTCCAGGAGGCTCTCGCATCATGATTGTTGTGCTTCCACCCAACGCAGGCCTCCAGGGGTTCCTTCTGGCGAGTAGGCCCCCTTCCTGAGGTCCCTCCCTTTGTAGAGTCTCTGTCTTTGAGGGTGGGGATCCCTTGGCCCTTTGACTTCCTGGAGGTCTTTCAGAGACAAGAAGGAGTGAAGGAGGGACGCAAGGCCGAGAGAAGCCTCTTCTGGTGCTTTTCCCTTTGGCTCCCTCTTTCAGCTTGTCTTTCGCACCTGCCGCTTGTCTGCAAAGGCACAGTCAGTTGGGCTCACCGTGTTCCCATCGCAAGCCCCAGAGGGTGGTTTCCGTATCGTGGAGGAAAGGGCTCCTGTACTTTTTAGTGGGCGTACACACGAGGGCACTGTCTGGGTAGCTCAGCGGTTTAGATCTCTGGCTGCAGAGACGGAGGTTGGGGGTTCGATTCCCCCTTTGGTGCTTCCTTGAGAGAGGCTGGTCTGGATGATCCAGAAGGGTCCTTTCCAGCTCTGCAATTGTATTATTATGTCCTTACAAACCCATTTTTTGTGTCTCTCCAGAGCACGGCCGAGCTTGCAACCAGAGAAGCAGGAGGAAAGGACCAACATTTGCTGGTGAGTTGTGCTGCTCCAGGGCGGGGGGGGGGGAAGGGGAGGGGAGACGTGCCGTTCTCTGACCTCCTTTTCCGTGGGCTCCTGCGCTTCTGGCCCCAAGCGGAGTGTTTGGGACTCCTGTTTGGGGGCAAGCGTGAAATTGAGTGACTCTTGCTGCAGTCCCCCCTGCACTGCTTCCTTGGCTTCTGTCCTCGGTCTCGACCTGTTGTGGGGCTGCCGCAACCATGGCCTCTGTGTTCGTGCCTGATGAGGCACAGAGAAGTTCTCCATCCATCTCACGAGCTGCTCCTGCTCCTGCCTTCCACCCAGGGTGGTCAGGAGGGGAGGGGCAGGATGTTTTGAAGAGTCCTTAAATACAGAACGTCTCGCATAGAGCGGAGCCTGCCTTTGCCAAAGGGAAGCTTTTGCGCTGGGGCTTGCCCCTGAGTTGGCACGCGTCGGTTCAAGGGCTGCTCGGCTTTCTCGGCGGGCAAGGATCCAAACCCTTACGAAGCTTACAGCTTTCCTTGCTCACGTGGCTTTGCGCCTTCCTGTGTCCTTCTCCCTGCCCGCTGATGCCAAGGCAACCACCGCAGTACGGCTCATTGCGGTTAGAGAATCCCAGAAGAACAGAGTCGGGAAGGGGGGGGCTCTAAGGCCATCCAGTCCAACCCCCAGCTCAAGGCAGGAATCCAAACGAAAGCAGACCTGACCAGGGTGGTCTGGTTTTCCCTTGAATGCCTCCAGCGTTGGAGCATTCACCACCTCCTGAGGTCATGGGTTCCATTGTCGTACTGCTCTAACAGTTAGGAACATCCCCCCCCCCCGATCTATCCCACCTGTCACCCAGTGAAGGGTCTAAGGTAGCTCCAACCACCCAGTAAAGACAGATTTAGTTTTTAAAAAATCAGCAAAGTGGGGGGAGGGGAGGTCAAAACATAATTAAATAGCTTAGTGCATTAAAAACAATCAGCAAAGCAAAGCAATCAGCAAGTGAGAGCTCTTTCAAAGACATTTAGAAGCACAATGAGAAGGTCTCCTGTCGGTTGGTGGAAGGACAGGAGAGTCTTGGCTCCCTAGGAAGGAAGCTCCAGACGTTCAAGACAGCTGCTGAGAAGGCCCTCATCAATTGTGCCTGTTTTGAGGGTGGTGGGACCAAGAAAAGCCCCCCCCCAAAACTCCTTACCACTTGTATATGCTCCTGTGGTTGGGGAGAGGCCGATGTGGCCCTTTGGAAATAGCGTGCAACCAAGCGGCATAGATTCTTGCAGGTTACCGCCAGCGCTTTGAATCCTGCCTGCAAACAGACGGGGCAGCCAGTGAAACTTCTCTAGCAAGGGATTTGTTACACAACCCCCATCTCCCTACTCAGCGTTGGCAGTCAGCCCACCAAACGTCCAGAAGGATTTGCCGCTCCTGCCCTATCAAGGGCCTATGTACCACCAGCGGTCCTCTTCCCAGCACTCTGGCAAAACTGACTCGGTCCTGGGGTCATGCTGGTGCCCAGGAACGACACCTCTTGGCCCAAGGGAGCCGCCAGTCCTGTTACCCCTCAATCAGGCCACCCGCACTGCCTGAGCCAGCCGAGAGGGACGTGGTGTTCGAGGGTGGTGCTGGTCTCGAGAGCTTGCAACATGTCTCGCAGGGAGAGGGAGAGGGTCTGGAGTGGCAGAAGAGGGGTTTGAAAAGGGTAAGAGTGGACTCTCCCCTCTTAAGAGGTCAGTCGGGAGAGGTGGGCTTTTGGAAACGGGTGTGGGAGGCAGTTTGGGAAAAGGGAGGCAGTCGGGGGAGAACCGTGGGGCAGGAGCCTCAGGCGGCAGCTTGACAGGTTGGAAGGAAAGAGGGAAACGCAGATGCCCGAGTGACTTGGCAGCCCTTTGTGACATGGGAAGCAGGAGAACGAGGGATGAAGCCTGACCCCTGACCCCCAATAGAGTCAGGGCGGGCAGCGAAGGATCCTCCAGGACCAGCTGTTTGCTGTCCCTTCCCTCTCCCCCCCCCCCGCAACTGCAAGGGCTCCGCTGTCCAGGGTCCTGATCCTTTCTTTTAATGTCTATGCAGATTTAGAGGTCCTGTATTGGAAGCATATGAAAGAGCGCCTGGCTATCCAGAAGAAGCTGCAGAAGAGAATGATGGTGAGGGAAACCGAAGGGGCGGGTGGGTGCCTGTGCGTCTTCCTCTCTGTAACCGCCCTCCGCACGCTCCTGCCAATACATTCCAGGCACTTCTCTTTCAAATAACAGCACATCATTGGACAGATATGGTGAAAAAGGGGGAAAGGGTGGCCGGGATAGGGGGACATCGGAGGACCTCCATGCACGGTGGGTTAGTCCTCCTGTGCATTTTGAGAGGCAGGTTACTTTCTTGAGCCATCACCTGTGAAAGCGATAAAGCGAGAAACCCCAGGAAGGGTGGCCTGCGTCCCCTGGACGCCAGGCAAGAATCCAGTGTGACTTCGCCTGCAAAATTGGCTCCACCAAGGAGTGCCTGCCCTGGGAGCAGGTGGGGAAGTAGTGGATCCAGGACTCTGGGGAGAAATAACTTTTGGTCAAAGGGTGGATGCCAGTTCGTCCCAGCCATCATGGCCACTGGAACCTCTGGCAGAGAGAATCTGGGAGCTGTAATAAAATAGAATAGGTCCCTGTATTCACAGAGGATTAGTTCCAAGCTCTCCCTCTCCCCCCCCCCACCCGCAGATACAGAAAACTGTGGATAATAGTGGCTACTAGTGGTCTCTGGCTGCCACTAGTAGCCAGTTCTGCTAAGGATATCACAGACATAGGTATTTCCGAGTCGTTGTTTTTCTTTTAGTATTTTTTAATAAATGAAACCACGGATACTGATCCCACTTCTACAAGGGTCCTACTGTAAAAGTTGCTTCTCCAAGCCCCTTTTTTGGGTGTGTGTGTATTTACTCTCCCTGCAAGTCTGTTGAGTTTTCCGCAGGCACGCACATTTGTGAGCTGTGTCCTCGTGTTCACACGGCCGCTCCCTCAACTCCTTGGAACTAATGAAAAGGGACGGCCTGTGAGCCACGGCCCGTGAGCCAGAGAGAGGAGGAACAAAACACAAAACGCCCAGGACATGTCGGTGGGAAACTTCTGCTTCAAGGTTGCAGCTGCATTCTGTTCCTGGGATGGGCACACACTCCTGCCAGGAAGCAGTAGCTGCCAGCGGGCTGGGTGATCCCTTCTTCTGCCCTTTTGCTTAGAGGTGGAGCATAAGATCATAGGGTTATTTTTAGCCAATCCTAGTTATGATTAGGTAATTAGTATCCTATCGGTCTCTCTCACAACATCCTACCTATGTAAATCATGCTAAGTCAATAAAAGAGCTTTCAGGGCATTGCCCGTAGGCTCCGCTGGCTCGGATACCTGTGGTTGGCTCCTTTGTTTTTTCTCTAAGGCAATTAGCCTTCCTTTGTTCCGTGATCACCCACACGTGTCCTTCTGATTTTTGTTTTGGTCTCTCCTGAAGCAAGACCCAGAGCTGGCCAGGGCCTTTGAAGAGCCTCCTGCCCAGGAAGAGGAGGATGCCGAGGAGGGTCATGAGGATGAGGATGGCGACGGTGTGGCAGGTATTGTCTTCTGACTGCTGGCCTATCATTGGTGGGGGGGTCGATTTGAACAGCTGTTCTCAATCTCTCTTTTTTTGGTCACAGCTAGAGATGGGCACGAATCGGTTCGTCCCAGTTCGTAAAAGTAGCAACACAGCTGTTGGTGCTGCTCCTCCCTTCCCCATTTCCTCTGGCTCAATCAGCCACTCACCGAGCTGAGTGGGCTTCCTTTCCCCACCTTTCAGCTAATCTCCCAGTCACAAGCAGGAGCACCGACATCTGAATGGGAAATCAGCCTGAGCTGCTGCCGGGGATCCACTGGGGGATCAGTGGAGGAGGTGCAGAAAGCTATCGTGCTGGGCCTGGTGAGGGGCTGAGCGAGCAGGAGGGGAGCAGCAGAACCTGTGCTGCCACCTTTGTGGACTGGGACGAACCAGGACAAACCGGTTCGTGCCCATCTCTAGCCACAGTCATAAAAACAATGTGAAAGAAACATAGGCCTGATTAGGATTATCTATGTCACGTGGTACAGGTGTGTGTATGAAGAATGGATTCCAGTCTGTGGCCCCCTTCAAATGTGGCAGGACCCTGAAGGTGGGCACGCGCCCCTCCGTTTGAGAATGGCTGGCTTAGAGGAACCTGTAGGTGTCGGCCAGCCAGCCGTTAGAAGGCCTTCCGTTGTATCCTCATCAAATGTGCCTGTTTGAGGGTGGTGGGGCCAAGAGAAGCCCCCCCCCCAAAGCTGGAAGAGCACTTGCTGGAAATGGGTCCCACCTCCCTCACGACAGCAGCCTTAGTCCCTGTATCCAGCTGTGTGGGGAGAGCGTAGAGCAGGGGTCCCCAACCCCCGGTCCGGTCGCCGTCCGTGGCCTTGCCAAGACTGGGCCGCAGAGACAAGTCTCCTGCCCCCTTGCACGCGCAGATGCATGCACGCCCACCTCTC
Source organism: Pogona vitticeps (assembly GCF_051106095.1). Classification (NCBI taxonomy): domain Eukaryota; kingdom Metazoa; phylum Chordata; class Lepidosauria; order Squamata; family Agamidae; genus Pogona; species Pogona vitticeps. The sequence continues at coordinate 195,308,794 of NC_135787.1, read as the reverse complement.
CTAGGTACGCCCGCACGGCCCCTCCCACGCCCACATGCTAAACCAGCCTTTGGAGGCAAAAAGGTTGGGGACCACCGGACTGTAGAGGATGCATTTCTTACATTTGTGTCTCCTCTGCTTTTTCTCAAGGTGGCCTGCAGGCCAGTGCTCTTTCCCCACTTGCTCCCCCAAGCAACCACCCTGTAAAGTAGGCCAGACTTAAGAGGGCAAGCGGCATCAGGCCTGTTTGTGGCAGAGTGAGGCCTTGCACGCTGGTGCCTAAACCCTTAGTCCGATACTCCAGCCATGCCAGCACACGGTGGCTCTCCGGCGTGGCTTCTCCTCCTGTCTCTGCTGGGATTAGAAGCTTCTTCCTTCTTCCCACAGATGACTTTCTGGAGCAGGAAGACCTTCCCCCACTAGAAGCCCCCGACTCAGTGGCAGGTAAGAGACGGAGATCTTAGAAAGGCAGAGCTGGAAGGGGCCCTCTGGATCATCATGGAGTCCAGTCCTGGTCAAGGAGGCCCAGTGGGTGGGTGGGGAATCGAACCCCCAACCTCTGGCTCCGCAGCCAGAGACCGAAGCCCCTGAGCTATTCAGCGGCTGGATGGACAGTCTGAGAGGGAGTCCTAGGCCAGAAGCCAGAGTAGTTGTCCCATCGCCAACTAGGCAGGGTATGCCCTGGAGAGCTGGCAAGTCAGGACACGGGGGTGGGGGTGGGGTTATGTATCAGGTGGAAGCACGCCAGTGCCTTGGGAAACCATGGCGTGCACTTTGGCTTGGTTCGTGCAGCCCAATATGCTGCCTGATCTAAAACGACAGTTTATAGAAACAAAACCAAAGAAACGGCAAGGTTCTGCTTTAAGGGGCAGCTCCCTGGGGATCAGGAAGAGTGGCGGTGAAGAAATGCAGGCGGAGACCTCTTACACACCGGGCTGCACAGCCAGTGAGGTCTTCAACAGCTTGCGCGCCACAGGGAACAGACAGACGGCTATCCGAAGCCACGGATGAACAATGACTTCAGGTCTTGACTCATAAACTGCCGTCCGAGGATAGTTCTTGGGTTGGGCGTGAGGAGCTGTTCCTTGGCAAGACCAGGATCGAGGCTGGTGCCCCATGGAAAAGGAGGTCAGCCCTCCCTGTCGGAGGAGGGAGCCCTGGTTTACGAGGCCTGGGACGTTCCATTCAAGCTAAACCAACTCGAGGCTCTCCAGAATTGGAGAAAGGGTCCGTTTTTGCTCTAGAATTTGTGGCTACTTTTTGTCGTCAGGTCATCCGCGTGCAGCAGTTTCCAGATCCTTTGCTGGGCTACTAACTTCTACGTTCCTTTGCAGACCCTGGTGACCTCCCCTCTTCCCTCAGCTATGAGGAGCTGGTGCGGAAGAACGTGGTACGTATCCTGCTCCTGAGAGGCGGGAGCACAAAATGGGATGATTGGCCTGGCCTGGCTAGGCTCATGCTCATGGGCTCATGCTTTGGGGGCAGGCATTTGTTTTGGGGTTTTTTTAATCATTTATTTTATTGTATTCGCGGCGTGTTTGGGGAATCCTCCCCTGCCTTAGTTACAAGCCGCTGTGCCTTCCAACGCTCATGCTGGATGTCATCATGTACGACGTCTGAAATGCGTCAATTTTGGGATGGCTGAGCCACGCCCTCTGGCCTTTGAGACCGAGAGAGATAGTATCCTGGGGCCAGTTCCTGCTGTGCGATCCATCAGGGTCTACCCAAAGCCCCTCAAAAAAATTTGGGGGGGGGAAGGGGGAGAAAACCCAGAAATGTCTGGAAGTCCGTTGCTGTTTGTTTTTTTTTTAATGGGTTTTACGAATTAAAAGGGCATGGGCGTTTACATTTTTGTGAAACTGTTTGCATGACTGGTGGGAAGCAGGAGGTGTCTGATGGCTCCCAAAGAGCCAGGGCAGGGAGGGGCCCTCGAGCGAACAAGCAGAATCTTGTTAACCACTAGTGCAGGTTTGCGGAGTTTGTTTGAGGAGTTTAAAATCAGGTTGCATGAACCAAGCCACCCTACTTCAAAAGCCGTGCTCATTCCAGGACTGGCGGAGAGGCGTTGTGGAGGCTGGTCCAAGCAGCCCTCCCACCATCAAAAAAAAGGCAGCCTTTCCACCTGGGGAAGAGCTTCTGGGGAGAAAAAAAAAGCCTTCACACCTCCTGGAAGCAGGCCCAGCTGGCGGGCCTTCAGGCACGGGGAGGGCGAAGCTGCGCCTGCCCCGTCGCATCTCTTGTCCTTCACAAAGTGGGGCCTTTCGGAAGACGAGACGCTGCCTAGCGGTTCTGTTCTGCCCCCTTAGTCAGACAGGACGACTCGCCATGGGCGAGCCTGAAAACCTCAGAAGGAACAGACCTCAAGCTTTTTCCCTGTGGCTCTTGAGCCATCAAAACGCACGGGGGGGGCAGTATGTAAGATTTCGTCGTCTTTTTCCTCCCCCCAGTTGTCTAATGCAAGGGTCTCCCCTTCTGCTCTTTTTTTTCCCATCCGGCCACAGGAGCTATTCATGGCCCATTCCCAGAAATACGTCCGAGAGACGGAGCTGTCCCGCCGTGTCCGGGACTGGGAGGAGATGATGGGGCCTCAGCTGGAGGACCAAGTAAGGCAGGGGGACAGGGACATGGTGGCGGGAGGGTGACGAGTGATTCTTCCAGGGTGTGTGCGTGGGGCAGTCCTTAACTGGGTGTCTTTCTCGCGCAGGAAGCACGGGCCGCCTTTGACATTCATGACTATGGCGACCGCCTGGCGTCTCGCTTGGCCAGGGTTGGGGAGTGGCGCTCCTTCGCCAGCCTCGTGGCAGGGGAGCCGGCCTTTGAGGTCTGCCGTTACATGCTGGCCTCCCTGCAGCTGGTATGTACTGACTGCATGTTGGCTCTAGGGAGGGAACAAAGGAAGAGAGGATGATGAATTCTCTTTTCCCTGCCCCCCCCCGGGCTTCCCTTCTAAGTTGGGGCGCGTCTGACACAACGTTGGTCTTCCTCCAGGCCAACGACTACACGGTGGAGATCAGGCAGAATCCGGGCCTGGACGAGGCAGTGGACACCATGGCGCTGCGCCTGCTGACTCAAGAGAAGGCCCACGAGCGCTTCCACACCTACACGGCTCCCTCGCTCGCCCAGCAGTGACCCCACCCTCTCCCCCTCTGCCTGCCTGTATATACTGTGTATTTTTTGTACAGCTTTCCTTAGCCCATCCGTTCCCCTGTTTTTCTCTTATTGCTAAGAGGCACTGCCATAAATCGCGACTTTTGCCTCCACTTTACTCCAGTAAAGAGCGCGTGCCGGACTGTGGCTGTTTCTCTTCTCTGAGAAGGTTGCACTCATGCTAAGGAAGGATGCGGGAATCCCTCTCCAGCAGCAGGTAGCCCAGAAAGCACATCAGAGGGCAACGAGGGCAGAGGACGGACATCCATGCGTGCTGGGGCTGGCAGGATATTCTCAGAACGCGAATTGGTAGGGCATGGACCCCAGAGCACAGGGCAGCGCATAGAAGAGGCCCTGCACTTCTGGCGCAGACAAGGAATGGCCCGTCTGCAGTTCTCAAATATAAGCACGTCTGTGAATCTCAGGTTCCATGACCCCTGCCTTGGCAGGATTCTCGGTTCGATAGCCAGACTTCCATCTAAGCACTGAATGGGTCTACTGAGGTTGTTGAGTGGCGTGTGATGCAGCGGATCCCTGAAGCCCAAGATCTGTTCCAGGAGTTTAGCCTGGCGTGATCCTCAGAAAAGGCACACCAGCCGCAACATTCCTCAGAAATAGGGACACTCTGTTGGGGGCTGGTTGTGGGAGAAGAACCCTCTGAGGCTTCCTAGGGCTTGGAAAAAGCTCCTCTGGGCTCTGAGATCTGCACGGGAGGCCTTTCTCTCAGCCCTGCCACCCACAGAGAGGCAGGCTTGGTATAGGGGTGCAAGCGACAGCCTTTTCATGGGCCACTTCCTGCCTATGGAACTCCTTGCCTCAGGATGTTAGACCGGCCATGTCTCTGACATCCTCCTGCTGGCAGGCAAAAAACGTTGAGGCAGGCCTTTGGCAATGAACTATCAAGGATGGTGGAGGGTGTGCTAATGACTTTTAAGCACTTTTTCTATTGCTAATTTCAAATTCTTTTAACTGGGATTTTGAAGGGTCCTTATTTTATTTTAAAATATAAAAGCTGGTTGAGTCATTGTTTTTAACTGAACCTGTATTTGGTTTCACTACACCTTGAGCTGCCTTACTGCCCTGTTTCTTCCAGAAAGGCAAGATTTAAAAAAAGAGCAGATGATTAAATGAATGTAACGACTGCTTCTGAAGAAAGAGCGAAGAGCAATTACTGTTGAGAGAACCATGTGGTGGTTTCCTTCATTAAAAGCCCAGGGGAAATAAGGGTTTTCAAGCAGGGAGATGGCAAAACTATGGAGGTTGCATGGAGAAAAAAACCCTACAACAAATAAACTAATTTAAGGAATTTTGGAATTCACAGACTAAAGCCCACAGAGGTCTGCAGGGCAGGCAGGGTTCAGATACGTGGGAGCTGCAAGCAATTGTGGATGTGGTAGTTTGCCCATCATACTGAAGAGATGGCCTCTCAAAAAGAAAGACTACAAGATCCATAACCCCTTATAGCACCCATGGAGTTTAGACCTGCCTAATGGCTGCCTGTACCCTTCGTGCACGTCAGGAGAGGAAGCTGAACACGTTCCATATGTGTCGACTCTGACACATTTTTGGTATCACCTGGCAGAACAACGTTTCAAATAGAGTAGAATGAGCTGGAATTTTCAGCATGCATACATTACTGAAATAGCAATGTCTACGTTGGCTCAGGCATGTTGTGAGAATGGCTGACGGTCAGATTCCAAAAGATCTCCTGTATGGAGAATGAGTGCAGGGAAGCCGCCCCAGAGGGAGACCCCAGCTGCAGTACAAGGAGATCTGCAAGCAGGACCTGAAGGCCTTAGGAATGGACCTCAACAGGTGGGAAACCTTGATGTCTGAGCGTTCAGCCTGGAGGCAGGTGGTGCCTCACGGCCTCTCCTAATTTGAAGAGACCCTTGTCCAGCAGCCTGAGGCAAAGAGGCAGTCACAAAAGCAGCAAAACCAGGAGCTGGACAGGGGACAGATGGTGTTTGTCTTCAGTGTGGAAGAAGGGATGGTCACTCTCGAATTGGCCTTCTCAGCCACACTAGACGCTGTTCCAAGTCCTCTATTCAGAGCACGTTACTCTAGTCTCGAGACGGAAGGAGGCCTACAATGGCTGCCAGAGCCTGAATTCATTCACTCAAAATCTTGAAAGCCACTGACAGGGCTTTGTTTTCTCGATTATAGCTCCCACAAGTCTAGTTAGGGGAATTCCTAAAGCAACTCTTCCCAACCTTGGGTCCTCAGCTGTTCTTGACACTACAACTCCCAGAAATCCTGGCCAGCCCAGCATGTGATGAAGGCTTCTGGGTGTTGGAGTCCAAGAACAGCCGGTGACCCCCAGTTGGGAACCAGGGTCCTGGACAATCGCGAGGGATGAAACCCATAAATCCCCAAAGTCTCCTGTCCATAAACTATTTCACAGGGCAGCTTGCTCCCTTTGGCACCTTCCAGGTCCTGCTGGCGAGTTCACACAGGATGGCGGTGACGCGCAAGAGGTCCAGACATCATCCGCCACAAACAAAATGTGCTTTTGAGAATGATCTGCAGCGTCAATGCCCTACTGCAGACAAACCAATGGGAGGGGTGGCTCCCGGGTTTTGCAGTCTTCAGACGAGCGCTACTTGGGAGGGGTGGCGGTCTGCTTTTTGCACTCGTGAACACCAGCCCAATCTTTTCCACAAGTGGCCCAGAATCCAAAAGGAACTGTTCTTGAATGAATTTACATCTTACTTCGTTAAGGGACCAGCAAACCTGCCTCAGTGAAGAACCTCTTTCTGTTTGAACGGCAACTGAGTAACCTGAAGCTGGAAGCTGCAAATTCTCATTCCGCAAGCTCATTTTCTGTGCAGAAGTGTAAACCTGTGTTTAGAGGCTTTATTTTTCTACCAAGGGTGAGAATTAGGAACAGAAGGTCAGCCGACATCCAGTAACGGTACATCTTTAGGGCCTCCATGAAACATGTGGCAATTGTGGCAGGGACCGGTCACAACCCTCTGGCGTAGCCATGCAAATGAGTCGTACTGGAGGCAAAATTGCCCAAGTTAAGGAATTGCAAAAGGTGAAGGGTTCCCCTTGATACTGAGTGCAGTCGTGCCCGACTCTAGGGCGCGGTGTTCATCCCTGTCTCCAAGCCACAGAGCCAGCATTTGTTTGTAGACTGTTTCCGTGCTCACGTGGCCAGCGCAAATAGACACAGAATGCCGTGACCTTCCCACTGAGGTGGTTCCTATTTATCGACTCGTATTTTTACATGCTTTCGAACAGCTAGGTTGGCAGGAGCTGGGACAAAGTGACAGGCGCTCACTCCGCCGCGTGGACGGCTGGTCTTCCAACCTTGCAGCCCAGAGGCTTCTGTGGTTTCACCCACAGCGCCACCACGTCCTTCTAAGGAACTGCAATAGATACTATCAAATGCACTCCATATGATTCAGTACGCAACTGTCCCAATGCCAACAGTGATTTCTTAACCCGGAGCAATTGTTCTCCAAACGTCCCACCGTCTGTGCTGCACCAGCGTAACTAGGTAAGGACATTTGGGGCAGAAACGATGGACAGAATCCTGCTGGAGGAGTTATGCCAGTATAAACCAGATTCAGGTGCCAGAAACTGCCACCAGATCTCTGCCAAACAAACTGGGACTGGCAGTGGATTTTAAAAGCTTACCCCCACTTCCCTGTCAGTTCCAAAGGCTTCTCCGGAGCAAAAGGAGACCATAGGGAGCCTCAGAACCCAAAATTACTGGGGCTGCTGGTGGTGAAATAATAACTGAAAAAGCAAAGTGTGCTGCTTATATATCACCCTATAGTGCTTTAAAGCTCTTTCTGGGTGATTTACAGTTTAATTCTGCACACTACATTACACATTGTGCCCCCCAATGCCCCTCAGCAAGCTGGGTACTCATTTTGCTGACTTCAGAAAGATGGAAGGCTGAGTCAACCTCAAGCTGGCTACCTGAACCCCTAAGGGATTGAGGCTCGGATTGTGAGCAGACTGGACTGCAGTATAACTCCTGTGCAACAAGAATAAGAAGCTTTCTATGAATTTCTGCCATTTCCAGTGCCTGGATCCAGTGTATACCGGCAGGATTTTGCTCCATGTGCCTTATGAGCAGAATTGAAACATGCTGCCCCAAAAAGTGCAAGATGCAAAAACCAAACCGAAAAGTACACAATTTTTTTCTTCTTTAAAAAAAAACTTAAAAAGGAAAATAGACATAATGCACATTCATCTTATTGAAGCACATAACCTCTGGAACCCACGAGCACACACACACACACACACAAGCCCCTCAGTATAAAGTATGCGCTCCCTCAAAAGAGCAGGACCCAAAAGGAGTGAGAGGGTGCAAGGACCCCATAGATCAGTGGGAACCAGGCGCGTCTCAGCTGAAGATGCTCCGGTAGGTCTCCATGTGCTTCTTAACGCTCTGCGCCATCTTTGTGTCTGACTTGCTCCGCTGGTAAAAGTCCATGAGGAGTCCGTCCGGGTTGATCAGGTAGATGATCACCGTGTGGTCGACAATGTAGTCGTCGTCCTGGTCTCTGGGCCCGGCGCTGTAGTAGACCCGGAAGGCGCGCCCGGCCTCCCGCACCTGGTCCGGGCTGCCGGTCAGCCCCAGCAGCCGCGGGTGGAACTCCTTCACGTATTTGGCCACCGCCGCCACGTCGTCGCGCTCGGGGTCCACCGTGATGAAGACGGGCTGGACCCGAGGCAGGCCGGGCTCTCGGTCCAGGAGATCCACCACGTTCACCATCTTCTCCACCTCCTCGGGGCAGATGTCCGGGCAGTGGGTGAAGCCGAAATAGAGCAGCACCCACTGGCCCTTCAGGTCGGCCTTCGTGCAGGGCCGCCCCGTGTGGTCCACCAGCTGGAAGTTCCCCTGGCCGAGGGCCAGCTTCCGCAGGTCCTCGATCCGCCTCAGCTTCTTCTGGTGCTCCTTCTCGGCCCGGAGGTACAGCCAAAAGGCCAGGATCCCACCCCCGAGGACGGCCGTGATGAGGAGGCGTGTCTTCAGTGGGATCTTTGGCGCGAGACCAGGATTTTGCATGTTTCCCTGTGAGTAAGGCCGCCGGCTAGGCAGATGGTCCCTCGTTCCACCAGGACACGAAGCTCTTCTCGCTCTGAGAAGGACCCTCTCGGCTGCTGGGCCGGTGGAGCCGCAAACGGTCCCTTCATGGGGAGCTGGTCGGGAGATTGTTTGACCGGCCAAAGAGGCCAAAGGGTTACAGCTGGCAGGCCGGACGTGGTGCCCGACGTGCTCGCCAAGAAACGGAGACCTCGCCCAGAGAGCAGCGCGAGGAACCACATGCCGTGGGCTCCGGGCGCCAAAGGACAGAAGCATGGCAGAAAGAGCTGGAAAACAGGAAACGACACCATTGTTGACTTCAGGCATCGCCCAAATGCTCAAACATTCCCAGCAAAATTAAAAGGGGGGGGGGGGATGCTATAAAATACAGTAGGATCCCCTTAGCCATGGGATTCAATTATCCACAGCCTGAAAATATCAAAAGAAGAATCCCTAAAATATACATGTTCATGATGTGATTACCAGAACTGGTCACTAGAGGGAACTAGAGGCTAGCATTCGCTATCCAAATCGGGTTCACCCTAATCCACGTTTTTCAGCATCCGCTGGAAGGGCTTGGAAGGGATCACGCACGGATACAGGGATCCTACTGTATGCCTTCCTGGCCAGAGAGAGAGAGAGAGAGCAAGCTGCAGCTCTCCAGATGCCACTGGGCATTGCTCCTCATTTTCCCCACTGCGACCTCGGATGGAAGCTGCGCTCCCCATACAGAGACCAGTCTTGATTCAGGAGGCTTCCCAAGAGAGTAATGGGCAGGCTTCCATCTCACACCGGGCTCTTTCTCCTAGCTAGGTATCAACCCGAATCTGAGAAGAAACATTTTCTCAACACAAACAAAACTGGGCACAGGACTTCAGGCAAGAACAACAGAGCTAACGAGAATTGCTGTTCGGGACAGGAAAGCGGAAACGGAGCGTCTCAAGTGCGCTCGTGTTCGTCTCCCTCAGCTTGAAGACGCCAGACTTGGGGAGGTTCGTTGAGCCAAATGGGGTCCCTGGCCTCCTCAGCTCGCATGTCCTCCGGGAGATGCTTCCCGAGGCATGGAGAACGAGCGTTACTCTCGGGAAACCCCTCGGCCCTTTCTCCTGCAGCGTGCCTCTGTGGGACCCGCAAGCTTTTGCACACCCATGGCGCCAGCGAGTCTCCCCGCAAAGCAGGGCTCTGCAGATGTTCTTCCACGTAGGACCTTGCTGGGGGGGGGGGAAGTGGTGCAGGGCAGTGGTGCCTAGTGGCTCTGAGGCCGGGGGGGGGGGGAGGGGGTACCAGGAAAGACCCAAGGATGACCCTCCTGGCCAGTTCAGTTACATGGCTCTGCCATTGGCCTGCCGAATCTCTCTCCCCCCCCCCCACCTCGGCCTTCTGCCTCCAGTCCCCATCACCCACCCCTCTGTCCTGCTTATGGGGTGGCAGCCCCCCCGCCTCCCCCCCTACACACACACACACACACACACACACACACACACACCTCCCCACTGGTCCCATAAACCCTCTGTGGGGAAGCTGGCGCTCTGTGAAGGCGACCTGGCTCCCAAGGGTGACCTCGGAGGAGCCGCTCCGGGTGGGGGGGGGAAAGGAGCAGAGCCCCTTCCTGGAGGCCCCGAGACGCAGAGACCAACAGCCCAGACCACCCCCACCCCCACTGTTTCTCCACAACAACTCCCATCATCCCCAGCCAGACCGTGGAGGGAGAGTGGCTTTTGGACTACACCTCCCAGCATCCTTGGCCTTGCAGAATAACTCGCGAGAACAACTCATCTTTCCCCCCCCATCAAAACCACAGTTTGGGGGCCACTTCTGACCCCCCCCCTTTTTTAGGTCCAGAAGGAGCCACCCCCACCCGGACCACGTGGGAGACCCCCCACAGCCCCCACCCCCATAACACTGCTCGGGGGCCCCCTTCGGGGAGGGGTGAGGATGGAGGGGTCCCTGGTGGGGGGGGCAGGGGGTCCCCATGCTCTCTCTCTCCCCCCCCTTTTTTTGCACCTGAACCATTCAGAAGGGGGGGGCTTGAAAAACTGGGGGGGCAAATCGTCGCACCCTAAAAATGACCCAGACGAGAAGAGGCTTGCGTCCCAACCCAGCCCCCCCCTCCCCTCCGCGCCTCCCCTCCCCCTCCCCTCCCCCTCCAACCACGTGGTTTCCCCTCCCCCCCCCACTTGGCGCCTTACTTCCGGGTTCTCCCCTCTCGTCTCCCGCTGGAGGATTCCACCGGCTCGCCCTCGGCGCCTCCGCGCATGCGCGTGCCGCCCCTCCGAGTCTCCGCCTCCTCGCCCTCCTCCTCCCCCGCGGGAGGGGCGCGCCTTGCAGTTCCGACGAATGGCCAGCAGGGGGCGGGGGACGCGCGTGGGGAAGAAAAAGTCGCCGAGCCTCCGCCCCGCCCGCCGAGGGAACGGGGATGATGGGCTCTGTAGTCCTCCCGAGCGCTTGGAAAAGCACTCGTTCCTCGGACGTGTGGTTGTTTCGGAGGCCCCTCGTTCGGAGGGTGGCCGAAAGCGGGAGGCGACTTGCCGGCCAAGACCAGCAGCCCCGGGGAGAGAAGCCTTTGCCAACCCCCCCGCTAGGGAACCCCCCTCCCCCGGCGGCGCCCCCGGACCGGAGGGGGAAATTATTCATTCATTCATTTATTTAAAACAGTTTTACACACACACACCCTCCTTTCTTCTTGAAAAACACCCAAGGCGGCGGCTGATCCCCTTGGAAGGCAACATTTAGAGCTGAAAACCATTGAGTATACAAGGGAGGTTGATATCATTAAAAGACAGCATTGAAAGCTTTTTGTTTGTTTGTTTGTTTTGTTTTGATTTTTAGGCATCCTTCAGTCTCGAGAGACTATGGTTAACGTGCTCTGTATGGAGGACTTGGAACAGCACCTAGTGTGGCTGAAGAGGCCAATTCGAGAGTGACAGTCCCTTCCACACTGAAGACAAATCCAGTCTGTCCCCTGTCCAGCTCTCTGGTTTTGCTTGTTTCGAGACTGCCTCTTTGCCTCAGCCTGCTGGACGAGGATCTCTTCAAATTGGGAGAGGTCACGATGCACCGCCTGCCTCCAGGCTGAGTGCTCAGATGTCAAGGTTTCCCATCTGTTGAGGTCCATTCCTAAGGCCTTCAGGTCCTGCTTGCAGATCTCCTTGTATCGCAGCTGTGGTCTCCCTCTGGGGTGATTTCCCTGCACTAATTCTCCATACAGGAGATCCTTTGGAATCCGATCCTCAGTCATTCTCACGACGTGCCCGAGCCAACGTAGACGTCGCTGTTTCAGTAATGTATTCAGTAAAGGTAAAGGTAAAGGTTCCCCTTGACAATTTTTGTCCAGTTGTGTTCGACTCTAGGGGGCGGTGCTCATCTCCGTTTCCAAGCCATAGAGCCAGCGTTTGTCCAAAGACAATCTTCCGTGGTCATGTGTCCAGTGCGACTTAGTCACGGAACGCTGTTACCTTCCCACCGAGGTGGTCCCTATTTATCTACTTGCATTTGCATGCTTTCGAACCGCTAGGTTGGCGGGAGCTGGGACAAGCGACGGGCGCTCACTCCGTCGCGTGGATTCGATCTTACGACTGCTTGGTCTTCTGACCCTGCAGCACACAGGCTTCTGCGGTTTAGCCCGCAGCGCCACCACGTCCCCCAATGTTTTCAGTACATGCTGAAAATTCCAGCTCATTCTAGGACAACTCTACAAATTCAAATTCCGCACCTCCCAAGTGTTTTTTGTTTGTTTGTTTGTAACTCGAAGCAAAGTTCACAAGTCAAGGCAATATTCTGTCATAGCAGTTCGTAAGTCGAAATGTCCTTCCAGGTGACCCAGAATTTGTGTCAGAGGCAACGCATATGGAAGATATTCAGCTTCCTCTCCTGCTGTGCACAAAGGGCCCAGGACTCACTGCAGTACAGGAGTGTGCTCAGGACACAGGCTCTATAGACCTGGATCTTGGTATATGTCGTCAGCTTCTAATTGAGCCATCCTCTCTTTGTGAGTCTAGAGAACATGGTGGCTGCTTTCCCAATGCGTTTATCCAGCTCGACATCTAGGGAGAGAGTGTCAGAGATGGTTGAGCCAAGGTACACATAGTCATAAACAACCTGAAATTGAAAGCTAAGAAGAATGAATATAAAAAGACACCTTATACCATTAAAAGACTATTGTTCTTAAAGCAGAGAAGCACAAGTATACAAACATTTTTTTAAAATGCTGCTCTGAGAAATGGAAAACACAAAAATGGAAAACACAAGTAGTTCTAAAAACATAGTCAAAGCAGCCAGACAATAGCAATTGATCTAAACATCACACACAGGTCGCTGGTTAACGGAGGGAAGGCTTGCCTGAAGAGAAAGGTCTTCTTGGCCTGCTTGCAGAGGGACAGCCAAGAGGGGGCCCCAGCCTGGCCTCCAGTGGCAGGGAGTCCCAACGTCTCTGGGAGCAGCCGCGGAGAAGTCCCTCCCCCGGATCCCCCCACCAAACATACCTGTGAAGGTGGAGGGATGGAGAGAAAGGCCTCCTCTGGTGATCTTGACACCCGAGCAGGCTCATAAAGGGAGACGTGGTCCCTGTTTATGGCTTTAGAGGTTAACAATAGCCCTTTGAATTGTGCCCGGAAAGGGATCGGCAGCGGGGGGGGGGGGGAGAAGAGCTGCTGTCAAAAGGGGGTGATGTGATCGCTGTAAACAGACCCAGCGAACAATCTGGAGAGCGTTTTATAGGAGTCCAGCTGAGATCTAACATCTTTCACTGTGGCCAGATCGGATTTCTCCAGGAATGGACGCATCCGGCACACTAGTTTTAACTGTGCAAAGGCACTCCTTTGGTTGGTGGCGTGATCCCTTGCATTCCAGTCCCCGGTGGGCCACCTGGCATTTTTGGACACACACACACAACCCCACACACGAGTTTTTCGAGCCCCGGAGGAGGGCGGGGGTTCCCCCTCCCGGTCCGCCCCCCCCCCCCCGGCTCTCCCCTTTGCGGGGCTCCAGGAATAAAACCGGGGCCAAAACATGGGGGGTGGGGGGTGGGTGGAGGCGCCTCTGGGTTCCTTCCCGGACCCGATCCGACCCGCTCGATGGGGTGGGGACGGAGGCAGCGATGTAAGCGCGCGCGCGAGGTCCGCGGGGCTCCAGCGCGGCCGCTCCGAAGCCTGCCTTGGGAGCGAAGGCTGCCTCTCCCGAGTCAAAACGTGTAAGGCGGCCCAAAAGGGGCAGGAGAAGCCGGCGGACTCCGGGCGTGGAGCGAACGGCGCCGCCGCGGAGAGTCACCGAAGGCGTCGCCGGGCCAGGCGCGGAAGGAACCGGAGGGCTCCGGGGGAAAAAGCCTTCTCGGCCCTCCAGGGCGCCGCTTCCAGACGTGCCCGAGCCTCCACAGGCACACGCGCCCACCCGGGGCCCCGATCCCCGCTACCCTCCTCCTGCACCTCGGGCGGCAGCTCTTTTTCCCCCCCCCGCCGCTCGGAACCAGCCTCTGGCGGGCCGCCATCCCTGGCCTGGCCGGCGTCCCCGGGCACCGACGGGAGAGGAGGCTCGGCCGGAGGAGGCGGAGGAGGCGGTCCGGCGGTGGGGCCGGTTGCCGGGAGACGCCGTACACAATGGGGCCGGGAGGCCGGCGGGGGTGAGGGGTAGAGAGGGCGAGGGGTCAGGATCCGGCCCCGCAGCAGCGCGGCGGCCTCCTCGGCAGGCAGGGCAGCCCCGTCAGGCGTCTCCGCGGTCCGCCTTCAGGTCGGTGGGTCCCAGCCGGGTCCGGGGGTCGCGCCGTCCTCGGCTCCTCGGCTCCCGCCCCGAGGGCGAGGCGCCAGCGCTGCCAGGGCATCTCTTCGACGGTGCCCGGGCTGCGCTCGGCGAGGGATCGGGGGCAGGAAGGGCCGGGGTGCCCAAGGGCTAGGGGCCAGGCTGGATGGGGCGGAAGGGAGGCAGGCAAGAAGGCCCCCCCCCGCCGTCGCCAGTCCCCGCCGGCTCTTTCCTCTGCCCCGAGATGCCGTCGGGGAAGCGGCGCAGCAGCCCGTCGGGGGTCCGATCCAAGCCGCCGTGGGGGTGGGGGGGTGGGGAAAGAGAAGAGCCGCCTTGGGGGGTGGGGGTGTTCGCCCAGAGCAAAGGGGAGTTCTTTTGGGTGGGGTGGGGGGCTGCTGCTTGCGGATTCTGGGAACTGTAGTCCGAAAGGGAACGTTTTCTAGCCTTCTCCTGGCTTCCAAGGCGCCTCAAAGCTTGGGAAGGGTGCTCCTCTGCGGATTACAGCCCCCAGCATCCCCCAGCCTGCGGATTACAGCCCCCAGCATCCCCCAGCCAGCAAGGCCAGCGGGGAGAGGGGGGGCTGGAGAATTCTGAAACTGACCAGGCCCGCGCTGGCTTCCCTCTCCACTTCGGCCCCTGCTTTTTGCGAGCTGCGCTTTCAGCCTGGAAGGAATGAGAATAACCTCAGAAGGGCAGAGCTGGAAGGGGACCCTCGGGACCGTCCCGTCCAGCCCCGGTCAAGGAGGCGGCGGCGGCGGCGGCGGGGGGGGGGCGAGGAATCGAACCCCCAACTTCTGGCTCCACGGAGCTCTCCAGCAGCTCCCCTTATCCCTCCCAAGGGCCAGGCGCTGTATCCTGCCCGGAGAGAGGGAGCTGGTCTTGAATCCTGGTTGGGGCCCTTTTAAACATCTTCCGGGTGGTCTTTCCCCTCAAGAGAAGCAGAGAAGTCGGGAAGAGGCGCCTCTCGCTTCACTGGCCTGATTCCGGGGAGAGGAACCAGTGCGGGTATCATCAACATGGCCTAGGTTGGGCTGTTGGCCCAGGGGGGTCACGGGTTCAAATCTTCCCCCTGGGTGATGGCTGGGCCAGCCTCTCTCTTGCAGGCGGACCTCCCATCAGGGGAGCCAGGAACCCTGCCTTTGGGTTCCCTGGAGAGTCTTGGCCCTTGAAGGCCTCTTCCCGAGAACCTGCACACAATTCTTCCGCCCTGCAGGACGGGAGAGGCCCCAGAGGTGCTCCCTTGGGGGTCACACTGCACCACGCTGCCCTTGACCCCCCCACACACCTTCCCTGCAGGAGGGCGAGGGATCTCCCAGAACGCTGTCGGATCGTGGGCTGCGCTTAGAGACTGCGCTGCAAGACTGAGGCCTCCCTTGGCAACCTGCTCTGTTTCTCGGGGCGGTCCAGCCCTGCAGGAGCGTTGTGCCAGATCTTCCTTCTCTCTTCCCCTCCTTCCACCCTTGAATGGAACGAGGTCCCCCAGTACATGGACGCTGCTTGTCTTGTTGTCTCTGCTGGCATGGCAACTCTCTCTGTCAGAGCCAGAGGAGTGCGCCTGCGTGCAGGATCCTGCCCCCGGGAGCCTCTTGGCCAGCTGAGTCTGCTTTCTCATTGTGTGCCAAGCATATTCTGGAGATGAACCAGACAGCATCTTCCATGCCAATTCTCCCTTCTTGGGAGTCATGATTCATCATCGGTGGCTCAAGCTTCCCTTTGGGAACAAAGCTGTTTGTCTCCTGGCAAAGATGCAAGAAATCATCTCCAGGTGATGGTTCCCCCCCCCAAAAAAAAACAGCTGATGTGGCCTTTCGCTCCCGTGGGGAACATAAGCCGAGCAGGTGTCTCGCCTTCCTGCCCATGTGGAGCCATTTGTTACAATGCTGGTTTTGGGTCACATCCTGTCCCTCTTCCACCTATGGTCTCTCGGTCCTGTCCTGGCTTCAGGGGGTCCCACGGCCCCAGCGGTAAAGGCAACCTGCGATCAACAGAAACCGGGAAGGAAACTGGCCAGCCAAAGCAAAGCAAAGCAAATTCGGAAGGAGTCAGGCCGAAAGGAAGAAGCCTCTTATTCAAGTGGCAGGAGATCGCTTCTGGAAAGGCGAGACTTCTGAGTAGACCTCAAATTAAATATTGCCCTCCTAAAGGTCACCTGCTCCTCCGCAGCCCCGGCTGGGCTCTCTTGAACTCAAGGCTGGGACTTCCTTTCGGAAGACATACTGTATCGGGCGTGGAACATCATACACAAAAAGTCATCCTGTAATGAATGTTAGTCTTAAAAATACTTTGGTGGTTCTTGTGTTTGTTTATTGGGGAAGTGGCATTTGCCAGTCTGTTCTGGGTATCATTAAAGGGGCAGTATACAAGTGTAAGTAAGTAAGTAAGTAAGTAAGTAAGTAAGTAAGTAAGTAAGTAAGTAAGTAAGTAAGTAAGTAAGTGTTTTTGAGCAAATATTTACAGAAGAAGCTCAGCTATGGAGAACAGGCCTTGCCAGAAAAATCTAGTGCAACAGAAAATGCTTTACAGGGTCTTATGTATTTATTTATTTATGTATTTATTTTGGAAATAATTTCCCCCCTATATATTGCACTTTGTATACAAACCAAAATTTTAAAAAATGTAATTAAACAAAAAAATACCATCCATTTAAAACAACAACCGTCCTCCATAAAACCACACCGAACTGGCCTGGTTTTGCTTCTTTCATTTTCCGCAATGAGGCTGCTGTGAATTTGGAGGGGGCCAAAGCTGGCTCTATGGCTAGAGTCGGACACGACTGGACTAAAAATGTCAAGGGGAACCTTTACCTTTACTAATTTAAAGACGGAGGTCACGTCCCACCTGGGACGGCCTCCCGCGTTCTCCAGCCGAAAAGGTCTTCTCCTCCATAAACGTCTCTCCTCATTTGTTCTCCTTTGAACAACCGGATGCAACTCCTTGTGCTTCTTATTTCCTATGATGCGGCCAAGCTATTCTCGCTTTCTATGTTTTATGTGTTTGATGCGTCATAGAATCTTAGCAGAACAGGGTTGGAAGGGGGACTTTGAGGCCACCCTTTGGTGGTTGGTTTCGTGTCCTTTATTCAATTGCTTTTTTAGTCCTTCCTCACTGGTCGCCGTCTGAACTCCAGAAATTCTTTATGGCTTGCCACAAATTCTACATTTTAAAATATATTTTTTCTCTCTCTCTCAAATGTCTCTTGTGGCAATCTGTACAATAGAACTGGACACCAAACATCAGTCATAAATTACTGTACGTGGAATGTAGCCACACACCCTAGACTCTTGAAGCCAACGGATGTTTTACCTGTGTCTTCTGTATTTTATTTCTTTTCTATCTGTCTGAAGAAGTGGAACGATTCCACGAAAGCTCACATTAAAAAATAATTGTGAGTCTTCCAGAGGCTGCCGGGTTTTTTTTCTTTTGCTGTTGTTTCTTCCTCTCCACCCCCCCCCCCCCTTTGGGGTTTGCTTGATATACCTTTTCAAATAGACCCACTTGTGTCGAGGTCCCCAGGGCCATGTCCTACAGCAGAGGCGGCTCCCGTCTGAAGGGGTTCTCTCTCTTCTCTTCCAGATCTCTTTCCGAGCTAGCCAGAGGACAGTGCTTGGCATCGGCCGGTCATGTCCACAGACGTGTGGGTGGGATCCTGGCGGCCTCACCGGCCCAGAGGGCCCATCGCTGCCCTCTACAGCAGCCCGGGGCCCAAATATGGCCTCCCTACCAATGTGGGTGAGTAGAATTTCTACAGTTTCCATCTTAACCCTAGAAAGCACTAAATGTGGAGGCAGGGGAAGGTGCGTGGTCATGCTTCACACACACACACACACACACACACACAGAGAGAGAGAGAGAGAGAGAGAGAGAGAGAGAGAGAGATTAATTTTCTATAAGGCTTGTGCAACACTGACGTCCCATAACCCTGAGCACAGATGAAACCCAGGGCTTGTCTGCATGCCTGGACTGGAGCAGGATAAACAGGGTTGCCAGGTGTGATCCTGGCATCTAATTGGTGTATGGACCTCAAGTAACCCTGTTGGGTCCGCTTTTTAAAAGTGTGTATTAGGTGTGTGTATAGTGCATTAGAAGTCAGGTATGTGTATAAAAGACGGGGGATACTTGGCTCAGCCATACTACGAGCAGGAAGGATCTTGGAATTGTTGTAGATTGCAAGCCAAAGAAGAGGCAACAGGGCGATGTGGCTGCAAAAAAGGCCAATACGATTTTAGGCTGCATTAGTAGAATTAGAGCCACAGAATCATAGAATCAGAGAAAAGTGAAGTTGGAAGGGACCTACAAGGCCATCCAGTCCAACCCCTTGCTCAAGGCAGGAATCAAAGCAGATCTGCCAGGCGGTTGACTAAGTTTCTCTTGAAGGCCTCCAGCGTTGGAGCGCTCACCAGCAGTGGTTGCCTTGTTGTACTGCTCTAACAGTTGGGAAGTTTTTCACTGACAGTAAGAGCTGCGTCTACTTTTCTCTCGCCCCGAGGTGGACCGGTTTGCTGGAGCCAAGCCCACCTGGCTTGCTCTCAGACCATGCCTTCCTCCCTTTCCAGGCTGTCCCCAGCTCTTAACGTGCTTCTCCTCCTCCTCCTCCTCTCTGATCCCAACTCCCCAACCTTTCCTCCTTGCAGGCTATCAGAACCACGATCCCTCGCGCTTCCGAGCGCCGGCGTACAGCCTGGGCACCCGCCGGTTCCTGGAGCAAGAGAGCTGTTCGCCTGGGCCCGGCTACCTCATCCCTACCAACATGACCATGAGGGGCAAGGACGGAAACCCCGCTTTCTCCATCTACGGGCGCCCCCGGGACGTGATGCCTTTTATGACGCCGGGCCCAGGTCAGTTTTCGGATCCAGGCGACGGAGAAGCTCCGGGAACAGAGGCCTGGAGCCGTTTTTATGATTCCCGGCACCTTCTTGAGCTGAAATGCTGGAACACAAGACAGTCCTTTAACTGAAAAAGCACATGGAATGTATACCCCCAAAGCCCCACATTGTGACCCCCAAATCCTGTTTTTGACACACAGAAGAGCAATAGCATGGTGTTTTCCCCACAGCAAGTTTACCTGTTATTATTCTATTTGTCTTATTTGCAGGGCGTCTTTCTCTTGATAAGGGGTCTCAAGGTGGCTCGCAGTATTAAAAAGAATAAAATGAAAAACACGATAAATTGTACATTAAAAAAAATTCAGCTCTAAAACTGCTGAAAATGCCTTTGAACAATTAAAAACGTACAAAAGTTAAAAACGATCTTAATTGGAAAATGTTCCTCTTTTGCCCAATCAGGGCCTGTGCATTTACCCCCAAAGACAGCTGGGATTTGATGAGACTATGAGGGTATTCTTTGCATAAAACTCCTTCCACCAAACACTTAGGAGAGGTACTGAAAACCTTGAAGATGGGAAACTCTACATTCAAAAGCTGGGAAATGATTAAAAACCTTTGTACCCTTTAGACAGGGCAGTGGGACATCCCGGGAGTCAAGCAGGGACCTGGAGAGGGCCAGCTTCGGCAAGTTTGACGCTCCATGCCCTTAATGTAAACTTTGCATTGGTCAGAAAGCTCATGTGCATAACAAATGCCTCTCCTCTGTATACACAAGGATTATATATGCAGTAGGATTTCAGCAGACGATTGGTTCCAAGGCCCCCTCCCCCCCCCCCCCCGCAAAGGGCAAAAATGCAGATTATAGCGAATGCTGTATATAGTGTGGTCTCTGGCTCCCTCTAGTGGCCAGCTCCAGTAACAGCAACGTCAGAAATATACATTTCTGAGATTTTTCTTCCAGTAGTATTAATAGTTTCAGACCCTGGATAAGTGAATTACCGGATACTGATCCTGCAGATAAGGGGGTTTCGATTGTATAGGGGTTTTTGTTTGTTCTTTCAAGCTTTTAAAAGGGACTCCAGGGCCTGATGCTGAATGATATGATGAGCTCAGCCTCTCTCTCTCTGCCCTTTTCTTTTCACAGGCCGCTATTCCCCAGAGAAAGCTGGCAGGTTGGCCTTCCCTTCTGCCCCCAACTATTCTCTCGCTTCACGGACAAAGGACTTTCTGAATGACCAATCGCCAGGTGAGAGAGGAGGAGGAGGAGGAGGGACATGAGAGGTGAAGAACATTCATTGAATTTCTCAGTCCCAGCCATGGATTTTATGGCTGTCTCGATTTGGTGAGACACCTGGATGCAGAAGTTAAAAAGTCTCCAAGAAACCTCACCTCCAGCGTGAGAGTGGGATGAAGATCTCTCTTCCACGTGGCTCAGGTCCCGTCCACACAGAAGTCCTTTCCCTTTGAGAGGCAACGCCTCCCGGAAGGCCCGGGAGGAACAACTGGGCATCAACAAAGATTCGAACATCCCGTTGTCCCACTCCTTCAGAGTCTTAAATGCCCAGGAGACAAAACGGGACTTTTCCTAATCATTTGCAGAATTGCACCATGTTTGGAAAAAAAAAAAAGATGCCATTTTGCCCAGAGGCCCTTTGCATAAAGCACCTTTCTTCCTGCTGTGAGGAGAATATTTAAAAAACTCATGTGGTGCTTGTTGGCGAGGGAGAGAAGGTAGCAAATGTTTGCCCTCCATTGTGAGGGTAAAGCAAGAGATTAATTCCCCCAAAGTCTCTTATGCCATGCAAGTGTGGCTTCTATGCTGTGAGCAAGATTCTTTGGGCATTAATAAAGTTCTCCCTTTGTTTGCATGTCGTGCAAATTTCCTCCAGGAGGCTCACCTTTTAGCTCTGTTGTGTCTGGTTATGCTCTTTGCAAAACATCTTCCACCCAGATCTTGGTTGAAAACCCCACCTTGGTGCCTTTTCCTTTCGATCTGCTTCGTGCCACGAGGCAGGTGTGTGCAGCTGTTTCCGAGGCGGCTGGAATTTGCCTCTTGTTTTATTTTATTTGTTTTGTCGACTGGCATTGCTTTGGAAGATCTGAGGTCCTCAGGGTTTCCGGGTCATCCGCATCTGGAACTGCTGCTGGGCCAGATGACTATGGGACCTCCAGAGCTCAAGGGGAATCGGAGAGAGCCCGGAATCCGGGTGAAACCCATCTAACTAGGCAGATGGCCTCACCTGTAAAAACCCTCTTCTGGAGGGCTGGCTCACCCTGAGTTTCGTCTCCCCATGTGGAGCTGCAGAGGTGGGGTAGGGGACACAGCCGCAGAGCGGTGCAACTCCATCTCCACTGAATCTCTCCCCTCCCTCTCTTTCCCCTCTCTTCAGGGCCCGCCGCCTACGGTCTCCCTCCCATGATGGGCCCGAAGGTGATCGGCAAGCCCTCGGCGCCCACTTACTCCATTTTTGGGCGCAGCAACGTCGGCAGCTTCTACGAGGACCTCAGCAAGGTGAGGACTCGGGACTGCCAAGCCAAGCTTTGACAGCCGGGGGGGGGGGGGGTTGGTTGGTGGTGGTGAACAGGAGACTGAGGATTCCCCCTGAGAAGGTCATAAGAGGAAAGCAGAACCATGAGCGCCTTGATTTGGTCTATATCCTGGAAGGAAAGCTCTGGGTTCAAGGGGGATAGAGGCGTGAAACAGATCCATGTCTAGATTCGGGTTTTTGTTATGCGAAAGCCCTGCCTGTTTACAAGTTCCTTTTCCAGACCTCCATTATTTTGTTTTCCACTCCTTCTTCCATCTTTCTTCCTTTCCCGCAAAAGATCTGTTTAGCGAAAGACGTAATAGCTGCTTTTGCTTGATCTCACTGTGATCCACCCATCAGTGAGCTACACCCCATAGTCTCTATAATGTTTCCACTGGGCTGGCAAGGTCGAGAAACCCATGTGCCAGCTTTGCCCATTCCCGGAGAGGTCTGATCTGCCCAGGGTGAGACATCCCTGAGTTATAGACCGGCTGGACTACTGTAACGCACTCTATGTGGGGCTGCCCCTGGGAAGTGTCAGGAAGCGTCAGTGGGTTCAAAACGTAGCAGCCAAATGGATCGCTGGGGGCCGGAATAGAGGGATCACACGAAAAAAACCCTTGTTACAGCAAGGGGTTATGTCTGCTGGGTGCCAGTCCGTTTCCAGGCACAATTTAGTGATGGTTGATAAAGCCCTAAACGGCTTGGGTCCAAGCTATCTGAAGGACCATGTCTCCCCTTATGAAATTGCCAGGGTGTTAAGATTATCAATCAGGAGGGGCCTTTCTCTCTGTCCCTCCACCCTCACAGGTGCATCTGATGGGAGCACAGGAGAGGGACTCCTTGGTGGCTGCTCCTTTAGACTCTGGAACTCCCTCCCACTGGAGGCCAGGCTGACCTCACGTCAGCTGTCCTTCTGCAAGCAGGCCAAGAAGACCTTTCTCTTTGGGCAGAATTTCCCTGGGCAAATGGCTGCCGAGTGGAGTTTTCAAAATGGATTGTTGAGCCTTACTGCATGGACTGTATTTTGGTGTTGCTTATTTTTTTTTTTTTGTCCATTCTATTCATTGATCTTTTTAGCATTGTTACTAACTTAAATACTACCTTTTAACTGTTGTAAGCTGCCTTGAGTACTTTTTAAGGAGAATAGCATGCTAAAAATGTTTTTAACAAAGTAATAAATAATAGTTGGCTGAGGAAGGTGGTAAGGTGCGAAAATATCAGTTTGTAAAATGGTAGGTCAGAGCTGTTTAGCAGCTCAGGTTTAGCATAGCTTATCCTCTTTCACCCACCATGAAACTTAGGTCTTGCAAAGGCTCCTGGTTTGGCCGGGAAGCTCCCATTTTGCTGTGTTTAGTCGGTTTGCCGGCAAATGGTGTTGCAAAGGATTTTACTTGGCTCTCACCTGTCCACCTCTGGAGAAGCTTATTTCAGTGGCCGGCCAGAGGCACATCCTTGCAGGAAAAAGTTACCGGAAGGACGTGAAATGAAGCAGAACAAAAGCCGCGGTTGCATCCGTGCGACCTGTTCTCAGCTGAACCCAAGGAAGAGCAGGGGGACTTTTCTCGCTGCCTCCAGCCCTGAGTTTAGGAGAAAAGAGGACAGAGAGGGACCCCGAAATAGGAGCCGAGGGGTGGTGGGTGGTGGGGGTGGGAGGTTGTGGCCTCTTGGGGACGCCTCGATCACCATGCCCGTTTCATCTTCCGGTGCCACAGACGCCAGGGCCCTGCAACTACCGCGTGGTGGATCCCAGCATCTACAAGACCCGACCCCCGCATTTCAGCATGCTTGCCCGCAACATGCCCCCCGGGGACAACACCGTGAAACCGGGGCCGGGAGCTTACAGCCCTGAGAAGGTACGTGGGGTGGGGCGGACACTTTTAGTGCTCAGTGCTCAGGGGCCGGAAGGCTGGTCGTGCAGCCAAGAGGCGGGCTATTATGGGCTGCTGGCACAGATACGTTTGCCTTGGATTCCGGATGGATACAGACGGACGCAGCCCCTTGAAGTTCTCCCGTCTCCCTTTCAAGGGTGCCAGAATGACTGTTCCCATTGCCGAGTTTAACATCACCTGAGGAAATACACTTAAAATGCCTCCCCTTCCCTGGTGGCCCTGGTTAAGCCAGAGAAGGGCAGGGGTCCGCTGCAGGAGACCTGAAAGTGGAGGTGGGCAAGGTAGAGGTGGGCTCTGTTCCCACCTGTCGGAGCCACAGCACTAGAAGAAAGCTTGGCGCACAAGCCAGGCCATCTGGGTGTGGGTGCCCGGTTTTGCGGGGGGGGGGGCAGGGGGGCTGCTTCTCATTTCCTGGAGGCTGCCAGCCGTGGGACCAGCCGCTCAAACCAGACCTTTGCTCCAGGAGCGCTCGGCGGTTGCACAAAAACATGCATTAGACTAGAGATGAGCATGAACAGGGAAAACTGGCGGTTCATGATGGTTCGTGGCTAATTACAAACCACCACCAACCACTGGTGACATCAACCTGTTTGTGAATCATTTTTCCAGATCGTGCCTGGGGGTGTGTGTTTGGCCCACCAACCCCCCTGTGTTCAGGCTCCTCGGCCACCCACCCGTCCCCCTCCCATGGCCCCCGCCGCCTCCCTGCCTGGTCCTGCCACCACCACCATCCTCAGAGCCCTCCGCCAGGGAAGAGGGCGGCGCAGTGTGCACATGCTCAGAGGCCGCGAGCCCGTCTCCTGGAAGGGGCGCTGGGCCCACTGTCTCTGACGATGGTAGTGCCGGCGGTCGTGGCAGCAGGAGGACCGGGTCAGGGGCCAGGCATCTGTCCATTTTGCCAAAGCAAGACAAAAAGCTGAGGGGACATAAATTTGGCATTAAAAAAAAAATATTTGCTTCGATAAAGCGGTTCGCAAACCCAACCACGAACCAGCCTGGTTGGTTGTTTTTTTTTTCCTGGTTTGTGGCTGGGTTCGTGCCCACCTGTGCTTCAGACCAAGCCTTTCCAGGCGCTTTTCTGTGCAGGCGCACCTCAATGATGGGGAGATGACAGGTGGGAAGGGAGCGGCCTCCAGGGTGTGAGAAATTGGCTTTTGGATCAGCCAGAGTGGCTCAGAGCGGCTGCTTTTCCGCGGCTGGAGTGCCCAGAGCCCGCCCGCCTGCCCTCTCTGGCCTCCCTTCGCCCGGGCCGGGTGAGCGTTTCCTCTCCTCTCCAGCTCCTCCCGTCCGCGGGCAGTAACCCTCCTCTCCTCGCCTCCTCTTGTCTCCCCTCTAGTACACCCAGCAGCGTGGCTTGACCTTCGGGATCCGCCACTCGGATTACGTGGCTCCTCTCATCGTGGACGTGGTCGAATAAGTCAGCCCAGTCGGCAGAGACAAGTCTGGACAAGAAATGTTCGTTTGGAAAGATTTGGATCTCTCGGCGCTTTTGTGTGGTTGCCAGGAGTTGGGGGGGTGAGGGTGTGGGTTGGGTGCTTCCGAGGCCCCAGAGGGCTCCTCAGAGCTGGAGGCTGGGCTCATGAGGGTCCCGGGACTGCCCCTTGGGTGCCCTTCTTGGGGCAGAGATCTGCAGCACCCCTGGATGCTCGTTTGCCCACCTTTGTTTTCCGCCAAACCGGCTTCGAGTCAGGATTCCTTGCCTTGAGCAGGGGGTTCGACTCGATGGCCTTCCAGTTGGCCCTTCCGGCTCCATCACTCTAGGACTCCCTGATGCTTTAGATCGCTAGTTTTGTGTCACCTCTAATGGGGAGGAGGGGACACCCGGCCAGCCCATGACCCATCAGAAGGAAAAGAGAATTTAACAGCAGTGGGGTCCTAATGGGGAGATGGTGGTCAAGAGGCACAGATTCCCTGCGTTTGTCTCCCCAAAGGTTTTGCTGGGGCTTTCACGCTCTGAGCTTGAAATGCAAAATTGGACATTCCCCATTTAGAGAGGATGGAATAAGGCTTGGATAAACAGAGGCCTTTTCCCACTTAAAGGAGTTCCGCTTCTAATGACGTTTTAAAGCACCT
Source organism: Pogona vitticeps (assembly GCF_051106095.1). Taxonomy (NCBI): domain Eukaryota; kingdom Metazoa; phylum Chordata; class Lepidosauria; order Squamata; family Agamidae; genus Pogona; species Pogona vitticeps. Next base: position 195,283,575 of record NC_135787.1, on the reverse strand, counting down.
CCTCTAGGGTGACTTGAAAGTACAGTGGGGTCTTGACTTGAGAACTTAATCCGTATTGGAAGGCGGTTCTCAAGTCAAAAAGTCTGTAGGTCAAGTCTCCATTGACCTACAGTCCACTGAAAACCGATTAATCCCGTAACAGGCCGTTTTTGTTCCATTTTGGTTTTTTTCTGGTCTGTAAGTCAAGTCTCAGGCTGCAAGTCAAACCCAAATTTTGCAGCCAGAGAAGTCTGTAACTCAAAAAGTCTGTAAGTCAAGCCGTCTGTAAGTCAAGGGTCCACTGTAAGAGAACCCCCTGGCTTCCTACAGGGCTGTGTGTCTCGAGCACTTTCTGTTACAGGCAAAGCATGTTATGAACGTGGGAAGGGGCCTTCTGCTGCGGAGGCCCTTTGGGTCTCAGGGAGGAAGTGACAGAGATGGGGAAGGAGATGAGCCGGGCAGCCCAGGGTAGAGTAAACAACCAAACCCCTGGGGGGGGGGGAGAGTCTCTTCTGAATTGGAGATGCTATACCTTCTGCATTGACAAGCTGGGTATTTGATGGAGGGCGCAGAACCTCCTCCCCTGGACCTGCTTATCCCCTGGGGCAGCTACAGGCTGGGCTCTGTTAGGGGGCTGGAGTCGCCGTCCCGCTTAAGGACAGGCAATAGCTGCCCGAGAGCCCGTGAGGGGTGAAGGCTTTGTCTGGGGTCGTGCCAGGAGAACCCAGGGGGAAAACCGTAAAGTTCATCTCCAAAGCTTTGGGCTCTGAACACTTTCTTCCTCTGGCTGGAAAATGGGACGTAGGCAACCTCGGTCTGCCTCCCCCTTGCTCAGGTGAGGGGACCAGGCCATGGGGGGGGGGTGGCTGGCTGGCAGGCTGGCTGCCAAAGGCTTGGGCTTCCTCCTGAAAGACAGGGTGGAGAGACAGGAAAACGACTTCCTCTGTTCTGCCTTCTTGGTGATTTGGAACAGTCTCAGGGTAAACGGAGACTGTGACCACACAGGTAGCTGGAATCCATTTCTGTTCTGAATCTTTTAACACCAGGTTCAAGTCACGTGGTGTTTAAACCGGGGGCCGCGTTCACACACACCAGGTGGAAACCGATTTATGTCTGGTGATTTAAACCCGTTTGGAGGTCTGCCCTGCTGAAATCACCTCGTTTCCTTTCTGTTTTAGGAGCCCACTCTTCTTCCAGGTTTTGAGCTTGCTTTATCTTTTTAAAGTCAGGGATACATTGATAAATCGAGTGTTTAGGAGGTGCCCCCCTGGGTTATAATAGCCACTAGAAACCATGGGAGAGAAATACTGGCGAGGTGACCCCAGCCAATTCATGATGAAAAAATCAGAAGAGAGGTGAAGGCTTCCAGCTCCTTTGCAGGATGAGGCTCCTTGTGCATGGGCCGTATCCTGTGTCCAGGCACATCGACTCTGCACCGGCTGGTTCTCCACTCGCTCTTTCATCAGCTGGATGGAGAGAACGGGGTAGGGGATTGTAACGCCACACGTAGTGGTGAAGTGATGCAGTGGTAAGCCTTTTAAGAAAGAATTCTAAAAACATTTAAAAGGAGAACCAGCGGTGCCCCCACCACCCAAAATCCATGTAAGCAGAAATTAAAACGACCACAGTGGTTCACATCCACAAAACTGCATTGAGCTGGCAGGATTTCAGAAGCAAGGTGTTTTTAAAAAGCCCCTGCCAGCCAGCTGAAAACAGAACAACAAAAAAAATATCTCTTTGCAGCCCGTGTGAATCGATTTCACCTTTGCATTGTGTGAATGATAAAATCTAAATCGATTTAAATGATGCTGAAATGCGGCTGTCATGGCCAGTGTGACTGCAGCCTTCGAGAGCCGCAGGAAGGGTTTCCAAGCGTCACGAGAGCAAGGGAAATCACGGGCTCCCCTTTAAGGTCTCTATAACTGGTGCAAACGGCGCCTGGTCTCCGTTCCCGTTGAGAAGCAAAGACCTGTGCCAAAAAAAGCAAACGCAAAGGTCAGGATCCTGTTCAGCATTGACCCTGGATGGAGCTCCAGTCGCAGAGGCTTCTTCAGCAACCCAGCAAGGGGCCGAGGGGCCATGCATGGCCAGGCGCCCAGGCCACCCATGGGTGCATCCGGGCCCTTTTGGCTTTGCAGCCGAAGCTCTGTTCATGGAAGTCTTGAACAGGAGACCAGCCTTTAGGAGCAACAGGAGATGGACGCCAGCAGACCCAGGGGCGCCAAACACCCTCGTACGGGTGGGGCGTGGACTGGTTTAGCGGTTTTGCACACAACAAAATCTTGGCCAGGGTGTGAACTCTGGCGAGAGTGCTGGAGAGCCCCTCGCCACCCTCCGCAGCTCACCGTCCTGGGTTTGAAGGAGAGGACGGACACCCCTTCTGAAAAGCGTTTATCTTCTAAATGTGAATCGCCCACCATGCCTTGGGAAAACGCATGCAGTCTGTGTCTAGGGGCGAGCGGCCCGGATCCTCCTCCTCCTCCCCCAAAGTATAAGAAGCTATCAAGGAACGATGGTCTCTGTGCCCAAAGGGGATGGGGGTGGTGGCAATGCTCCCGGAACGCTCCCCTCCCGGGGATGCTGTGGCCTCTCCCAGCTCAACGTCTGGCAACCATCCCTAAAACAGCCTCGATTTGCTGGGTTTTTGGTGCCTCTTACCTTCCACCAGTGCCTACCAGTTGTTGTTTATTTGAGGTGCAATCCTGTGCTCATTGATTAACGAAGGAATCATGTCCGCAGACCAACTGGCAAAAAAATATAAAATGAAAACAACTTATACACCTCTTGTCTGGAGCTCTTGGTTGTTGCGCCTGCACTTGCCCTCCTCCAGAATAACTGAAGCTGGAGGAGTTTGCTGATCTTCCCTTGGTCTCGGTCTCCTGCCCATCTTTCGCACCATGGTCTTGTCTGCCAAAGGCATGATAGGTTGGGTTCTCCGTGTTCCCACTGCAAGCCCCATAGGGTGGTCCCCATACCGTGGAGGAAAGGGCTCCTGTATTTTTCATGGACCTACAGAAGAGGGAGCTGGCTGGAAAGCTCGGTAGCTGAGGTCTCCAGCTGCCGAGCCAGAGGTTGGGAGTTTGATTCCCCCCCCCCCACTGGGCCCTCCTGGGAGAAGAGCCAGCCTGGGTGGCCTTGGGCCAGCTGCGCCGTCCCAGGGACCCCCTCCCAGAAGAAGGGAAGGGGAAACCCCTTCTGAGTACTCTCCACCTAGGAAACTCTGAAAGGTTCGCCATAAGTCAGAATTGATGGCAGGTGATTATTCTATTAAACACACCAGGTCGTTTCCCTGCATCAGAGGAGATGGAAGAAGTAGAAGAGGTGGCCAGATGGTCTCAGGAAGTCGGCCCTCTTTGCTGTTAGAGCAGGATGACGATGGAATCCAGGACCTCAAGGGAGAGGTGGTGAGCCCTCCAACGCTGGAGGGGCCTTCAAGAGGAAATCAAGAGATTCATCATCGGATCTGCTTTGACTTGGATCCTTGCCTCGAGCAGGGGGTTGGACTTGATGGCCTTCGAGGCCCCGTCCCACCCCATGAATCTATGAATGCAAGCCCAAGTGTGGGACGAAAGGATCGAAATATAACTCATGGAGTTATCAAAATGTGACTCTGTCCAGGTTCCTCCTTTCTGCCTCAATGTCTGCAACTCAGCAGACCCTTCCTGACTCCCCCCAGTGAGAGATCTACTCTAGGAATCGGGAGCCCGGTCTCCCCGTCACAGGCTTTTCCGGCCCCCTTATTCCTGTCAGCCTGAACCTGACTCGGAGCACGTCCTTTAGCATTAGTGACCTTTCTCCTCGTTCTCTCCAAAATTATTGGGAAATTGTAACAGATGCCTGTGTAATAATTTATAGGAGGGATTAATGAATAGCCCAAAAATGGTTAAAAACAATGGAGGTCGGATTTGACAGGCCAAGGCTGGGCTTTGTGTGAAAGTGTGAGAAAACACTGCAAATGGAGATGGACCACGTCTGCTGAATCCTCTCCCTGTTGCAGACTTCTGAATTTTGGGTTAAATGCCTCTTGCAATGTAGCAGAAGAGCAAGGATTCACAGAGCAGCACAGCTCCCAATTCTCCAGATTAGTCAACCCTTTCTTCCTCATCAACTGGCACTTACAGTCTCAATGACTCACTCTGAGACAGCAGTAGTAGAAAGCAGAAAAGGTTTCATTTAGAAATGGGCAGGAATCAGGGAAATGGTGATTTGTTTCATCAAGGCTGAGAAATCATGAATTACGAATTTACGATTTTTTTCCTGATGAATCAATTAGTCGATTCAGTTTTGACTTTAAACCCCTATAAAATGCTCCTCCAGCACATAGAGGCGCCAAATTTGTAGGGAAGCTTCCCCTCACTCTCCTCTACAATCTCTCCAAGTTTGGTGAAGATTGGGTTTCAGACAGCCAAGTTATACACCCACAAAGTGGGTTCCCCCCCCCCCAGGAAAATGCCCTTGAGCAGCTGGCTTGGAGAAACCCAATCTTCACCGAACTTGGAGGGACTGTAGAGGAGAGTCAGTAGAAGCTTCTTGCCAATTTCTGCGTCTCTAGGTGTTTGGGGAAACTTTCCAGGGGAGCCCTCTTTGTGGGTGTATAGCTCAGACATCTGACAGCCAATCTCCACCAAACTTGGTGGGATCGTAGAGAAGAGTCAGGGGAAAATCTCTTGCAATTTAGAAGTCTCCAGGTGCCCGGAGGGGGGGCATTTTACAGCCCAATGAATAGACAAATCAAAAACAGCTAAAAACCCATTGATTTTTATTCACCGGGGCACCGATTCATCTGAACATGAATCGATGCATTCGTGATTTTTGAACAAATTTGGTGATTTATCTTTTTAAAATTCGTGCCCATCTCTAGCTTCATGACTTGACATTAAAGAGCACAGCCAGGGAGGGCTCTCCTGAGACAAATTGGCACCCACTATCTCCGCAAGCCCCAGAATCCCCCCGCCAGCAGGGCCAGATTCTGAGAGATGAAGCCCATGCAGGTAATCAAGCTGGGACACAACTTTTCGCCTGCAAGGACAGTCTTTCGTCTGGAGTGACCTGGAAATGGATAGGAAGAAAGCTTCTGTGACCTCATGTGTCCCATGGACATGCACCTCGTGAAGCATCCTCCTGCTGGGTTTGCCAATTTTGGGGGCCAGAGGCTGGATCTGCAGCTGTTTAAGCAGGAGCGTCTCCAAGCTCTGGGAGAAAGGAAAGGCAGAGGTTCCTGCATGGCCCAGACAGGACAGGATTGTCAGTAGGGTTTGCACACTGTATTGGTGACATAGGAAAACCCAGCCAGCCAACTGCTGGGCAGAGATATTTTGCCAAGGGCTGCTGAGGAGTACCTGCCCCCCCTCCTCTGCCCCCATTGCAGGAAACACAAGGGCTTGGAGCCATTGCCACAATAAATGGGGAAGTGTGAAGGCTGGCCAGCCCGGACCGGAGGGCAAACCGGGAGATGGACTTAACTGACCGGCTCCTGGACCAAAGGGCAGGGGTTGCATTTCCTTCAGCTCTAGCTTCCTGGCAGTCGGTGCAGTCGGGTCTTATCCTTTCACATGAGGCCAGAGAGGAGGCTGATGATTTGCAGGAACATATCCTGAATTTCAGGAGTAGACAGCTCTGGGTAAGTGCGCCACAGTGGAATTGTTGGTGTGTGTGTGTGTGAGAGAGAGACAGACAGAGAGAGAGAGAGGACTAATCTCAGTTAGAGCCGAGGAGGGGGGAAAGTCTTCTGTAAAGCACATGCATTAGTCTTTGGGGTTGTAGCCGTGTTAGTCCGTGCAAGCATTTCAACAAGAAACACACAGCAGTAGCAAAAGGACGTCATGGCACTTTAAAGACCGACTGCTGTATTTCAAGGCAAGCTTTCACAGAATACTTCTTCAGACACAGGAGTTAGAATACAGAGACCCCTACACAGAAGCTGAACTTAAAATATTGCAGTTACTGTATTTTTCCATGTATAAAATGACACTTTTTCCTAAAATAATTAGAGGAAAAATTGAGGGTCGTTTTATACACGGGAGGCAGGAGACTGAAGCGGAGACGGAGGCAAAGAAGCAGCCCGGCTCGGCTGCCTCTCACGGCTGCCCATTGACTGCTGCCACCGCTGTCCGATCGCCCCCTCCAGCGATAGTCTCCTTGTGATCTGGTGGCAGCAGTGGCAGTCAATGGGCAACTGCGAGAAGTGGCCGAGCTGGGCTGCTTCTTGGCCTCCGTCTCCCATCTCCTGCTGCCTCTGCCCCTGGAGCCCTTTGATCGCCCCTTTCCCCTTCTTTTTGCTGAGCTCCGTGGCTTCGCAAAAGGAAGGGGAAATCAGGGATTAAATGTTCTAATTTGGGGTTAGAAAAAAGGGTGTGTGTGTCATCTTATACACTGGGTTGTCTTATAAATTGAAAAATACGGTAGTCTTTAAAGTGCCATAACATCCTGTTTTGAAGTGGAGTTAGCCTTGAGTTTAAGGCTTTTTGGGAATTTGAGCTCAGCTCCGGCAAAGGATCACAGATGAGCCAGCTGTGATACTACACGTTTTTACTGAGAAAACAAAACTGTGCCAAAACAGACAGCTGGGGCTCCTCTCGGAAAGAGGGAGAAGGCCCCGAAAATACATCGACCAGATACACATAGGCTGTTTACAAACACACCAGATGAGGCGAGCATCTCAAGTCTGTATGAAAAAGCACCAGCTTAGGGGGATGGTTACAGTAGGGGGGAAAACCCACAGTGGAATCTGGTTTAGCGTGTTTTGAATCAATGTAAAAAAAAAAAAGGTGACTGACTAAATGACACATAAGGAAGCGCAGGTTGTTTTAGCAGAGAATCACGCCATTTTGATCAAAATGTTTTACTGTTCCATCAAAAGGTCATTTATTTTCGCTCAGATGTCAAATTGAATAAATCTAAATCTATTTGCCACATGTGCACAAACTGAATTGAATACATTTAAATTGACTTGCATTCCCTGTCGCTGTAAATTTGTCTCATTTGTCATCTCCAGTGTAAAAGCCACATAATGTGTTTTGTATCGGACGGCTGTGTCCTGCCGTCTGAACTTGTTTTTTAAAAAATTCCAGTCTACTTTAGAGCTGTATCACTTTGCTGATGTTTCTAATTTTATTGCTTTTTGGACTGTAAACCTCCCAGAGTACATTCGTCTAAATGGGTGGTATAAAAACCAAATAAATAAACAAATAAACAAACAACAAACAAATATCACCTAATCACTAATTCTGGCAGTCCAAAAGTATTGTTTTTCTCCCCTGCTGAATGTCGTTCTTGATCCACACGGGATGTTTGAACACTGGAGGGATCAGGGACATATGTCGTTCGCTGTGCTATATATTTATTTACTTCTTTTTTAGCAGTCCATGCTCTTACCAAACTTTGCAGCAGGTGGAGGTGTCTTTCTCCATGAATCGCCCTCTGGGACACGCCTTCTCACAGTTCGGACAAGATCCGCTGCCTCTAAGAAAGGCTTGCATACCTCCTGAAGCCGTCTCTGCCGTTAGCCTGCTCCACCCAGCCTCTGTGTGAAACTGTAAGATATAATGGAATATATATATATTCAGTTTTGCTTCTTTCTGCGTAAGCACTATGCCATTTTGTCTTCTGTTGTGTAGTCATTGTATTTATGTTATAAATCCAGCTCCAGGCTCAATTAATTACACCATGGACCTCACATTTTCTTCTGTGGTGCAGTTCTCAGGGGTCCTGGAAGGATCCCTTTAAATTGCCTGTTTCTGCCCTTCCTGGTAACATCCTGCCTTGATTCTTGATAATTCACCTATATCCTTACTTCCTGCTGAACAGCTGTTACTAAAACATCACATCAGCTGGCAAATCAATGATTCGTGCTGCAATCAGAAGGGAAGGGGTCGTATTTTATGTGTGGCGCTTTATTGTGAAATGTGTGTGTGGAGGGGTGTTTCGTTCTGTTACTCCAAAAATTTGGAATCGAAGGCTAGACGTGGCCCTCCAGAAATAGCCAGCCTCTCCGATCTCTGCCTTTGATGTTGCTTCTTGACTGCTTGTCTTTCCTTTGTTGTAGTTCTGTGCTGTCAGGTTGCCTCCCCACCTCTGCCGACCCTGTAATGTCCTGCTTTCAACTGCCCTCCCCTGCTCCTTTAAACGCACACCTCTGGATTCCTACAGGGAGTTCATCCTTCTCCTCCTCCTCCTCCTCTCCCGATGCCTTCCACCCTTCCCTGCAATACTGTGTTTTACAGAGAATCCTTCCTTGCCAGGGTGGGCACAAAAGCCAGAATGTCTCAGGTTTATAAGGAGCGTGATGAGAACACTGCTGAAGACTTGTGACTAGCCACAGCGCCCTATTGAAGCTTGTAGTTGTTTTTAAAATCCCCCGTTTCTGTCTTCAATCCCCCATGATCGTTGTCTGAATGACCTATCAGAAGGTGTGGGCCACAGTAAATGGCTTGCAGAACGTCTGCGAATCGCCAGGAGACCCCGACCTACCCGCCGCCCACTCTTGCTCCCAAGTTTTGCGAGGACGATGGTGATGCCGTTTGCCATTGCTCGGAAGCTTCCCAAGCCCTTAAAACCCTTGAAGAAGGATAGTTTAAAAAAAGGAGAGGGAAAAGTTCTGAACAGGTGGGGTGGCTCCCCTACCCAGCCCGTTTGCCTGCAGTTCCTAGGCTCCTGGCATGTGAAAAGGCTGTGGAGGTTTTTCTAGGTGGATTGTACTATATTTTGCTGTCTCAGATTGTGTGCCATGTGAAACTGAAAGGTTGAGAGCAACTGAAAGAGAGGGATAAGTAGAGAAGAGGGAGAGTGGTGGATTTATTCCAGAACTAGTACTAGAGGTGATGGGCCCAACAATTTAAATGAAGATCTAATCACAACTGATGCTCTGCTTAACTCCTTGGATGACAAACTTAAAACACTCTAGAAAACCCTGGTTTCTCTTGCTACCGCTGTTCCCAGTGCGTTGATCACTCTCCTTCGTTACAAAAACATGACCGAGATGACTCTTAGACATTGACTGGAGACCCTTCCTTATCGTCTACAGTTGGGTAGCCTATGGACCGTTGCTTGTTCTACAGCTGCTGCCCTCCTTCCTTTTTTCACGGCTTCACAACCTTTTTCATTCCCTGTGGTGGAGGACGACGGTGCAGGTGGGTTGCCGTCCGGCGACCTACGCCAGAAGACTTGCAAGCCGGATCGCCAGGTCTCGGTTGCTGGCAAGGATGTCAAGCCGGTTGGGATCTGTAAGGCAGATCATTCCCAGAAAGCTGTGGCAAGGCCTTTGGGGGTGGGTGAGGCAGACTGTTCGGGGTGAGCCTCGCCAAGGGTGGTGGCAGCCTTTGAGGTGGGGAGACGCCCCTTCCTTGTATGTTACCTTCGCCTGGAGATGACTTTCTTCCCCTGTCTTGACCTCCGCCCGCTTCCCTGTGTTTGTTTAGCAAAGCCATTTCACCGAGAGGCAAGATCCTCCTTCTATCCTGCAGCAGGAAACAAGGAAGCCCATGAACACATATAAATTCAGCAAACCAATAAATACAAGCAAGGGAGCAAACAATACTGTGGCGTAAGTGATGAGTTACGGAAGAAGAAAAATTAAAGTGTGACTCTTACACACCCATCCTGCAATATATAAGTATTAGCAAGGGCTCCCCCCCCCGTCCCCCTCCATTTTTCTTCACCATGTTCAAAGCTTCCCAAGTAGGGCCTCAGTGATTTTTCATATTATTATTATTCATACTATTTTTCATCACTTTCTTAATAGTCTAGGATTTCTAGCAATCTGGATTGCCTGCTGCCTATTTGGGCAGGAACTAGTTAGAACCGGTGAAATTATATTGGGCAAAGGAAGCAAAGATGGTTTAACAAAAGAAGTGGAGTTTGATTCACAAAAGCAAACACTGAAATAAAACTGTCAAGTCTTACAAGCTTTGTTATATTTTGCATCCTGCCCCCTTTTTCCTTTTGCCAACATGCTGAGGAGAGAGTTACACAGCTGCTTCTTTGGAACGGCAGGCTAGGTTTCACCTGTCCCGGCAATAACACTTATGAAAAGGATCTGAGGGTCTTGGTAGACCCCCAAGCTCCGTACGAGCCAAGAGCGTGACGCAGCAGCAAAAAGAGCCAAGGTGATGCCTAGCTGTACCAACCAAACCGCAGTGTGTAAGTTAAGAAAAGTAACACAACCACTCTATTTTGCATTGATCAAACTTCACCTGGGATATGGTGTCTGGTTCTGGACACCACAGTTTGAGAAGGCTACTGGCACGCTGGAACCTGGATCCTTTTAAGGAGAAAGGCAGAGTAAAAATATACAGTATTTTAAATAAAAAACAAAAACAAAATAAACCTGTTCAGAGACGGGCACTACAAAGGTAAAAGGGATGGAAACTGTATCTTGTGAGGAATAGTTAATGCAGTTTGGTATGTTTTGTTGTTGTTTAGTCGTTCAGTCGTGTCCGACTCTTCGTGACCCCCCTGGACCAGAGCACGCCAGGCCCTCCTATCTTCTACTGCCTCCCGGAGTTGTGTCAGGTTCATGTTGGTTGCTTCGGTGACCCTGTCCAACCATCTCATCCTCTGTCGTCCCCTTCTCCTCTTGCCTTCACACTTTCCCAACATCAGGGCCTTTTCCAGGGAGTTTTCTCTTCTCATGAGGTGGCCAAAGTACTGGAGCCTCAGCTTCAGGATCTGTCCTTCCAGGGAGCACTCGGGGTTGATTTCCTTTAGAATTGATAGGTTTGTTCTCCTTGGGGACTCTCAAGAGCTTCTTCCAGCACCACAATTCAAAAGCATCAATTCTTCAGCGGTCAGCCTTCTTTATGGTCCTGCTCTCATTTCCATACATCGCTACTGGAAAAACCATAGCTTTAACTATGTGGTCCTTTGTCGGCACGATGATGTCTCTGCTTTTTAATTGGTATGCTTAGCTTGGAGAAAAGAAAGCTGAGAGGTGACATATTTATGTACAGTATGTAATTATTGTTGAGAATTTTGGTTAAATATGTATTCTCAGAACATTAGCAGAGTAAGGAGATATTAGTTTGCATAGACACTACGACACTGAGAGAGTAAAAGATCAACTTAGTCTATTTACATATATACAGAGATAATAGACATTCACCTGGCAGCATAACATGACATAATACAATACATAGCATAGGAAAAGTGATCTGACTTACAGCAGATAAAATGTCCCCTTTACACATGACTTATGTACAGTTCTGGTACCAATCATAAAATACATTACTTCATTTTCCAGTTACACGTTTCATCATGTACTGCAGCTATACAACATTAAGTCTCAAACATCGATATCCACACCTGAATACAATCAGTACAATGACTCAGGTAAAATCAGCCTTATTACTTCCAACTTTACAACATTTATATTTAATACATATTCACATCAAAATCTCAACACCTATTCATTCTGTGCATTTATATACCACAGAACACTATCCAAAGCAGTCTACAGCATAACAATAAATAAATACCCAGCCACCCAACAAAATATACCAAGCCAACACATACGGTAAATATGTAACATACAGTATATTTGTGAACCCATGGACCAGAGCACGCCAGGCCCTCCTGTCTTCCAACATCAGGGTCTTTTTAGCCGCTCCCAAAGGTGGTCCGATTAGAAGAACAGAATGCCTTGGGAGAATCTTTCCGTCTCCCTGCACCAAACCCACCCACCCACCTGCATCCCAGCAGGGCTTTGAGGAGTTTAGCAAACGACAAACACCCAGCCTTAGAAAACCTCTTTCTCTCGTTGTCGAAGGAGCAACCGTGTTCATCTGTACAAGCAAGCGCTGTAGGTGAAAACAAAACAAAAATTAGAAAAGGGGAGAGGCAAAAACGTGGTGGCACCTTAAAAGACTAACTTTTACATTTTTAAAAGGTGAGTTTTCGTCAAGCAGCCCACTTCAGATCTGTTGAAGTGGACTTGCCCACAAAACTTCACATTAAAAAAAATAAAAGTAATAGTCTTGAAGGCGCCACTACCTTTTGAGTTTTTTTTTTAACTTTTAACTTTTATTTTCTTTCTCCTGTCGTTTTGGTTGCAAGATGCTGGTGCAGGCACACACCCTAAACCAGAGCTAAGGTGGTGTTGACCTCCTGCCAACGTCTCTCCGCCGCGCACTGGACCGTCCAGCCTGGGGCTGGAGGAGCCCTCTGTCTGGAGGGGCTTGACGTTGTCAGAAAATAATGTGTTTTTTTCTGAACCGTATGATTCAAGAGGTGCGTTAATAACAGGCACCTGGGACTTAGACTTGGACCTGGCTTGTGAAAGTAGAGATTTTGCATCTCCAGCTTAAGAAAGGAAACTGTGACGCCGAGGGACGTAGAAAAGAGGAACCTTAGCGAGTGTTTGGAACCACGACCTGCGCCGTGTGTTCATGCTTTTGAGCGGAAGGTCTCTATGTGACAAAGGAAACCATGTTTTGCATTACTCCACTCTTGAGATAACATACACACCGTAGGACGTAGATGTTAAAGGAAGTGCATTTGATCCCTCTCCAGCTGCGCTGATCACAGCCTTTGGAGCACAGCTGTTTTGAGGTTTATTACTATGACCAAAGGGTCAGTAGGGACGTGGTGGCGCTGAGGGTTAAACCGCAGAAGCCTCTGGGCTGCGAGGTCGGAAGACCAGCCATCGCAAGATCGAGTCCACGCGACGGAGGGAGCTGCTAACCTAGCTGTTCGAAAGCAGGTAAAAATGCGAGTAGATAAATAGGTACCACCTCGGTGGGAAGATCACGGCATTCTGTGTCTAGTCGCACTGGCCACGTGACCACAGAAACGGTCTTTGGACAAACATTGGCTCTACAACTTGGAGACGGGGATGAGCATCACAGCCCTAGAGTCGGACACGACTGGACTCAAGGTCAAGGGGAACCTTTACTTACTATGACCATTAATTGAAATGATATGTTTTTTCCCCCTGACCAGGTGTGAAAGAGTGAAGCTTTTTGCTTTCCCAGCATCCTGTACCCCAATAGGGTCAGGAGAGCCGAGCAAACCTTTCCAGGTGTGGAGGTGGCACCAATCCCCCTGGCTGGCTTCTGTGGGGCCTGTTTGCAGGAGGCCACTTTCAAAGAAAAACTGTACTAGGGAAATGTGGGTGGCCTTCAAGAGTCAGGAATGGACTTCCAGGAATTACCTATTGATTTTGTTAAGTGCATGGCTCATGAAAAAATGCAAGAGAAAGCCAGAGGCGCAGACTAAGCAGGGTCACGTGTGTGAGAGAAAGCTGGCATAGCCCTTGACCGTGTTACTCTCTCTTTCTAGGTGATGTTCTCCTCCGAAGGCCCCAGCGATCCAGGTAATGATCACACCTGACTGGGTGGTGGTTGTGGGAGAGTGAGAAAAAGGAAGAATTCCTAGGCTCATGGTTACGCGTGTGGACACTTTGCATCGTTCCCAACCTCCGGCAACCCCAGTATTCTTGGACTGCAACTCTCAGAACGCCCGACCAGCAGAGCAAGTGGTAAAGGTTTCTGGGAACTGCAGTCCACGAACATCTGGGTCACCTAAGGTCGGGTGGCCAGTGCCCTAGAAAACACGGTAGAAGCGGAATAGCGCTAGACCGTCCGTTGCTTCTGCCACCTTGAGCCCTTACTGTGGTGGGGAGGAAGTCCGTGCTCACATGTGGGGTCGACCTTGATTTGGCAGCCCCCGGGTTCACCAGCACCACAGCACCTGATCGAAGGAGCAGGCTGAGCATCCCAGAAATCATCCGGAAGAAGCGGGATGGCGAGCAGCTGCAAGAGGATGAGATCCGGTACTTTGTGAAGGCAGTGGCCGAGAAGCGCCTGCAGGAGGGCCAGATAGGTGAGGATGACAAATGGGGGCAGCTGTGGGGTTGGTGGCAGGGCTGGGAGGAGGCAAAGTGGGAAGAACAGGGGAGAGGGAGTGACCTGGCTCAGCCGCGGTCAAGGAATGGCCTTTTCTGTCTGGATTTTTAAAAGATGGGGATGGAAGGCACCGCGGGCGGCGTGTGCCCGGTGTATGCCATTAGCGGCTCACCACTGGGCGTTGCTGCCTTTGAATGAGAACGGGTGGGCTGTGTCTCTTTGTAACCTTTACTTCTTTACAAAAAGGACCGTGATGGGAGCAAACGGGGGTTTCTTCACCCAGCAGCAGAACCGCTGTTCCTCATTAGCTGCTACATAATAATAATATTAATTGTGGTCAATTCTGATGAATGGTGACCGTTTCCAGGGTTTTTGAGGTACAGAATACTCAGAAGGGGTTTCCCTCTTCCCTTCTTTTTCTGGGGATGCTCTCACCGTGCAGTGTTGGCCCAAAGGCTATGCAGGCCGGCTCTTCTGGGGTGCAGAGTGAGGAATCCATCTCTGGCCCCACAGCCAGAGACCTCAACCACCCAGCCGGCTAAATACTATTCAGCGGCCCCCAAAACCCTGTCTATGTTGGCTCAGTCGCTCTAAAAAAGTTTTGATCTCTCTCTCACACAAACAATTCCTCAGAAGACTAGTTGCCTCAAGCTGTGTTTTATGTGTGTGTGTTTTCGTGTGTTTTTGGGCTAGTCGTTCTAAATGCGGAGGGGCCACGGGTTCTGTCGTTCTGCTGGGCATTGCGTTCCAACCTTGAAAAAAGATGCTCAGCTATTTAGGAACATGGCTGGTCTTTTCTTCATAGCCTTGAACACTTCAGCGGCCCTCCTGTACACATGGGTACAAGAGCCCCATTTTGACAAGCTTAGCATTTTTTTTCTCCCTCCAAAACCATACGAGAAACTTTACAGCAGGTTGAAGAAATTGACGACAGGCACATTGCTGCGGCTGGCCAGCCCAAATGGGGATTTTTTCCTCACCCAATGGAAAGGTTAAGTCATAGAAGCACAGAATGATGGGGTTGGAAGGGCCATCAAGGCAGGAATCCCAAATCAAAGCCCACCTGACCGAGGGTGGTCCCATCATTTTCTCTCGAAGGCCTCTCCAGCACTGGAGCGCTCACCACCTCCTCCCTTTGAGGTCATGGGTTGCATTGTCCTACTGCTCTAACGGTTAGGAAGTTTTTCCTGATATTCAACTGAAACCTGGCTTAAATGTGGCTTCCTGTTGCTTGAGCCCATTCTTACGTGTCCTGCACTCTGGGATGATGGAGGACAGCCTTTCAAGGATTTGAAAAGTATGATCTCCCCTCAGTCTTCTTTTCTCCAGGCTAAACCAGCCCCGTTCTTTCAGTCTTTCCTCAGAGGGTTTGAGGAAAGGGCTTCGCTTTCACTGAACCTATTTGCCTTCTTAGGAGCGATGCTGATGGCCGTCCGCCTGCGCGGCATGGAGCCTGAGGAAACCCTGGTGCTGACTCGAGAAATGGCGACCTCAGGGAAGGTCCTGGAGTGGCCGGAAACGTGGCACGGCCTTCTGGTGGACAAACACTCCACGGGGGGAGTGGGTGACAAAGTCAGTCTCCCTCTGGCCCCAGCCTTAGCTGCCTGTGGCTGCAAGGTGAGTAAATGGCCGAAGCCTCCTTTCCAGCTGTGTGCGGGGCGTGTCTGACTGCAACGTCCATCCTCCCCAGGTGACACAGTCCCTGGCAGTCTCTGGTTCAGACACTGAGGGAGAAGGCTCACAAACATGAGCCTTTCCCCCCTCAGTGCCTGAATCAGAGGCTGCCAGGGGTCGTGCCACCTGCGGATGATGGATGTTGTAGTCCGAACAAGGAACTCCTGCAAACTAGGACAGGAGTTCAGGTCACAGAACAGCAGGAATGGGGGAAATCTGCCCGGTTTGGTTTCTTCAGATTTTGTTTGAACCTCACCTTCTTTACGTCTTGAATATGAAAAAATATATGTGGATTTTGGAAAAATTCGTAAAGCGAAATTCTCTTTGTAAATTCGTAAATGACGAAATTCTCTTCGTAAATTACAAAATTCTCTTCCATTCAAACTGGTCACGTTCAACAGGTAACAGCTGATCCCCCTTTTGGAGAGGACCACGTTCTGTTCTCCAGAATTCAGATGCGACCTAAGGAGAGATCCTCTCTGAAAACTAAGCACTTCATTGCTCATTCAGCATTTCATACGGTTGCCTATACGGTGGCTCAGCCACAGTTGAAAGACTTAAAGCCCTGAATTGGGGCAAAAGAGCCAATTGGACTTTCCACATTCAAATTCTTTCCACCCCAAACAGAAATAGGCTTAACAATTTTTTTTTTATAGCTGTGTGGGCTTTGTGCTCCGTCTCCAGCCAAGTGCAGGCAATACGTTTATTCAACCAGGGAAACAACATCAACAGAAGCTACCTTTTGACTCCAGACACCCTCTCCCCTGGCTGGGCATGACACAGCTGGAGGCGAATCAAAGAATCACTGGTTAATCATAAAATCATGGGGTTGTTCTAACAGTTCGGACGTTTCTCCCGATCTTCAACTTAAATCTGACTTCCTGTAATTTGAGCGCATGGTTGTGTTTCTTGCACTCTGGGATGATGGAGAACAGATCCTGCCCCTCCTCTGTAGGACAGACAGCCTCTCGCGTGTTTGAAGAGTGCTATCGTATCTTCTTTCGAGCAGGTGCCCATGATCAGCGGACGAGGTCTGGGCCACACTGGCGGCACGCTGGACAAGCTGGAATCTGTGCCTGGCTTCAAGGTCTCCCAGAGCCCAGAACAGGTCAGGTACCCCAAGTTGAGTTGGAAACAAACAGACTCAGGGGCCTTACTGGGGGTACATAATTCACTGGGGCCAGAATCCTAGTGGTGCTCACAGGAGCGCTGTGTAACCTGAAACAATCTCTTACAGTTAATTGGAGAAGTGTCAGTTTGCATCTTGGTTATGCGCATGGTAATGTGCTCAATTGCATAAGTGAGACATGGCCAGGTGTGCACGCCTTACATGAACACCTGTAGGATTCTAGCCTAACTTGTCTTGATTGATGGGGAAATGTATTACGTATATATTGCACCCTTCTTCTAGCTAGTTGAAGGCAGTAGTATGCAGAACGCTACCTCTTGCATTTCAGCTTCAAAACAACTCTGCGAGGTAGTTAGTCTAGAAAGAGCAAGTGGCCAAGCTCATATAGTGTGCAACCCTGCTCAGGGACAAATTACACATTACATGGATTGCGTTCTTAGAAGGGGAAATTCCTTAAGTGGCAAAAAAAAATCTGATTGTCACAGCAGGAGCTTTTCACATCTCCTATAATTTGCAGACTAACTTCCTTTATTTTGAGGATCGGTTATTAGAAAGTGGCCGCCAGCTTTGTTTGTAAATACAGTTGCTCTGTGGTGAAGACCCACTGCAATCAAATCTCTGGAAGGCTCACAGATGTTCAGCTTCAAAGGATGGTCTATCTGTAATGTCTAGTTTGGCACTTCACATCGCAGCACACGGGAAACAGAGGCTCTTCTCTTCCCGCGTAATTGCAGACTTCGCCCTAGGACTCATAATTGGTCTGGGAGATGAGGGGAGGCTTCTTGGGATGGGGACTGATCCATGCTGATGGCCCGGGCTCTGTTTTGCTGCAGATGAAGGCAATCTTGCAGGCAGTGGGCTGCTGCATTGTGGAGCAGAGCGAGGAGCTGGTCCCAGCTGACAGGGTCCTCTACGCCCTGAGAGACGTCACGGCCACCGTGGACAGCTTGCCCCTCATCACAGGTAGAGGGGCCCATCCTGCCACCTGAAAGGTGGTCCTGAGAGCCTGTTGGGTCCTTCTGAGAAGACCCCGGTGGGTTAATCTTGTTGTATTCTCTGAGCATGCTTCCAAGGAAGGCTTTATTTTGCAATTACCCAACTTTCTTGGAAGACACCAACCTCCTGTGACGATGCTCGCAAGGTCTTCTAGACCAAGGATGCTCGTAAGCGTTTGGGCCTGAGTCCCAAACCCGAGGCTGAGTCTTCAGGTCCAGATTCTGAATCCCGAGTTGAGTCACCAGTGTGAATTAAGTCCGCCTTGAACTCTCCATTCCTGGTCTAGACTAAAGATGTAAACAATCCTCATTCTTGGGTGCTTTTGGGCTTCTCACCATTGGCGAGAAGAAGGGCTGCAATGAGCGCTCAATGTTTTTCTCATTCTCGGTGGTTTTCTGTGCTTCGTATCAAACGTTGGAAGGACCAGAAAGGTCCTCTAATCCAATCTGATTTGGGCGAGGTGGGAAATCTTAGCGAAAGCGTCCAGGGACTGAATCCGCCAGCTCAGGTCCCAACCTCCGGAGCGGCAGAAAACGAACCAGCCCCATCCCTCTCGTGA
Organism: Pogona vitticeps; assembly: GCF_051106095.1. Classification (NCBI taxonomy): domain Eukaryota; kingdom Metazoa; phylum Chordata; class Lepidosauria; order Squamata; family Agamidae; genus Pogona; species Pogona vitticeps. The sequence goes on along the minus strand of NC_135787.1, from coordinate 195,265,400 downwards.
CAGTTTTCCATGCCTTTGACGGATGGCTCTCCTTTGTTCCCCTGCTCCCTCTTATCTCACAGGCTCCATCTTGAGTAAGAAAGCTGCAGAGAACCTCTCTGCCCTGGTGCTGGACGTGAAGTTTGGCAGTGCGGCCCTCTACCCAACCCTGGAGAGCGCCCAGCAGCTGGCAGAGAACCTGGTGAGCCGGGTGGCAAGGGGCAACCGCCTCTCTTTGGTCTGGTATGGGAACCCAGGGCCGTCCCCAGACATTTAGCTACCTGAGGCAAAAGACAAGGTGTCCCCTCTCCATTCTACTCTACAGAAGCCAGCCGGGCTGGCAGCTAAAATCTACATTGACAGGGACAGTGGAAACAGCATCCTTTCCTTTGGGAGTTTGGAGATCGTTGAGAAAACACCCACTCTGTCCTTCAGCAAAGGAGAGCAAAGATGATGCTGTGGTTGTGGGTTTTTCGGGCTCTTTGGCCGTGTTCTGAAGGTTGCTCTTCCTAACATTTCTCCCGTCTCTGTGGCTGGCCTCTTCAGAGGACAGGAGTCAGAACTCTGTCTGTCTTCAGTTGTTTATGAGATCACCATAATCACCCAATCTCCTGAAAAGGACCAAAACCTGATCCCACAGCTGCAAATACTCAACTATCCCACACACTACACAAGAACACTGACAAGATCCCGGCCGTGAAAGCCTTCGCGAATACGATGCTGTGGCTTGCTCTACTATCATTTGAAGGCCATTTCTTCCCTCTCCCTCCTGGTAGGGCCGGCCCGTGGCAGAGGGGGAAAGGCGTGCCTTAAGGGCTCGCTTGCTGAGCGGAGCCCAGGATTCAGTGGTGTCAAGGCAAGCCTTGGGCTGGAACGCCCTCTGATCCACAGATGACCTGGAGCTGAGATAATATTTTCAGGGGAGCAGCGGAACAATCGCAAGTAGCCACAGGTTGCACCGTCTGTCGCCTCCTGGGTCCGGGAAAGTGGGTTGGTTTGTTTGTCCTACAAACCGTCAGGGCCGGCGGAGGTCTGGCTGTGGCTTCTTTGTGGATATAGTCCAGCCTTCCCTCAACCTGATGCCTTCCAAGAACTCCCGTCGTCCCCACACAGGATGGGGACGATGATGGAGTCTAGCCCGACTCACCTCATAGCTCGCTTGCCACAACCTTTGAGGTTCCCAGGTTGTACCTTGGCTCTCCCTCAAGTACCAGGTTCTGTGCTGTTGCTACAGGTAGTTTCCCCATCCTCCATTAGGTGTACCTGTGCCTCCCTTCCCCCCCCCCCCAAAGGTTTCTACTTTTTCTCATCCCTCTGGAAAGCTTGGTTTATTTTTAGTTTATTATTTTTATTTTTATTTTTGGATAATATCCCGGAGGGTTTTTTTGCCCTTCCCGTTTCCCGTTCATGGCCAAATGGAAACGAGTTAAAATGTGCTAAAGAGAAGTTGTTTTCTTCGAAAGAAGGAAAATGAATTTTTAAAGGGAAGTTGGGGTACACCTCCCAATCAGTCCCACGATGCTTTGGCACCAAGTGACATAGAGACTTTGAGGGAGGAGGAACAAGTGCTCCATCTGCGTACAAGTCAATTCATTTAAAAAACTAAATATGATTTAAATAACGTGGTGTGATCAAGGCCTTTAACAGCCTTTTGGAGGAAAAAACCTCTGCTAGGTGTAGCTTTTATCCAAGCCTGATGCTCTCCGGTTCCCAGGCTTACCATCCAGCTTGCTTGCTCGCTACTTCCCTCATTTCCAGCTGATAGAACATGAGCCCCATGCTCCCGTCCCTCGGTCTCCCCATGGTGGGGTGTTTCAAAAAGCAGCCGTCTCCCTGCACCAAAGCCAGAAGTTCTAACTGAAGTCTCTCTTCTCTCTCTCTTTCCAGGTGTCAGTTGGGACTCAGCTAGGAATAAACACCATGGCAGTCTTGAGCGAGATGGATGCCCCCCTGGGGCATCGGGTGGGCAATTCCTTGGAAGTCCTTGAATCTTTGGAGTGTCTGGAAGGACGAGGTCCCTGCGATCTCCGTGAACTGGTGACCAGCCTCGGTCTGTACACAGGAGCACAGTAGATGGATGGATGGATGGATGGATGGATGGATGGATGGATGGATGGATGGATGGATGGATGGATGGATGGATGGATGGAAGGAAGGAAGGAAGGAAGGAAGGAAGGAAGGAAGGAAGGAAGGAAGGAAGGAAGGAAGGAAGGAAGGAAGGAAGGAAGGAAGGAAGGAAGGAAGGAAGGAAGGAAGGAAGGAAGGAAGGAAGGAAGAGTGGGATACAGGTGTCCCCACACTTCAGGCAACGGCTTCTTCTTGTGATGTCTGCATCTCTGTGTGTTCCCTTTCAAAGGTGTTAACAAGATCAGTCTTCTTTCTTCCGGATGAAAGAGCAGCCCACACTCCCTTCGTAAAATCTGCAGAAGGGCAACCAACTCGTGCTTGCATGTGCTGGGGTTGTTGGGAGAACAATGGAAGGATCTGCCACTGATGGCTTGGAGATACTGGGAGTTGTAGTTTTTTTTAAAAGGGGAGGGAACATTCCCGGGCTTTGGGTAAGAGGCTGAATCTTGTGTTCATGTGCCTTTTCCAAAGGCGTCTAGCAGGCTCCCATGAAAAGCAGGGTCCTTAATGGAAAGAGCTGTTGCCCTGATGTCAGCACGGACTCTCCTTAGGTGCTTAATCTGGACAAGCTGCTGCTGTGTTGTTCGTTTTCTTATACTTTAATAGAACCATAGAATCATGGCATCAGAAGGGGCTTCTAAGGTCATCGAGTCCAACCCCCTGCTCATGGCAAGAATCTAAATCAAAGCAGATCTGACAGAGGGTCATCTTAGATTTCTCTAGAAGACCTCCAGCGCTGGAGCACTCACCACCTCCCGAGGTCTCGGGTTCCGTGGTCATACTGCTCTAACAGTTAAGATGTTTTTCCTGATGTTCAGCCTAAATCTGGCCTCCTGTCCCTTGAGCCCCTTGTTGCACGTCCGGCACTCTGGGATGATCAAGAACAGATCCTGCCCCTCCTCTGTGGGACTGCCTTTCAAGAATTTAGAAAGTGCTATCCTTTATCTCCCCTCGGTCTCCCCCCCCCACCCCAGGTTCAACATGCTCAGGCAACTGCCCAATGTTTCCTCTTGACACCTGGTTTCATTAAAAAAAAAAAAAAAGGCTTGGCTGGACAGCGTCTTGTCTCTCCTCCTGCCGGTCTCTGCTCTCCACCCACTCCTTCTCCTTCCGCCCTTGCAGGAGGCGCCTTGCTCTGGCAGTGCGGGAGGGCCTGCTCCGTCTCGGAAGGCGCCTTTCACATTGCCAGGGCCCTGGAGGACGGCTCTGCCTTGCGCACCTTCCAGGCCATGCTGTGCGCACAAGGGGTGGAGGCTGACACGGCGCGCGCCCTGTGTGCAGGGACGGAGGAGCTGCGCCTTCAGGTGCTGAAGCCGGCCCAAGTCCAGGAAGACTTGGTGACTCTACGGGACGGTAAGGAAGCTGCTCCCCCCAGGTCTCTGAGCAGGCGGAGGTTCCTCAGCCTGAACGATAGTGGAGAAGTGGGAACGTTGGAGACTCGGGTGGCTTTTTTATAATGGCTGAGCCAGAGGGAACCCTCTGGTCGCTGCTCTCTCATGGCCCGCTGTCCTGTGCCATCAGAACCAGCTCATTGCGACCCTAACAGGGCTCCCAAAGTCCGTGAGATATTGAAGGAGTTGTTCTACCAGATCCACACTCCTAGTAAGTTTCCATCGCGGAGCGGGGATTTGAACCCAGGGTCCCTGAGTTTGCCGTTTTGTTCATTACACACCACACTGGCTATCAGGTGCATGCTAAAAAGACAGGAAAAGGTTGGTGGCATCACCACTTTCAGAAAGATGGCTAAGGCAGAGCGAAAGGACTTGAGCCATAAGTTGCACCCAGAGGTTACCGCTTTATTTATTTATTTGTAAAGCAACTCCCACCGGCCATGCTGGCTGGAGGATCCCGGGATTTGCAGTTAGAAAAGATAACTTTCTCAATCATTGTTTTGCCCCAAATAACATGTCTCCAGCCCCACAAGCTGTGGCTCCATGATGCGGGCTGGGAGACTTTATTTTTACCCCTTTCCTGCCAGGTAGGGGGAAATGTTCTCAAGGCAGAGAACGTTGCCTTCTGCTGAGAGAGAGAAAAGTTGCTTGGGGGCCAGCTCAAGACGCCGGCTTTGCCTCAGGGCCTCCCACAGCCGTGGCTGTGGCCTTCCCTGGCTGCCCAGCTTCCTCTGCGCTTGTGCTCTGTCTCCCTAGGAACCGTTCAACAGATCCTGGCCCTCCCCATCGCTCAGGTGCTCCACGGCCTGGGGGCTGGCCGCACGCACGGGGGGCAGCCGATCAACCACCGCGTCGGGGCCGAGTTGCTGGTCTCTGTGGGGCAGCCGGTGAGAAAAGGTAACATATCCAGGGGTTGCTGTGGACTGGGGCACCTGGAGCACCTTATGCTCACTTTTCCATGCCAAGCACACCATGGCTGCCAAGTGTGAACCGCACAGGCCAGCCCTGAGACCCCGTGGGTCAGCCACGCCTGTCCCAACATTTGCCATCTCCCAAAGTCGGGGTCTGCCGGGCACCTCCATCCAACTGGACCCCATTAGCATCAGAGTTTCAATCCTTCCCAAGACCGGAACGTGACTTTTGGGGGGGCAATTTCTCAGCCTTCATCCATGGAGTAATTCTGGCCAATATTGTTCACAAAACTGGTGAGAGTGCTAAGCGGGGACTGTCTAGGTGAGAAACTCAGTAGCTCAAGCTGCTCCCTTGTCTGGCACGGATGTCCGTTGGGCTATCCATGCAAGAGAGCCGTTTTCCAACCCAATCTGTCCGCCTATGGCTTTCCTGGCACCGTCTGCGAGCAGAAAGCAGCCAGCAAGCTTTCGGTGCCGCAGCTTTCCCTGGGCCTGGTGTCCTCCACCTGTGCCGGACGGCAGCTCTCCTCGACCTCAGTTGCCATGGCTGATGGTGAGGGTTCATGGGGATGGCCGTCATGAGCTCCAGAAGGCCAATTCTAGTGTCAACCAGATGGCAAGCTTTTAGAGGAGGGGGAGGGGAAGACCTAGTTCTTTGGCCACATTCCTGGTTTGTGTGCAGAAGACCTCGGGTTCAATATCCTGCTGAATTTCTCTTTCTTGATGACACAAGTGGTTTTGGTACATAACGAGAGGGCCTATCCGTCGTGGTGTAACCACCAAATAATTTCTCACCTCCAGTGTGAGAACAAGACAACAAGAGGGATTTGTGTTGTAGAGATATATGTATTGTGCACAAAATGTCCCTGTAGAAATCTTATGGATTCCCCCCCCCCTTTGTGTAGCTAAGCAGTAAACACACACACAGCTAGCACAGGGGAGATGCCTGGTTAATCGAACGCATGCAACCAACATGTCTTTTAAATGTCTAAGTGACAAGATGTAGGATAGAAGCGATCTTTCCATGTTTGAATCCTTCTCTTAACAATGCTGTGGTTGTTTTCACCCTTGAATGAGCTGAGCTATAGAAACTATGAGGAAAAGAACCCACCCCCCCAGGTAGGTCATTGGGTGTGGACATCCATCAATGGCTTCTTCTCCTCTCGAAGGGGCTCCCTGGATCCGGATCCACTACGGACGTCCTGAATTGAGTGAAGCTGACCGGCAGAAGCTGCAGAGAGCCCTGGTTCTCCGAGACTCCGAACCCTTTCTTCCTGGTCCCAGAGTGGTGAAAACCATCCTCCCTGGAAATACTCCGGAGGGACCTGGTCAGCAAAGAAAAGGGGCCATCCCAAAAAACTAAACTGGACCTAAAGGATTAAGCCGGGAGGTTGATGTGGCCGCTCTCTTCAAATCTGCCAGAGCTTCCAGCCAGAAATCAAGACCAACGACTCTTTCTAGTGAACCCCAGTGGAGCCGGAGGAGAAATACTGACTTCTGCAGTTTCCTGCTGGCCTCTTTCTCTCTCTCTCCCTCTTTGCTAAACTCTGTCCCACAGACAGTCTGGATGCTGAACTAGACAAACCTTTTGAGTGATAAATGGCTCTAGACGAAAAAGGTGCACGTCTCGTGCCCCTTCAATCAGCCAAAAGTTGGAAGGTGTGTGGAAATGGTGCAAAAAAAAAAAAAAAAAAAAAAGTGGACCGGCTGCAAACTCAGCAGAAGATGAATCAGACGGAGGGTGTGACAATACAATCAATGGCCCCAGGCTGGATTGGGCTGAGCTTTGAGGTGTGATGTGCCATTTGGGACCATCCTTGAATACGCAGGCAAAGACTGGGTGGTTTCAGGGTAGGAAACCACACCATGCCTCAAGTGACCCTGTTTAGGCTGTTTCCCCCCCCCCTTTGAAGGAAAAGAAAAACATGAACAAGGGTCTCCCTCTGCGTATCCTTCTGCCCCCCCACTGTAGGGGGGAAGTTGCCATCCATCCATCCATCCATCCATCCATCCATCCATCCATCCATCCATCCATCCATTGACTAACCCATCCATCCATCCATCCATCCATCCATCCATCCATCCATCCATCCATCCATCCATCCATCCATCCATCCATCCATCCATCCATCCATCCATCCATCCATCCATCCATCTGATCACACTTTGAATCAGTATCTGCACATTAGCAAAACTCCAGTCTTTGTGAGATAACACAACAAACTGCCTTCACGATCACAGAATCATTGACTTGGAATGGGCCTCTACAGCCATCAAGTCCAACCCCCTGTTTAGTGTAGAAATTAAATGAGTAATAAATAAATAGATTTGTAGCTGCCTTGTCCAGCAAAATGTCCCAGGGCAGACATGGGCACGCATGTCTTTTTTCCTGGATCCCAGCCACTAGTCAGCCTTCTGGGGAGGAGGGGGTGTCCGTGTGGCCGAGACGCTCTGTCCTGGCCCTTTGGGTCTCCTTTTTTAAATGCTCTGTTCCCTCCCCCTGATGCAGAAGCTCTCGGGAAGGTAAGGGAAACTCTGGGGGTCCTTGGGGGAGCATCCTGTCCATCCTATGCTGTAAACATCCTTTATGCAGCTGTGCGACCCTGCAGTCTCGGTGCAAAAAGTTTCTCCCGGAAAGGAGCTCCCCAAACAGGCCAGGCGCCAGTGGGAAAAGAGCGTTGTGTGGAACAAACCAATATTCTTTGAAAATACTCGGCCTAGCTTCAAATCAAAACCATTCGGTATTAAAAGGCCCCTGCTTGATGTCAACTTTCAGGGAATAAAGATCCAGCAAGTCTCCTCCCTGAGACCTCCATCCCAGGACTTTGATCGGCACCAGGCCTCTGGCTTTAGCTTACCTTCTGTCTGATCTGATCTGCTTTGCTTTGGATTCCTGCCTATCTTGAGCAGAGGGTTAGACCCAAAGACCTTCCAGGCCCTTTATTCTATAATTCTACGATCCCCTTGAGTTCCAGAGAGGACTTCTGGGTCAAAGGCCGGCTGGATAGCCCAGTGGTTTAAGCATCTCGCTGCAGAGCCAAAGGTTGGGAGTTTGATTCCTGGCTGTGTGGTTCCAGGGTGAAGAGCCAGCCTGGGTGGCCTTGGGCAAGCTGCGCAGTAGTCCCAGGGATCCCTCCCAGACGAAGAGAAGGGGAAACTCCTTCTGAGTGCTTACTACCTGGAAAACCCTGGAAAGGGTCGCCATAAGTCAGAATCAACTTGATAGCACATGGTTATTATTTTGGGTTGAAACATAATTTATGGAAAAGGCGCATCACCTCCTTGTAGCCCATTTTTCATCTTTCACAAAATAAAACCCTCTAGATGGCCGAATACGAAGCTGAGCAGAAGCACGTGCTCTGACCCTCAACCATTCAGTTTTGTGGCCAAGAATGGGCCAACTGCAGAGTCTACTTTGATGGCCCTGTGTGCAGTCAAAACAGGGGTACAAAGAAAGGCATTGCTTCAAGGACAGCTGGCTCAAAGGCTTGCCCAATGACTGCCAGATGGCCCTGGGAACCTGCCATGGCACCTCCATCTTCTGACACCTCTAGAGATGGAGGGAGGGAGAGAGAAGTCCAATCATTTCTCAAAAAAAAAAAAAAAGGAAAAAAAAAGAGGTGCCAGGAGGAGCCAAGTTTCTCTACAGCAGTGGTTCCCCACCCTAGGTGCCCAGATGTTCTTAGACTGCAGCTCCCAGAAATCCTGGCCACCACAGCCAGTGATGAAGGCTTCTGGGAGTTTTAGTCCAAGAACATCTCAGGACCCAAGATTGGAAGTCACTGGTCTACCAACTGCACCCTTTGCCTGAGAAATCTTCCTACTCCTCTTCCACCTGTGGGGATGAGCAGCGTCCCACGGCAGAGACATGCTCTGTAAGTGATCTCAGGCATTAACCTCTAGTCTTTCTTCACAATGGCATTGGAAGAGCCACCCCTCAGCTCACAACATGGCGCTAACACTCCCGAACTGATGCTGGAGACCCTTGTGCCTGCCTCTGGGACACCTTGATCAATGCTCAAGGACCTCTTGAGGTCCCTGCGGTTCTTCTTGCCCTTGGCGATGGAGAAACGGTCAAGTCAGAAGGACAAAGCTAGGACACTCCGCTCGGTTCAAGCCTTTCATTAATGAATGAGTCAGTGGGTTGAGTTGTACAGAGTCAGATTTTCCATGCAGGTATCCAGGTGTGCGGCCGTGTTCTTCTGTTCTTCTTCGGGCCTCTTACTTTAAGCGTAATACCATTTTGCAATGGGCTCCTTCTTGCATACAAATCGTCTTTTATCAGTACATTTACCATAATGCCAACATCTTTTAGAAATGCAGTCAAAGTGGACGAAAACACAGTCGCCATTTTCCTTTTTCGGCTGACCATGTTTAGTATCCCAGTACCTGGAGCAACGGAAGGGGAAGGGAATTTACTTTGTTAATCCTCTTCTAGGGAAGTAGGAAAGACTTTACCTCCTGCAGCATGCTAAGATTCATCCTCTTTTGAGCAACAAGCACTATGATTTTTTTACTTCGTATAACCAATGGATAAAGGGAAATCCTCATGTGTCGGTCCCTTTCTTGGTTCTTCACTCGGCCACACAGCTTACCCTCACCTAGTCCCATCCTCCTGCACTAACATTTAGTGCCATGTACTTTTCCCATGTAGGAAACCTGCCAACCCAGCAGTTCGAAAGCATGTAAAATTGCGAGTAGATAAATAGGGACCACCTCAGTGGGAAGGTCATGGCGTTCCGTGTCTAGTAGCGCTGGCCATGTGACCACGGAAATGGTCTATGGACAAACGCTGGCTCTACGGCTTGGAGACGGGGATGAGCACCACACCCTAGAGTCGGACACGACTGGACTCAATGTCAAGGGGATCCCTTTACCTTTACCTAAACTTATGTCAACAGCTTTAGAGGACAATCTTAGCAGAGATGGACTTCCTTCTCTCCAAAGCCCTGGATGTGACTGCTGGGTCCACTGAGTGCAATGAAGGTTTTTCAGAAGTGCCAGAGCAACAGAGGAAATTTCACCAAAGAAGAATCTCTACCTAACATATTGTTAATTTAAAAAAAAAAATTAAGTAAGGGGCCCCAGTGCCCCAGTAAACAAGAGAGAAAATAAACTGGTACTACGGTGTAGCCAGCCATAAAGATTCAAAGAGGAGGAAATGAATTGGTGATGCCAAAACACGTTGGGGCATTTGTCCAGGTATATATACGACATGATTGTGATTCAGTACAGCAAAGGTATGGATAGTATCTCTAGAACAGGGGAACATTTCAGCGTAGTATTATTACAAAAGGGTCTTCACAATGTTTTGTAATTGAGCTGGTAAAATATCGTCTAGACAAGTAGGTGGATTCGTCATGGGCTTGTAGTGTAAGAGCCCTTTACTTTACTTTACTTTACTTACTTTATTTGGACTTATACCCCGTCCCTCTAAACAAAGTCTACTCAGGGCGGCTTACATGAGTGATAAAATACAATAAAATAAAATACAATACAATAACATACATAATAATAGGAACCTACTAACCGATGTATATATAGATTGTCAAGATGAGATAATTGAGAAACAAAGATTGGAGGGAAGGCCTGTCTAAAGAGCTAAGTTTTTAAATGGCTTTTAAACATGCCCAGCAAAGGAGCCAGGCGGATCTCCGTTGGGAGGGCGTTCCACAACCGAGGGGCCACTGCCAAGAAGGCCCGGTTCCTTGTTTTCTCCTTCCGGGCCTCCCTCGGCATCAGGCCCCTCAGCCGTCCCTGCTGGCTATGACGGGTGATTCGGGTAGATCTAGGTGGGAGAAGGCGATCTGCCAGATATTGAGGTCCCAAACCGTTTAGGGCTTTATAAGTAATCATAAGCACTTTAAAGTCAACGCGGAAATGAATGGGCAACCAGTGCAAGGCAGCCAGAGTGGGGGAGATATGCTAATATTTCCTCACCCCACCTAGAAGCCTGGCTGCCGCATTCTGGACCCCTTGGAGTTTCCGCGTCAACCTTAAAGGCAGCCCCATGTAGAGTGCATTATAATGGTCTAATCTCGAGATTGAGCGCATGGACAAGAGTAGTGAGGAACCCCCCCCATCAAGATATGGTCGCAGCTGGGCAATCCGCCATAGGTGAAAATAGGCGGAACAGACCATGGATGCTACCTGGGTTTCCATGGTAAGCGCCGGGTCCAGATATATCCCCAAGCTGCGAACCTTGCTCTTTGCGGTGAAGGTTGATCCCCCCCCCCAAAAGAAAAGGAGTCACCCAAACCGCTGATGGAAGGACCACCCACCCTCAAGACCTCCGTCTTGTCCGGGTTCTTTAAAGGACCGTGTACACAAAAGCACACACAAGAAGAACACACCTTTGATCAGATCACACAGAATACAGTTTGGAAAGATATAAAACAGCCAGCTATACACATATATGTACAGTGGTGCCTTGCAAGGCAAATGCCTCGCAGGACAAAAAAACTCGCGAGACGAATGGTTTTGGCAATGGGGTTGATGACTCACAAGGTGAACGTTTCTATGGCTGTGCTTTGCAAGATGAATGTTTTCCATTTTTTGTTCCTGCCTCATGTTTGCTGATTTTTAAATGTTTTTCTATGATGTTTAAAAAGTTAAAGTTTTTTGATTGAAATTTTCGAAATCACCTGCACAATATGTATGGCTTTAAAGAGCACTTAATAAACCCTTTGTAAACCAAATTTGACTTTGTTCTGACTTTTTTTTGCCCATAGGAACACATTAATTAGGTTTCAATGCATTCCTATGGGAAAACGTGTTTCACAAGATGAATTTTTCGCAAGACAACATTAACCACGGAATGAATTAAATTCGTCTTGCGAGGCACCACTGTACATGTTTTTTGTTCCCTTAAAGAATATCTGCAAAGGAATAAGGCTGGCCAGGTTTCCTTCACCAGGACGGGTTATCTCACTTTCCAATCTAGACTGGAGAAGCAAACAGATCCAGCAGGGGTTGCTCCTTCCCCCAGCAGGACAGATGGGTTTTGTCACTCTTCCCCCAGGTGAATATCAGGACCAATCTTATGCAAATGTATTTATTTATTTATTGAATTTCTATCTTGCCTATCTAGACCAAAGGTCTACTCTGGGCAGTTTACAAATTTAAAAACAATAAAACCAAAAACATGTACAGTGGTGCCCCGCATAGCGATGTTAATCTGTTCCGGACTAATCATCGCTATGAGGAAACATCGCTAAACGGAACGGAAAAAGCGTTCCTATGGGGCCCAAATTCACCATTCAGCGAAGTTCCTCCATAGCGGCACCATTTTCGCACCCTCGGTAAGTGAGGGCAGGGCGCGAAAATGGTTGTGGCGGCCATTTCGGGCACTTGGCGGCCATTTTGGAACCGCCGATCAGCTGTTCAAAAAACATTGCAATGCAATGAAATAGAAGAAATTAAGGTATGGCGGGAGCCATATCAAATTGAGCTCCAGAACCTGGACAATCTCACTGCACAATACCTTTTCCTGTACAAACATTATTTCCTTGGAAAGTCTCCTTTTTTCATCCAACCTTGTAACCTCTTTGCAAGATAATAAATTGTTTTCCTGTCAGAACAATACAACAATGCAACCATGTATTTCCATAATTGCTGTCTATAGACCCATCCTGCTGTAAAATTCCATCCTTCCTATGATTCCCACTCTGATAAAGTTTTGGATTCCGTTGTAGCTCCATCCCTTCTGCCAATAGGTCACGAACCACCCATTTCTCCTCCCATTCTCCTGTGTAACCAATGTTATTAAAGTCCATGGCACAGTTGTTCCTTGGAGGCATGACTTCCGTCACGCCTTTTATTTAGCTAAACAAAACAGCAATCATTTGAACTCTCTCTCTCTCTCGTGTCAAGGTTATTGGCGTTAAAACGTTGACTCACTATTCCAGGAGACTAGGTCCTGGTTGCAACACTCTCCTCAGGGGTTCATTGTCAACCTCCAGAGAAGTGACAAGAGAGGCCCCAGAGGGCTCTGTCCTGGGCACAGCATGGCTCAAATGTAGTGCAGATGCTCATGAAATTTGCAGATGACACCAAATCTGGAGCGGTAGTAAAGATTTCCAGCAAACAAAACAAGGACTCCATTTCTACCCTTCTCTGATTCTAGTATCCATGACATCTGATGTGGTGGGGCACCAAAAATATTGCAGATCTGCTACAAATTCCCTTTCTTAATTCAGAATGGCTAATGTTCTAGAAAATCAACCAAGCGCTGGATTCTAAATTCAGTGCACACAAAGAAAACCAGTGGCTCCTTGGTCAGAAAATGCAGGGGACTTCTGAGAAACTTTCTCGGATGCAGAAAATAATGAAATTTTGTTTGAAAACTCACACTGTTCCAGCTTTGAATCCACCAAGCCATATGACGCCATTAAAGGCACTCTCGTTTTTCTTAAGTCCAATCCAGTATGGCTTCTTTTGTTGAGAAACTTGGTCATCTATAAAGGCCTGGAAAAGGTCAACCAGAAAAATATTCAGTCCAACAAAGGGCAAGCCTTCCCTTCTTAAAGCTTTCCTGACATGCAGTGGTGTTGTGGTGGATTTTGAGGTGCCCAGCATTTACTCCAGAACTGTACAATTTTCTCTCTCCTATCCTTGTGGGGGACTAGGTAAAAGCTGAAATGGAATGGAACGGAATGGAACAGGGACTTCTTAAAAACTGTTGCCAAAAACTGTCCATCACGATAGACAAACATTAGAACAATATTTTAGACCTCAAACATAACAAATATTAGTCTTTCATTGACCATTGATTGCCCACAAACCTGCTGGTTCCAGTAGGATAATCAATCCAAGGTCTGAGGAAACCAGCCCCAAACTGCCCTCGGGAACAACACCTTCCATATCCATTTCTAGGCAGAAAATTGATATTGATTTTCCTGGCTACAGAACCTCCATCTTCTGCATCTGATCATTCATTCATTCATTCATTCATTCATTCATTCATTCATTCATTCATTCATTCATTCATTCATTCATTCATTCATTCAGAATATTTTTATCCTGCCTTTCTCCTCAAAAAGGACCCAAAGCAGTTTACATCATTAAAAAGACAATATTTACCAGCTAAAAACAAATATCTAAAAAGAATTAAACAGGTATTGTGTTAAAAAACAATAAATACAATAAATACCAAATAAAGCACATTTAAAACAGAGAATGGCAATCCATTAAAAAAAAAACTCTTGTGCCCTCCCAGACCACCAGTCATTAAGGAAAAGCCTGCCTGAAGAGAAAGGTCTTTGTCTGCTTGCGGAAGGATAGCCAAGATGGGGCCAGGCTGGCCTCCAGTGGCAGGGAGTTCCAGAGTCTAAAGGAGCAGCCACAGGGAAGGCCCTTTCCTGTGTCCCCACCAAGCACACCTGTGAAGGTGGAGGGACTGAGAGGAAGGCCTCTCTTAATGATCTTAACTCGTAATGGGAGCCAGCTCATAATGCTATGTTCACTTGTGCCCGTTTCTTTCTTTCCCAAACCAAAGGTTCTCGCAGGTGATGTTCCCTCTTTCTTTCGCTGCCACCAGTGGATTTCTTCACTGGCTGCCAACAACATAACTTGTTTATGAAAGGGTATTTGGGTAATTCAGAATCACAGATGACCTTTATTCATTTTGTAGAATCACAATGGTTGAAATATCAATACTCTGCCACACCTTCGATCACCTCCTGTTTTATTTATTCACTTTAACTAGTTTATCTATATTAGTTACAGTTCTCAGGCTTTCTCCGACTATCTCTCTCTCTCTCTCTCTCTCTCTCTGCAAACCTCTCTCCTTCTCTTTTCACCCACCCTCTCTCTATGGTTTCCCCAGTAGTGATGTACGGAAGTGAGAGCTGGACCATAAAGAAGGCTGACCGCCGAAGAATGGATGCTTTTGAATTGTGGTGTTGGAGGATCTTGAGAGTCCCCTGGACTGCAAGGAGAACAAACCTATCCATTTTGAAAGAAATCAACCCTGAGTGCTCACTGGAAGGACAGATCCTGAAGCTGAGACTCCAGTCCTTTGGCCATCGCATGAGAAGAGAAGGCTCCCTGGAAAAGACCCTGATGTTGGGAAATTGTGAAGGCAAGAGGAAAAGGGGATGACAGAGGATGAGATGGTTGGACAGGGTCACAGAAGCGACCAGAATGAATTTGACCCAACTTCGGGGGGGGGGGGCAATGGAAGACAGGAGGGCCTGGCGTGCTCTGGTCCATGGGGTCACGAAGAGTCGTTGTTGTTGCTGTTGTTGTTGACTAAACAACAACAAAAATGATCTTTGAGACAGCTTGGGCCCAGGCCATATAGGGCTTTACAGGTTAAAACCAGCGCTTTGAATGGTGCCCAGAAATGGATCGGCAGCCGGTGGAGCTACTTTAACACGGGGATTATGTGATCACTGTAACCAGCCCAAGTCAGCCATCTGGCTCCTGCATTTTGGACTCAGTGAAGTTTCCTGACACTTTCCACGGGCAGCCCCACATACCGCGTGTTACAGTAATCCAGCCAGGATGTAACTAGTGCTCTTATTGGCAAGTCTGATAATAGTTCAGCATTTCATTTCGTTCTGGGCAGGCATGTTTCCCGAAAGCAACCCAAAATGAACCACAAAATGATGCATGGTTTTTTCTGTTGTTGTTTCGCTTTTGCTTCGTGGTTTGTTTTATGTCCATCTCCAGTCCGAACACCTTTGCTTTGCCCTTTAAGGCTGCAACGGCAATATCCTACAGAACAGTTATTCCTGCCCTGGCAAATCTCGTGGTTCTACTTACTTGTTCTTCACCCCACTTAACAAAAACCAGTCCAGATTCTCTTGTGTTACATTCATCTACGGCTTCGTTCCAATTTACGTCATCTTTCGAAAAGTGATAAAGGTTCTTATCATACGCCTTCCACTGATCAAGCGTCTTAGCAAGCTTATCTTCCAACAAAAGGAGGGGATGCATGAAGGAAGAAAAGAGAACACCAGACACGTTGGAGCAGAAATGACCTGAAATGTTGGCACAGGTTTTAAATAAACAAACGGGTAAAACAGAATTATGTGCAGAGACTCCATTAGGCTCCAGCACAATTTATGAAGATTTATGCAGTTCTATGGGTAGTTTGAATTTATTTCTGCCTTTTTAAAGATTGGTTCAAATCACATGATATTTACATTGGTGGCTGCATTCACTCAATGGAAACCGATTTATTTCCGGTGATTTAAACCAGTTTTGGCATCTACACTGATGAAATTTACCTCTGGGTAGAGTGGGCGGCATATAAATTAAATTAAATTAAATTAAATTAAATTAAATAAATAAATAAATAAATAAATAAATAAATAAATAAATAAACAAACAAACAAACAAACAAACAAACAAACAAATAAATAAATAAATAAATAAATGTTTCCTTTCTTCTTTATAACCCATTTTCTATGACCATTTGCCTTATATATATATATTTTTAAAAAAGCGATACAGAGATAAATGGGTGGCTCCAAGCAGCCAAGAATGGCAAAAGGCTGCAGCTGACATTAAACAGGAGCATGAAGTAAATAGTTTGTACTGTCCACACCTGCCAAACCGAATTGATTTAAATCGATTTACAAGTTATTTATTTTAAAAAGCTCCTGCTGGTCAATTAAAAACGAAAGCACACCTTTGGAGGCTAAATAAAATGATTTCACTAGTGTCGTGAAACCATAATTTGATTTAAATGATGCCTAAGTTGATTAAACCGCCGTTATTTTTACTCGTGGGGTTCTGCTCTGAAATACTAGACCAGCTTACCAGGTCTTCATGAATTAAATGGGGCTTCTTTCTCACTCGATGCGCAGAGCATCCCATAAAAATACAAGTGGGTGTAGAGGAAAGATGGGCACTTATCTAATCAGCCAGAAACTCTGGCCTTCTTTGACCTATCTTTACTAGGGCTGTGTGGCCCATGGGTCAAATCACCAAAGAAGCTGGACCCATTTGGACCGACCCCGAGCAGGTCCGAATCAGCCTGGAGAAGTCCAGACCATGGTTTGAATCTGGACGCCTCCTCCGAAGGCACTTGGAGCAATTATCTGGACCGAGAAACGAAACCAGACGGCCTGCTTTGGCCATGCTGCAAAACCACCCTGTGGAAGGAAACGGCCCGGGGTGGGGAGGTGGGATGGGAGAGGAGGAAAGGATGGCACCCTGTTCTTGCCTCTAATGCAGCAGGGGAAAAATCCCGCAGCATCCTCACTCCCAGGACTGGCAGGAGGGAGGGTAAATCCCATGGGCCTCTCTTGACCCCTGTGAAGAGGGGGGGCACCGTTCCAGAATTCGGGGCCACACACGAAAGGGGGCAAAGCCAGCCGGCCATCTTCCCCCGAAGAATTCTAGTGCGGTGTTTCTAGTTCTCTGTTTGCAGAGAAACAGAGAAACCTCTTGAAGGGAAAGCTTTATTTCCAAAGGATTTGGCTACGGGTTTTGAGGGCAGCTTTACGTTTACAGTAGCCGGCACTTTTCCTTTCTTATCCCACCGATACTTAACCGCTTTATTTCTTTTAAACAAGCAACATTAAAACAATCAAACAAACCCCTCCATTAAAAAAAACAACCCTTTCCCACTGTTTTCCTGGCCCATCTTCCTTCCAAATAGGTATGCTTTTAACAGGCAACTGAAAGATAGATGGATGGCTCAGGACTTCTTGTGCTTCCCCCCCCCCCCACGGAGGTGTGTGTGTGTGTGTGTGGGGGGAACCGATATTCAGCAGGTGCCATGACTTGGAAGCTGCCCCCGTGAGCCTTATAGAGCTCATCACCATCTCTAAACGCCTTACCTATTTCTGCTTGTAGTTCGTCGTTTTTAAGTCCCCATTCAAGCATTTCGGAGGACAGGTTTTGAGCCAGGCCAACAACCTGGAAATCTGAAAAAATAGCAATCATCGAAATCAGAGGGAGTTGTAAACTAGCAATCTGAACCCCCCCCCCCTCTAAAACAGCAGCCTGTTGATCTTAAGGGGTTTCTGCCCTACATTCCCTCACTAAGGCAATCCAGACCGGCATTTGCATTGTGGGGTGTATGCCAATATCTCCTGCTGCAGGGTTTCCCCCCTGAACACTGGACCCCCGGTTGCTTTACTGCAAAGCCAGTGTCCCGATTTCCCAGTTTACCCACACTGGATTGCTACACTGCAGGTGAGAAGTTTTTCCTGGTAGTCAACTGAAACCTGGCTTCCTCTAATGTAAGCCCATGGTTGCACTCCGGGATGATGGAGAACAGATCCTACCCCTTCTCTGTCGGTCAGCCTTTCAAGGGTTTGAAGAGTGCTGTCATACTGTATCTCCCCTCTGTCTTCTTTTCTCAAGGCTAAACAGGCTCAGTGCTTTCAGCCTTTCCTCACAAGGCTTGGTTTCCAGTCCCTTTGCTCCTCCTGGTTGCCCTCCTCTGAACTTGTTCCAGTTTGTCTGCATCTTTCTCAACGTTTGATGTCCAGAACTGGACACAGAACTCTAGATGAGGCCTAATGAGTGCCAAATACAAGGGAGCTAGTAATTTGTGGGATTTGGAAACTATACTTCTGTTGATGCATCCTGAAATCACATTCGCCTTTTTTTGCAGCCACCTCACCCTGTTGGCTCATCTTCAGCTCGTGACCTATAACAATTCCAGGATCCTTCCGGGAATGGCCGTTAGACCAATTGTTTCTCACGAACTGGTGCTTTGCTGCCCTGCTCAGCCCATCCCTTTCCATCTCTTTGCACATGTGCTCTCTCTCTCTCTCTCTCTCTCCTGTTCTAATGCAAAAAAATTTGTGCATTCCAGGTGCCTTTTGAGTCGCTGCCTTGCCCAGCACACATCCTCTCTTCCACCAGTGGCCAACCTATAGGTTCCTGCTGCTGAGCTTGATGTGGAACTTTTAGTGCTCCAGAGGTTTATTGAGGTGATGCAAAACATGCCAAGTTAACATCAGGGCAGAAATACCAAAGCCGCCGCCACCACTGTCGTGACGATACCACTCCCATCAGAGAGCATGGCCCCCACTCTTGGTGAGATAGCGGTGGTGGTGCTGGTGATGATGATGCACGAACCTCTGGTTGGAATGCCCTGGCCAGGCAAGGCAGGGCTGGCTTAGCTCAAGGATCAGGGGCTACGGAAGCAGCTGGCTGCAAAAGCTGGATGGCATCAGAGGAGGCCACCTCCCCCACAGCACCTGTGACAGGACACCCTGCACATTCCGGCCCCTGCTCACAGAAGCGACGGAGGCAGACGACCTCATGCGCAGTGGGAAAGCACAGAGGAGCCACCCACCGAGCCGTGGCACAACAGGCCTCTCCGGTTCCCTCAGAAGGAAACATGGAGATTTCTTCCCTTGGCATCGGTCACGATTCCTCGCACCTGTGCCCCAGCTAGCCAGACGCTTTTTGCAACGCGGTCACTCGCTGCAGGCCCTGACGAGATTTCCCTGCACAACTCTCAGCCCATAAGGAGCACAGCCGGAATAAAGTTCTGCTTGCAGAAGCGGAAGAGGTGAGGCATGAGGCACCACTAATAAAAAAAAGCTTTCCAACCTCAGGGGTGTGTGTCCCTCTCTCTCTCTCCCCCCCCCCAAGCATCTGAGCTGCAAGACCGGAGTCAACTCTGTTTGTGGAGGGATCGTTGGGCCTACGAGAGGGCAAGGAGGAGCGCTGAGCCCTCCGACGGAATCCTGGGGCTTACCAGTCTTGTCTTCATATCTCGGATCGAACTCAATGGCAAATTCTCGCATCATGATCAGGGCCTGGCGGATGTTCCAGTCTTTGTTGAGCAGGACCGCGTCTGAACAAGGAGAAAGACGTCAGAGAGTGTTCCGACACCTCAACCGTATGGCACGTATGCTCGGTGCGGCCACACAGGTGTGGGCGCACGATCACTCTGGCTGCAGCCTGGAAGCGCCCGAGTGGGTTTTGTGCCGGGCACCCTTACGCCTGATCCCTGGAGTCTTGTTTCCAACCCTTCCTGGCTCAGCGGGTGCCTGGTCAAGCGATGAGGCCCCTTGGCCAAAGATCTCCCGTGCAAGCGCGGGGAGGTCCAGAACTGTGCTCAGGAATACATGGGCGGGGGGGACTCCGTCTAACCCTTCAGCCACTTCAGATATCATAGGAATGGAGACCAAGGACTGAGGGGCTGGCATTAAGCAGAAATGGCTCAGCAGATATTCAAAGGAACACGACCGTGGCATTGATTTCCGTGGGGAAAATTTAATCACCCCCCCCCTTACCTTACTCACTGGAATTGACAGGTTACACGGCGGGCGGGGGGGGGAGGAGGTGTGGGCTAGCCGAGGCCCCCGTTGTTCCCTTGGTTTATGAAAGGGACCTCTTTCCACATGGGAGTGAAAGCCAAAGTAATTCGGCACTGGACGAGTTTAAGAGAGAAAGAAAGAAAGAAAGCAAGGGGAGAGTTGAACTTACACATGATGACCATGATAACTGCAAGGACGAACCAGACGGCCGCCAATATTCTGACCGTTTTTGCGCCTTCTGGGGTTTCGAGGAATGGCTTTTTCGCTTTTTCCATCGAAGGAGAAGAAAGCAAGAAAGTACATGAGTAGCAGCCGCTATTCCATCAACATCCCCGCCCCCCCCACCCCCAGCAGTGAGTTCTGGGTTCACATAGCATTGCTGAAGAGCTCAAGGGTTCCGGTCTCTGTCTGCAGAGCCAGCGGCTGGGAGTTCGATTCCCACCCACCCCCACCTTCAGTGCCTCCTGGACCGGGGATGGACCGGATGATCTAGAGGGCCCCTTCCAGCCCTGCCATTCTAAGAGGATGGTGAGGATGATTACAACGGCACAGATGTGCCCCACCGCTGCATCGCCTCCTCTGCCACCACCGCCCTCTCCTCTGGTGCAGTTCCGAGGTGGAGGATTTACCCTGCCCCCTGGGAGAAGGAGCCCGGTTCCTCCCGGTCGAGGTGCCCCCCCTGCCTACCAGGATGAGGAAACAGAAGGGTCTGGTGGGAAAGAAGCCCACGTCTGAGGACACAACACGTCCCACCGCTCCATGCTTGGAGAGACCCTCTCCTCGGTCATGCCCGCCATGGCTTGCAAAGAGAGGGGTTCCAGGTTCCCTCCTCCGCAGGGCGCCCCGAATCCCCAGGATCTGGCCGTTGACGGGCTTCCCCTTTGTTTCCCCCTCTCGCGCCCCTTGCCTCTTGCCTTGCTCCAGATCCCTCCTCTCCTTCCATCCCTCACCCATTCCTGGTCACTCTCCCTCCGCTGAAGGGTAAGACGCCTACTTACGTGCCTCATCGCCTGGACCTGGAGGTTTGGGGGGCTCTCCTGGTTCTGTCGAGAAAGCAAAAAATAATAATAAAAAAAACACCGGAGCATATTCTCTAGAAGTGAAGACTGGACCAGAAGCTCCCACGTTCCCTGGTTTGAGGAATCCGAGGGCTGATGGGGGACCCAAAAGAGGGTGGATGCCATGTTATGGCAGGATGGGCAGTTGTGCTCCATGGCCCACCAGACACCCCTTTCCAGTGAGTTTCGTTCTCTGAGTCTAGAATCTAGATTCCGGATGGAGGTGGGAGGCCACGGGATCCTGAGCAGGCTTATTGTATTGATGGTGGACAGGGGTCCACCTTGAGACACAAAATAGCCAAAGGCTACCCACAAATGCCCTCCAGTGCTGCTGAGCACCACCCCCAGGCTCCATTTTGGTGCTGCCCGTGGAGGCCTGGCTTTGCACCGTTGGCCAGCCTGCTCTCCCAAAGCAACATGAGGACCCAGAAAGGGGTTTTATACCCTTGCCTCCATGCCACTCCTAATGTTGAAATTAGCAGGGAGGAATGGAGGGTGTTTCTCTTCAAGGGGGTAGGAGCTGCCACGTGAGTCTAAGAACTCTTTCCCTCGCCAGTATGGCAACACCTTGATAGGGTAAGCTGCCCTTAGAACAAGAAATGTTGAAGGAATATGGGATGTGATATGTGGCGTCTTTCTATATTCCTAGCTCCCACTCAGCTGGTGACACGAGGTTCATGAAATAGTGCATAAATGGTTGCTGTGGGTTTTTCGGGCTCTTTGGCCAAGAAGGTTGTTCTTCCTGACGTTTCACCAGTCTCTGTGGCCAGCATCTTCAGAGGACAGGAGTCAAAACTCTCTCTGTGCTCTGATGCAGTTTGCGGGAGAGTTGAATATTTGTAGCTGTGGGAACACCTTTTGTCCTTTTCAGGAGATTGGGTGATTAGGGTGTGGGTTTTTCGGGCTCTTTGGATGTGTTCTGAAGGTTGTTTTTCCTAAACCCACAGCAACCATCAGATCCCAGCCATGAAAGCCTTCAAGAATACAGTGTATAAATGTCTTTTATGCAGAATTTTCTATCCAATATAGGTGATTAGTGGGAAAGGGGTGGTTGTTAATTTTTTAAAATTTTCTCCTTGTTTTTTTTTTTGTATATCACATCCCATTTGTATATCGCCCGTCAGGCTGGGCAGTTTGCAACATGATTGGACAATAACACAGTTAAAATAAAATCAACCTATGATATCATAAAATAAAAGCAGTCATTAAACTATTCCATAACAAACCGTTAACCATTACATATTTTGAAAGGCAGTAGGACCAAGCAGTATGGTAATGGAACCAATTTCCTTGGGAGGTGGCGAGCGCTCCAGTGCTGGAGGCCTTCAAGAGAAAATGGAACCACCACCTGTTTGGTCGGCTTTGACTTGCATTTCTGCCTTGTGCAAGAGGTTGGACTCGATGGCTCTCGAGGCCCCTCCCAACTCCATCATTCTTGTTTTTCTTGTTTAGTCGTTTAGTCGTGTCCGACTCTTCGTGACCCCATGGACCAGAGCACGCCAGGCCTTCCTGTCTTCCACTACCTCCCGGAGTTGGGTCAAATTCATGTTGGTCGCTTCAGTGACTTCTGTCGTCCCCTTCTCCTCTTGCCCTCACACTTGGCCAACATCAGGGTCTTTTCCAGGGAGTCTTCTCTTCTTATGAGAGGGCCAAAGTATTGGAGCCTCAGCTTCAGGATCTATCCTTCCAGTGAGCACTCAGGGTTGATTTCCTGCAAAATGGATAGGTTTGTTCTCCTTGCAGTCCAGGGGATTCTCAAGAGCCTCCTCCAGCACCACAATTCAAAGGCATCAATTCTTCGGCGGTCAGCTTTCTTTATGGTCCAGCTCTCACTTCCATACAACACTACAGGAAAAACCATAGCTTTGACTATTTGGACTTTTGTTGCCAAGGTGATGTCTCTGCTTTTTAAGATGCTGTCGAGGTTTGTCATCGCTTTCCTCCCAAGAAGCAGGTGCCTCATGATTTAGTGGCTACTGTCACCATCTGCAGTGATCATGGAACCCGAGAAGGCAACATTTGTCACTGCCTCCATATCTTCCCCTTCTATTTGCCAAGAGGTGATGGGACCAGTGGCCATGATCTTAGGATTCTGTGATTCAGTGGTGAACTTTTCACGAGTTTCCATGGAGGGAAATATCTGTCTAACTAACAAGGTTTTAAATGATTTTTTAAAGAATCATCAGTGAGGGGGCCAGGCGAATGCCCAGAGGCAGTCGATTCCAGCATCTTAGTGCAACTGCCGAAAAGGCCCGTCTGCTAGTCCTCTCCCTCCAGTCCTCTCTCAAAGTCAGCACCCTCAGACATCCTGCCTGGTATGATCGAGTAGGATGGACAGCTCGCGCTGGAAGAAGGAGTTCTCGAGAACCCAGTGGGCCTGCTTCCCTCAGCAGCCGGGGTTTCCCCACACTGTCTCCCCAAAGGGTACGCCCTCCTCCTGACACTTGAACAAGAGTGTTGAGGCCATCTTAGAAGAAGGAGACGATGGTGAACCCACGGAAGCCTCATCCAGATCTCTGTGTGGTCCCAGGACTACAGAAACCAGCCTTTCTGGATGGAAGAGTACAACCAAGTCTTAGATGGGGCTGCACAACCTAGGAAGGAGTCAATTGGGGGGGGGTTACCTCTGGGGTGATTTTACTGGGCCCACAGGTTGTGTGGGTGGAGATCGTTTCAGGATGCGATCGGACGGCTGGAAAGGGGTGTACCTGATTACCCTGGAACGAGTGACCTCCCTTAAAAGATCCCTTCTGTCTGTTGGGGAATCGCTCCAGCCCAGCCCAGCCCCCCCCCCCACAAGTATAAACCTGGACTAGAAAGGCACAGACTGGGGTCAGGCTGAAGTTGCCCATAGGTTAAGCAATCTCTGGGAATCAGGTCACACGGGACCACTCCATAAGCACTCCAGAATGGGATCTACTTCCCTGCCGGATCACAGCCTTATGAACGAATAGCGACATCCAGACGCAACAATATTTTGCGTTCAACTGTCTTTGAGGGCAGTGTTCTGAGATCAGCGGAAGAGACTTTCTCTCCGTGAGACCAGGTGGGTTAATGGGAGGCCTCCATCGGGGTCGTCCACGTGGAACGTTTTTCTTCCTGCTGTGTGCCCGTCGGCGCCACTGGCGTGCGCATCTTACCAGGATTTTCCGCCTACTATCCCCCACGCCTCCTCTTCCTTAACAAATCAGCATTTCTTTGAAGAAACGGATCAAAAAGCTTTAGGACAGTCTCACTATTTTAAAAACCTGTACTTCTTAACACGCACTTCGGGCTCAGATTGGGAGCTGCTCGAGATCCCCCGTGACACAGCTCACTGCCTGTGACCGTCGTACTGGATAAGACATTTTCTGTTTACGACGGGGCGATGTTTTGGATTTTCAAAGGGCAAAATCTGAAAATAGGGTCTCTCTTAGTCCCAGAAAATTTAGGGGATCGTTTAGGGCAGAACGTGGTGCTTGTGGAGCCCCATTTGATGGTCCTTAGATTCTTCCTTCCCAGCAAGACGTGGACTCTACGGATTGAACCTCCATCTGCTTTTTTGCGACCCCTGCGTGGTCGAGAGATCGGTGCCCTGATTTGGTGCCTGTGCGTGGGAGAGAGCCATAAGAACGCCCAAAAGGCCATGAAGTCCATAAAGAAGCAAGCATGGGGAAGCCCACTCAGAAGAGGTAGAAGAGTACAGACAACTCTGCCCAAGAGGAGCTGAGGTCGGGCTTAATTGTGGCCCTCCGGCTGTTGCTGAATTCTTGCCTCCATGGGCCTTCATGCTTGGCTTTGCTCTCCAGCTCTGATGAGGGCCACCAGTTGACCTCAGCCTCACTTCCAAGGTTTGTCACCCTTCTGCTTTGAAATTTGTTTGCCCTACACCCTTCCACAGCCTCACGGTCTTCAGCCAGTGGAGTCCAGCGAGGCCCCTCCAGCACGCTTTTCTTAACCACTTCCTACTTTGCCCTCGTTGCTCACGAAACATAAACTCTATTGAATCCCAAGCTGAGAAGCTGCTGGTTGGATTGACCAGCCCTGTCTACACTCGCTGGTCTTTGCTTTTCCATTGAGCTCTGTTTTTGTGAGTGCCTCCCTCAGACTCCAATCCTTTGGCCATCTCATGAGAAGAGAAGACTCCCTGGAAAAGACGCTGATGTTGGGAAAGAGCAAAGGCAAGAGGAGAAGGGGACGACCGAGGACAAGATGGTTGGACAGGGTCATCGAAGCGACCAACATGAATTTAACCAGACTCTGGGAGGCAGTAGAAGACAGGAGGGCCTGGCGGGCTCTGGTCCATGGGGTCACGAAGACTTGGACGTGACTAAATGACTAAACGACAACAACAACAACCCTCAGTTCTTCACGGTGTGGTTGGCACACTTGGAGCCCAGGGTTCGCCTCGGCTTGTTTTGCTGCGAACGGCCAGCCTGGCCCGTGGTTCTGCCTGCTTCTGCTGGCTTTGGCTGGCCTGGCCTCGGCGCCACCAGCCTGAATGGATGCAAGGGACCACCGGAAGGATGGGAAAATAGCTTAGACGGAAGTCAAGTTTAAGTAGCTCAACTCCTTTCGCTCCACCTGTGTCTCACATTTCCAGGGTGGAAGGAACAAGAAGGAGGGAGCATGAAGCATGGGGCAGGAGCAGAGGGGTCAGGTGGGCCCAAGGAGGTACCCCGCTCTGCCCCCCCAAAGTCTCTGGACACTCGCTCCTTATGGCCACCGAGGCAGAGTGGGCCTCTATGGGGACAGAGGAAGTCCGAGAGACCGTGTCTCGTGTTCTCACAGAGGGAGAATCAGAGCCAGAAAAAAACGTACTTTCCTTTGGTGCTGCTGCTTCTTTTGGTGGCTTCTTGGGTGCCATGTCCTCTTCTGACGTCCTACTGTTTCATCCTTTATTGAATCTGTGGGGACATACAATGGGGTAGAGGGTTCGCACCACCTCTCAGAGCCCAAGCCTCTCAATCAGCATTTTAAGAACCCGTTCCAACTCATTCGCAGCGTCTCCTTCCGACACAGGGACGGTACAAGGAGCTCCCTAGCGCTCCGCTCCTCTTTCATTTTGGACCAGGATCCCTGTCTTTCCTGGCCGGGAAGAAGAGGGCGACGGGATACTGCCGGCTTCCCAGACCCACCGGTCTCCGTGACTCAGTGGCAACAGATTTCTAAGGTGATTCCTCCCCTCCTTCAGACCCCCATGCCTCACATGAAAAAGTCTTCTACTGGAAGATTGGGGAGGATGTCCTGAAAGGCCAACTTTTAGGCACCTAGAACACAGCCCCTTCTTGGGAGTCACATTTCCCTTCCTCGGGCAACACACCTGCCTCCTTGCTCACCTCCTGCTCCCCCCCCTTGCTCAGCTCTTTCCTTCAACACCTCCAACCACCTTCTCTTGTGATGGGAAACATTCCGGAATCCCCCTCGTGCTCTTTATCTCATTGGCTGTCAGCTCCACCCACTGGGCCTTCCCACCTCTCCAGGGACCACTGAGGCAGCTGAGCCATGCAGAAAAGCCTCTGGGAAAGTTACACCCCCCCAACACAGCCTTTTCAGCAGCAATACTGGCTGCCTGGCATGCCAACCCAGGACCTCTGGATGGTCCAGAGCTCCTGATTAGGACCAGCAGGCTGAACAGATGGTACGCAGCCCCCCCCAAAAGGGGTGGCGAATTGGCGCATATAGATGAGTCGACAACTCAGCGAATAAAATTGGGCAAATATTCATCGTTTCGTATTCGTTGGACGAATACGGAGCGATGAATATGTAACCATTTGGCGAAATTCATTGACAAGGGCGATTCGTTTCTGCATTTGTCCCCATGTCTCGTCCAGACCACACAGACCATGCAGGCAAAAGTGGTTCAGGAAAGGAGCCCAAGGGAATACCCGGAAGACTGGAAGGAAGGAGCCCAAATAGAGAGTGAATTAAATAATTAATTGCTGTTGCTGGTTTTATATGCCATCATGTCACCTCTGAATAAGGGTGACCCCATGAACGAGGGATCTCCAACCTGTCTTGTCCTCAACTGCCCTGCTCAGGTCTTGTAAACTCAAGTTTGTGGCTTCCTTGAAAGGAGTCCATCCATCTCGTTTTCGTTCTTCCTCTTTTCCTGCTGCTGTCTAGCTTTCCCAGCTTTCCCACCCACCGCTGCCTTTTTTTCTGGAGGGAAAAAGCTTGTTTTTAATTAAGATTCAGACTTGGGACTCAGAACCAAAGTCTTGCCGATATTCCTGGTGTCCACATGAGAGAGAGAGAGAGAGAGAGAGAGAGAGAGAGAGAGAGAGAGAGCGCAACGTGAACCAGAGAGAGCTTTGCTCCCTTGAAACAGGCTTTGCTCCTTAAGATGTTGCTCTGCTTCCTCTGTGTCAGGGTCTGGCCACCTTCCCACTTTCTTTCTAGGCAACCATCACGCGCATGGCGGGCTCATTCTGGACACCCTCTCGTACAGCACCCCGCCCATGTCCCAAGCTTTATGTCTTCTGTTGAAGCTTCTCATCCTCAGGTTCAAATCCCCTTCACTGCTTGTAATTCCCTTCCTCCACCCTGGCCCGCTGGACCACACGCGTCCATTCCTGGGCCAGGAATGGCCGCTGGTCTCCCTCGGGCCGCTTTCCAGAGGCTGGGGCTGGCTTTCTTCATCACGCTCAGCCTTCTCTTGGGTCAACGGAGAGGGCATTTTCTTACAAGCCAAGTGTGATGATTTGTGTTTTTATGTGTATTAGAATGGGATATGTAGTCCTAAGATTGTCCCAATAGCATCCATCTTGATTTAAAGTCTGCTCTGTAGTAGGAAAGTTTTTCATGCTGTTTCAGAGAAGCTTCGCTCTCTGGTTATCTCGTTGCTAGGATGAGTAGAGAGCAGAGACTTTCGTAGTCAAAATAATTCTGCCACAAAGTATGATAACAACTGAAGCTCCATGAGAAAGTTAGGCGGAACATCAAGACCCAGGAGGGGGTGTTCCTTATGAAGCATTCTGGGAAGAAGAAGGAAGTTGGTAAGGAGTTGAAAAAAGATGGAGTTGGACTGAGAAAGGTCAGACACGTGCTTTTTCCCATAATGGACTATTTTTCCTACCATGGACTGATGGGAGTTAACTGGATTTCATCTAGCATCAACCTATGAAGACCCAAGACACGTGAGATGGACTGTGTTATGCTTTTTATTAGTTAGCAGAATTCTATTTCTTTATTTTTCTAGCTGGAGTAAGGAGGGGAGTATTCCGTTTGTCTTGATATGAAAATGTACCTACTGAACTATTTTACTATCAACTGAAACTTTTTATAAAGCAATTCTTTTTAATAAAGCAGTAATGATTTGATCTGCAGGCATTGGTTCTTGCACAGACTAGCTGAATGTCTAATTGGCCATGTGTGTTTGCTACCAAAGATTTAGAGCCAGATTATTCTGAGTATAACTCATGGATTTGTCTGTGTGTGTTGCTTTCTTAATAAAGGGGATTGGCTTTTGAGGAAGAAGTTTACACAGGACCTGGCTGAGACCTAAGTGGCTCTGCTCAGCAGTTAGAGGTTTGTCTGGATTTCGGACTCATCCCAGTCTCCGGCACCCCCATAAATCTCTTTGGAGATAAGGGGCTGCTTACACCAAGGAAAGACGCTTTCCTTCCACAACATGGGTTGCAACCTCACTCCTCTGGCAGTACAGCACACTGTTCCCGCTTGGTGATCCTTCACCGTCTGGCTTCATTCGTTCAGGGTGGCCTTATAAAACTGCACCAGCCCTATCACGTTGCCAACGTCTTCGCAAGTCATTGGATCCACACTTCGCGACCCTTGGTGAGCTCTCCAACGCTGGAGGTCTTCAGAAGAAGATTGGACCACCCTCTGTCCGATCTGCTTTGATTTGGATCCCTGCACTGAGCGGGGGGCCGGGGGTTGGCTTGGATGGTCTCAAGAGGCCCCTTCCAACTTCTATGATTCAACCTAATAGGTACTACCACAGGCCACCTGGGTCAGAAGATGGTCCCTCGGGTGTCCCCTCAGATTTCCCTGGATTCCTTTTAACTGTGCCCAGTTGTGAGATCAAACCTCTGTGGGATTTCCCCTCTCAAAGTCCTAGCACCTCCTCAGCTTTTGCATCTGCATTCACGTGATTTAACCCTCCTTGTACATGAGACCTGAGGCAAATCATGCTCTGTGTGCCTGGGATTCCAAAACTGCTAAAAGCACTTTCACTAAAGCGGTGAAAATGGCTTCACCGTGACCACCTCCACCACCCCTTTTGAAATTTGGGCCACTGCTTTGCATTGACAGCCAAATGCCGGTCGCGTCCCTCTGCCTGCAATCCCATCTCCTCCTTTTTCATACCTACATGGGGGGGGGGGAAGGTGTAGGGGAAGATGAGCAGGGGCACAAAGAAAGGAGTTGTAAAGCTAGGGAAACACAGGCCAGGGACTCGAGGTCTTCCCGATGGCTTCCTGCTGCAACAGCTGCTATTAAGACAGGATTCACACGGATGGCACCACTTATGCACCTTGATAAAAGAAGAAGCATCATTTTATTATGTGTTTGCAGAGATGGCCACGGAGGCAAAAGGGGCCATCATGTGAGTGGAAGAGGGGACGTTCGCAGAGGGGAGGTGGGAATTACAAGAATCTTGAGTGGCATCTTGACACAGCATTGCTTGGCTCATTAGGCGCTTCTCTTGCACAAGCAATAGTTCAAGGAGGAGCAGTGCTTAGTAATGACATCATCAGGGTGAGTAAATAAGACACACGCATGCAAAAAGGAAGGAGGCCGTGTTTCGATTTCGCGCCTGAAAGGAAAAGAAAAAAAATCAGATTACCAGCAGCAGGAATGCATTTCTTCTGTAAAAAATGTTATCCTACCAAGCACGCAAATCTTTCAGTGCAAAGTGTCTGAGGCATCCGGCATGCAAGTAAAACTGTCCTACCTGACAACGGATCAATGACAGAACAAAACCGGGCCTATCCGCCAAGTGATGGTTGGAGCAAACCTGTTAATTTGCTGTCTTTTCCTCCGAACGAACTCTGCTTCTAGTGACCCGCTGATGCTATTGTCTCGTTTTCGCCTGAGAGTGGAACGATAGCAGCGTCTTGGCCGCAGGAAGGTCCCTTTCGCCGGTTCCAGGCACGTCAACAGCCAATGAGAAGCGCTTCTTGCAGGAGTGTGTTTTGTGTTTGTATCTCGTATGTGCCCTGGAGTTGTTCTTTTTTTCTATTATTGTGGTTTGGAAGGGTGCTTTCTTTTATGTCTATGCTCCTCTACATTGGAAACCGCCCAGAGCAGAGCGGCAGGCCACTAGATGATATAGCACAAACATTTAAGAATGAATGAATGAATGAATGAATGAATGAATGAATGAATGAATGAATGAATGAATGAATGAATGAATGAATGGGGAGGGGAAAATAATATAAGGGAGGGGTCCCCATCAATTTCTCTGGTTTTCTGGAGTTAAGAAGTGGTTCTAATGGCATCCTCCACCCATGTTTGCTGAAATGCACAATACTATGCCTGGAGTCTTATTGTGGCACGTTCAAGATGAGCCGGTTCTATTGGATACAAGCTCTTTTGGATGGCGGCCTCCTTCTTCAAAAGCACCAGCTGTTCTTGTGGCAACAACAAACTAGTGTGGCATATCCTCTTGAAAATCTTATGTATGTTTACCTAGACTTAAGCCCCAGATAATTCAATGGGACATACTTTAAAATAAGATGGCTGCAAGTTCTTTTTCTCATCCACTTGATCTAGTTGTTTGTTTGTTTGTTTGTACCCTGCCTTTCTCTTTAAAAGGGACCTAAGGTGGGTTATATCACTGGTTCTTAACCTTGGGTTACTCAGGAGTTTTGGACTGCAACTCCCAGAAGTCTTCACCACCAGCTGTCCTGACTGGGGTTTCTGGGAGTTGCAGTTCAAAAGCATCCGAGTAACAAAGGTTAAGAACCACTGGGTTATATCATTAAAATACAGTATTTAAAGCCGACAACAGTAAGTTTGCAAAGACTAAAAAGGCATTTTTGAAATGTATTTCAGAAAGCAAATTTTAATGTTTTAAAATGTCCGAATCTGCAAATTTCAGACATGGATTTCAAGTTAATTCTACTTCAGTTGCCAGATCAAGCAGTAGGGCAGACTTGATCAGGAAGAGTGAAAACCAAAGAATAAGGGGGAGAGGGTCAAAGCCTTTTTGCATCTCTGATTTTTTTTTTTAAAAAAAAACATTCTGATATCTTTCTGAAACCCAGAAAAGCATGGGCCTAGGGAAATGGAGCTGTGGCTGAAATCTGACGCCTGAAACCCAGGAATGGAAGACAGATTTGGGAAAGGAAGAAAGAGAGACTCACAGATTGAGGTGGAGATGTGCTCCGTTGGCCCAGCTCCAGATTTTCTCAGTCCCGTTGTACATCAAACCAACCCAGTAACCTTGGATTATGCTCCGCGTGCTCTTGCTGGCAAGCCACTTACGAGCCTGCAAAATCAGGAATTCCTGCGGGAAAGAAATGCCAAGAACCGCCATCGCGTGCCTGCCATGTTTGTTCTTATGACTTGGCTCTGAGCCTCTAGGCTGGGGCGTCTCAAAGACAGTAAGGAAACTAAACCTGGACAACAGGTACGTCTTTCTAAATCAAACCCCCATCCCATCCCACTTAAAAATCACACAGATTGAGAGGGAGAGAGAGAGAGAGAGAGAACAGTCCTCTTTACTGGGATTCTCTATCATAGCACTGAGAATCCTTTCCCTATACTACTATGCCTAATGAGCCTTAAAGGTCCTTATGATCCCTTGATCGGGAGGCTAAATTAGAGATGTTGTGTTTTTTTTGGGGGGGGGGAGGGAAGCAAGTAGACTGCTTCAGCACCTTTGGAGTTGAACTCATACCTCTAGTTCTGGGTGGCCAGGGACACAGTATTAATTGAATATCTGTCTATAGGCTCATTTGCATTTTTTAAAAAACCATTGAATACATGACACAAAGGGAAATGCAAATCAACCCAGAGTTCCTCCCTCCAAACTGTAATTTTCCCCTCCACTCCTGGGGCTCCCAGTTTTTTAAAAATGGATTCATTCACAGCAGTTCTCACCACTTAAACTGAAGCCACGACAACAGCACCTACACAGAGAACACTGAGCAAAGCAACAACAACAACGTTACAGTGCTTGTAACATGCCAGTTACAACTGCTGGAAGGAACCCTCTGGATCAGTGGTCCCCAACCTTGGGCCTCCAGATGTTCTTGGCCTACAACTCCCAGAAGCCTCCGCCACCACCTCTACTGGCCAAGATGTATGGGAGTTGAAGTCCAAGAACATCTGGAGGCCCAAGGTTGGGGACCACTGCTCTGGATCACTGAGTCCAGCCCCTGTCATGGAGGCACCAAGGGGGAATCAAACTCCCAGCTTCTGGTTCCATAGCCAGATACCTAAACCACTGAGTTATCCAGTGTGAGCAAAGCCTCTCCCCCCCCCCCAACAACAGCTTATGGCAAAGCTAAGAAGAGGAAGACATTGGCACATGATCAGGGTCTTCTTTACAGCCTATTTATAGCTCAGCTGCACCACCTGCTGGGGTATAAACAGAGCTGCAGACAAGGCTTTTGCGTCTCTCTCTCTATGTGGCCAGGGAATGCAGAGAGACCTGGGAGAACCTGAACTTCCTGTTGCAACTTCCCATTGAATGAATGTGAGTGAATTTGCATTCCTCTTGCTGTGGTAGTTGCACTGCAAGCAACTTTATTGACCGGTGATATAAAAGTACCAAATTTTGCAAATTACTTCCAAATAATATTGCATTCTGAAATTTCAGCCCAACCTAGGTTTCAGTGGTCAAAATCTTGTTTCTTTGGGTAGTAAATGGCACTAGAGCAGGCCCATTGAATCAGTGGGAATTTAGTGAGTCAACTTCTCCATATGTTCTATTCATTCAAATGGGACTACTCTAACAACAACTTTCTATGCTTCAATGAGGATGTGACGGGATGGCCAAAATACCTGGGTCTGGATTAGGCTAAATAGGGTCACTTTGAAGTGTAATATGTCATTTGAGCTTATGCAAAAATCGGTCACACTGCATGTGAAGTGACCCTATTTGGTCCGCCTTTGTCTTTAAAAGGAGAGAAAAAGAAAAGAAAAAAACCCAACACAAATTTCCCTCCTGGTCCCCACCTGTCTATGCTTCCATGCTTTGCTTAGGGAGTTTCAGCATCTTGGCAGTTTGAAAGCTTCCTCCAACTACCCTGTAGATAGAGAGGGAGGGAGGGAGGAAGCTTTCAGAATTTTTTTTCCTAAATGGCATATTGCAACAGTGTTGTCTTACAAGAGCT
The DNA here is from genome assembly GCF_051106095.1 of Pogona vitticeps. Classification (NCBI taxonomy): domain Eukaryota; kingdom Metazoa; phylum Chordata; class Lepidosauria; order Squamata; family Agamidae; genus Pogona; species Pogona vitticeps. The sequence continues at coordinate 195,232,411 of NC_135787.1, read as the reverse complement.
TTTTTTATCCTCAAAATTTCCAGGGCTCAGTTTGGTATTGTATAAAAAATCTTGGTTCCCAAGATTGTGAAGCAGTTTACGTTATTCACTTTGGTTTGATCCCACCAATCAGACATGGTGGAACTGAACCAAAACGGAATTATCCTATTTGCACCATTAAAACACTTGACTCTGACAGGGAGCATAAAAAAGGTGTGGCTAGGCATGGATCAGGGATGGGCTGGTTTGTAATGGCCCACATGATCACCAGGAGAAGGAGCAAACCAGATCCCATACCAGATCAAACCGTGAGACAAATCCTCATCTAGTTTCTACCTAGGTTGCCATTAGAATGGGCCTACTTGAATCAATGGAACTTTTGAAGGAGTTGACTCAACAAGTCCTCATTGATTCAATAGGTCTGCTCTAATATTATGCTAAGTAACAGTATTTTGGCCACTGTTTTGAATGTTTCCCTAAATATAAAGCATAAAATTTGGCACTGGTTGTCTGAGTGATACACCCACAAAGAATGCTCCCCAGGAAAGTCACTCCCCCCGGCACCTAGAGATACCAAAACTGGGTTTCCCCAAGCCAGCTGCTAAAGAGCACTTTCCTTGGGAGGGACCCACTTTGTGGATGTATAACTTGGATGTCTGAAATCCAATCTTCACCAAACTGCAGGAGTTATAGAGGAGCTTCAGGGGAAGCTTCCCTGTGAATTTGGTGACTTCAGGTGCTTGGAGTCCTGTTTTATGGGGTTTTAAAGTAAAAAAACCAAATTGACAATCGATTCATCCATTCATCAGAAAAAAACCCTGTAATTTTGCAATTTGTGATTTATAAACTTTGCTGAATCATGAATCAAAATGGATCACCGTTTTTCTGATTCCTGCCCACCTCTACTCTTGTTCTAATCTCAATCTCTCTCTCACCCAGCTCTCAACACACAACACACAAAGAAGTGGACAGAAAGCTTTCACCATTTCTCCTGACGTTCCCCCGATCAGAAAGCTGGCTCCATAGATCTCACAATGGTCTATGCACTCATTCCAGGTCATCGGCTCATGAGTGCCCAGGTAACAGTTGTCTCCCCACTGCAGCCAATTGTCTTTGCAGGGTTTACAAGTCAAGACTGGGAAGAGAAAGCAAGAGTGGGTGAGGCCCATCGCCTCGTTAGCTGAAAGTGGAAAACAGCAACCCAAGAAACAGGTCAACTGAACCAGTTGGGAAGATTGACCAAGAGACAGGCCAGTGGGCTTAGTTGTCTTCTTCTCCCATTGGGTCTGTCCTAAGCAACCATTTGGGGATATGTGGCATCGTTCATTTCTCCCTTGTGAAAGACAACCCAGCGGGTTTCCTATGAGGGAGGGAGGTAGACCCATATAGGGGGTGGTGGATCTCTTTTGCAATGACTGTCAACATATCCCTGTTGTTGTTTAGTCATTAAGTCGTGTCGGACTCTTCGTGACCCCACAGACCAGAGCATGCCAAGGCCCTCTGGTCTTCCGCTGCCTCTCGGAGTTGGGTCAAATTCATATTGGTCGCTTCAGTGAACCTGTCCAGCCATCCTGTCCTCTGTTGTCCCCTTTCTCCTCTTGCCATCACTCTTTCCCAACATCAGGGTCTTTTCCAGGGAGTCTTCTCTTCTCATGAGATGGCCAAAGGATTGGAGTCTCAGCTTCAGGATCTGTCCTTCCAGTGAGCACTCAGGGTTGATTTCTTTCAAAATGGATAGGTTTGTTCTCCTTGCAGTCCAGGGGACTCTCAAGAGTCTCCACCACCACAATTCAAAAGCATCCATTCTTCGGCGGTCAGCCTTCTTTATGGTCCAGCTCTCACTTCCATGCATCGCTACAGGAAAAACCATAGCTTTGACTATGTGGACCTTTGTCGGCAAGGTGAGGTCTCTGCTTTTTAAGATGCTGTCTAGGTTTGTCATCCATTTCTTCCCCTTCTATTTGCCAGGAGGTGATGGGACCAGTTGCCATGATGTTAGTTTTTTTGAGCTTCAGACCATTTTTTGCGCTCTCCTCTTTCACCCTCATTACAAGGTTCTTCAATTCCTCCTCACTTTCTGCCATTAGAGTGGTATCGTCTGTTTTCAAGAGCCATTTAAAGATGTGGCTCTTCAGGCAGGCCATCCCTCCTGTCAATTCTTGAAATCTATCTTTCTGTTCTTTCATTCCCCATCTTGATCACATTATATTATTGTTTAAATGTTTTATTATTGTGATGTTTTATTGTATTTAATGATATTTTTTTATATTTGTAAGCGGCCCCGAGTAGACGCTGTCTAGGGGGTCGGGGTAGGAATTGAATGAATAAATAATAAATAATAAATATCTGAGGTTGTTGATATTTCTTCCGGCAATCTTATTTCCAGCTTGAGATTCATCTAGTCCTGCCTTTTGCATGATGTATTCTACATATAAGTAAAATAAGCAGGGAAACAGTATACAACCTTGTCGTACTCCTTTTCTAATTTTGAATCAATCAGTTGTTCTATATCCAGTTCTAACTGTTGCTTCCTGTCCCACATATAGATTTCTCAGGAAATGGATAAGGTGGTTCGGCACTCCTATTTCTTTAAGGACTTGCCATAATTTGTTGTGGTCCACACAGTCAAAGGCTTTTGTGTAGTCAATGAAGCAGAAGTACAGTGGCGCCTCGCACAGCGAGGTTAATCCATTCTGGATTAACCCTCGCTGTGTGAAAGCATCATTGAACGGAACGTAAAAACCCATTGGAACGCATTAAACATGGTTTAATGCGTTCCAATTGGGCCGAATACTCACCGTTCAGCGATGCTTCAGGATGGCCAGCAGCCATTTTCGCGCCCTCCCCTTGCTTTACGAGGGCACGAAAACGCTGCACGTGGCCATTTTGGGGCTTCCGGTGGCCATTTTGTAGCCGCCGAACAGCTGATCGGCGGGTCCAAAAGCGAAGGTCGGTAAGCGAACCGCTTACCGACCTTCGCTCTGCAATTTTCGCCCTATGCAGGCACCGTTTTGCGATCGCAAAACCAGTCTGCATTTGCGATCGCAAAACCGGCCTCGTAGAGCGAATTCATCGCTCTACGAGGCGCCCGTTGTGCGAGGCACCACTGTAGATGTTTTCCTGGAACTCTCTGGCTTTCTCCATATTCCAGCACATGTTAGCAATTTGGTCTCTAGTTTCTCTACCTCTTCGGAATCCAGCTTGTACTTCTGGGAGTTCTCGGTCCACATACTGCTGAAGCCTACCTTGGAGGATTTTGAGCATAACCTTGCTAGCGTGTGAAATGAGTGCAACTGTATGGTAGTCGGAGCATTCTTTGGCACTGCCCTTCTTTGGGATTGGGATGTAGACTGTACAAGGAAGCAACCCCTTGAAGCTACTGTAACCAAGTGGAGGGATTTTGCTTCTTCATCATCACCATCTCTGAATGGATTTCCTGAAGCTATGAAAGACGACTTGCACTCTGTGCTCTCAAGTGCTGTCCTCTGAAGACGCCCATGGCCACAGAGACTGGCGAAACATTAGGAAGAACAACCTTCAGAACACGGCCAAAGAGCCCGAAAAACCAACAAGAACCAGCAGGTTTTATTGTTTATATTTATATTGTTTATATATTTATATGGGTTCATTCCAACATGAGTCCTGCCTAGAGGCGGTTCAATTGATTGGATTCTCAGATGCAAGGAATGTAAATGTAAGGTTCCATGGATTTCAATGGGTGTGCTGTAATTAGGATGGAGACCAGATGGATTGCTACATGTTTTGGGGTTTTCTCTGTTCTAAGTTCTAGTGTATGGCATGGAACTGTGGACTTTAATCTAGAAATAAACAATTTTCAAAAAATATAGACTTTTTAAAAATGCAGATTGATGATGGAGCACTGAGAATCTATTGATTCAAGAGTCCATAGAAAGGGGATGCCTTTATTTATTTGATTTATATAATGCCCATCTAGCAATTGCTACTCTGGGTGGTGTACAACCAAAAAGAAATACTGTATATAGAAATATAAAAGAAAATTGGTATAAGACAGTCAGCTGTCCCAAACCAACCAACAAGACTTGGCCGGGTGGCTAGGATCAGTTTCAGGAGATCCAAGCTAGAGTTTCACTTCTCACTCCTCCACTGTCCCAGTTAGTTGAGGAGAAGCTCTCGAAGGGACTCTCTAAACAGCTGTGTTTCAATGGCTTTTTGAAGGCACAAAGGGGGGGGGGGTTCCTGATATAGCTCTCCCAGTAGGGCAATCCATAACAAAGGCACTACTGCAGAGAAAGTCTGGTTTCCGTGAGGAATATTTTCCAGGCTTCTCAAGGGATCAACACCCGTATCAACGCCCGTCGGTGTGAGGTCTCGGAGGACTGAGTCAAACAGGCCTTCGGACGTCAGAGAAGATTTCAGACGAGCAAGATCCCAATCCATCTAGGACTTTATCAAAACCATTAACCTTTTTTAAGCTGACCGGAAAGGCACAAAAAAAGCACACAGATTATAACGACGACAAAGACATCAAAACTCTGAAAGCTTTGGAGAGAAGACTTTCTTTATCAGCAAAAGAGGAGCAGGAGAGGAAAGGAAAGAACACGTTAAAGCTGGACTTTAAGACCTGATGATCTCTGTGTTGTTAACAGGCAATGACACAAAAGAAAGGCTGCTGGGTTATCAATTGGACGGCAGGTCATAATTCATCACAGCACCCATCGATCTAATCTCTGCTTCAGGCTAAACGCGTCCAGATCCCCTGAACGCAGAATGTGCTTTCTAGACCTTTGCGACCTTGGGTCCCCTCGTGAGCCATGGATTCCCACCAGGTATCTCTGGGAGACTCACCTGAGTTTCCTGCCTGCTGCCTTACAGCCACCTTCAGCTGCATCTCCATGCGTTGCAGACGTCGAATTGAGGTGTTCATCCTCTCTGCCTTCATCATGTCTGAAGCAAATGGGAAGCAGTTAATGAGCGGCGGCTGTTTGCAGGTGACAAGAGACATTCTTTCGGTGGGATGGGGAATGCACCTCTTACCTTTTAATGTAACCAACCCTGCAATTGAGTAATGATATTTTATGATATTTGTAAGCAGCCCGAAGTAGACGCTTTCGGGGGGGGGTAGAAATCTAATAAATAAATAAAATAAATAAATATTACACCCTAGACCAGTGATGGCGAACCTATGGCACACGTGCCACAGCTGGCATGCAGAGCCCTTTCTGCAAGCACATGAGCCATAAGTCACTGGATCACTACCCTCCCCAAACCTGACAAGGCAGATACAGCGGCGGCGCTGGCGCTTCGACAGGCGGATCCGGATCAGCTGGCACTGGCGGCAGATCCGGAGTGGGGTCTCCAGCCACCTCCATGTCTGGGATTCCCCCCTTCCGCCACCATGCCCGGTTCCACCGCCACGGCACGCAGCCCGCTGGTTTTATTTTGGGTTTTTAAGGTTTTTTTTTCCCCCAGTTTGGGCACGTGAGCCCAAAAAGGTTCACCACCACTGGTGGCGGATTTTAGACCGCTGCACCTCATGCTTCATGTTGGGACAGCCAGGGTGGCGTAGCAGGTTCCCCTTACAATGGCCAGCCCCCCTTCCTCTCTTGGCCTTTTGTCACCCGCCACTGTTTGAAGGTTCCCCCAGGAGGGAAGGGCCCTCGACCTCTCTCGAAATCCCACCGAGCAGGGCTGCTGGCATTCCTAGAAATGTGGGTTCTGATGTCAACATTTCAACGACTCCCTCCCAACCTAGGGCAGCGAAGGAAAAAGAGGCCACAAGCTATTGCAAAACAGGCATACTGTACATTGGCAGGAATAAAGAATTTTTAAAAAATAATCTTGGCTTTCACCACTGATACTTACAAACATAAATTAATCCCATCAGCGTGAAGAACAGGATCAGTGCTGCTGTCATCAGTGCAAGAGCAAATATCTGCCACCAAGTGACCCCCTCAGGAATACCTGGAGAGAAATATAATGGATTTATTTTAAGCAGTGTATCCTCTCTGTCAACAGATAGAGGGTGCGATTACACAGCAAGGAAAGGTGAATTCACTTGCTGCGAAGCTGCACTGAGGAATTCATTTATTTATTTGACTTTTATACCACCCATCTGACTGCAAGGCCACTGTAGGTGGCTTATGGCATAATAAAACAATAACATGGACAAAAATCAAACATAATGGCAACAAACAAACAAACTCCCAAATCAAAAATCAAAGTCAAAATTACAATAAACAATACCAAATAACCGAAACAACATGAACTTCAACACAAATACCATTTGAGCTTCCTTGGGTCTGTTCACATTAACTGGCCACACAGGAAAAGAGGGGGGGAAAGCCTTGTTTGCAGCTTGTTAACGTGGATCTCTTATACCCTGTGTGACTCTAGTTTGCAGCTTGTTAGAACTATCTAAGAAAATGTAAACAAGAGTCACCAGGCAGGTTCCTCCTTTCTGTTCTTCTCATTTTATATGCAAAGTCGGCTGTGACTTGTGCCATATGATGCGATTGCCACTGACAACTTTTATTCTTCTCTGCTGTCCTTCGTCATAAAGGTAAAAAAAAAAAAAACTGGCAGACATGGTTGCCTACCTGTATGCAATAGAATTAATTTGATACCTTATTATGTACCTTAATATATATCTTATACCTTAATATATTTTGCTATAAACCTTTTTCTCTGCTCATGCCTCATTCACCCCAGGCTCTTTTCTGCTTGGTCATGAGAGCAAATTTGGAAAGAAATGGATCAATCATTTAAACCTTGTCCCCTACTCTAGCCTTGTCTTCAGAGATGACTCTAACTCTACATAGGCTATGGGGATGGCCTATGTATGGGACTGTAGTCTGAGATTTTGCATGAAAATCAGAATCTTAATTAGAAGGAAGAGGCTTTCTAGTCCTCAAGGGAGAAATGGAAGTAGGAAGAGAGAGAAATAGACCAAGGGGGTGCAGAACACAAACCACACCGGCCATGCGGATGCAAAGGTTGGTTTTCAAAACCACGCCCCTTTAGTCACGCTTAGGGATGGATGCCCCATGCCTATGCCAGAGGGTGGCCCAGCCACTACTTACTGGGTCGGGCCAGGATTTTGACCTGAACCTCCCGTTTGGGTTGGGGTTGAGGTTGGAGCTGATGGACGAGGCGTTCCATCTGGGGTTTTGGTCTGTCTCCATTTGTGTTGCTCAAGAAAGCCGGTCCTCTCCTGATATCCTCTGGCTTCTGGGGACCTTGGAGTTTCATTTTGAGAGACGGCCCCGGCAGGATTTCGGTTTGTGTCTTGGCCAGGAGGACTCTGTCCTTCGTGGGATCCCATGACATTTTTTGGGGGGGGGGGTGTCTGTTTTCAGCAAGCTGTAAGAAAATCAGAAAGGAATATCTCTAACTGCCAAGTCCTTGGGTCACCCAACCGTTCAGATCTTTTGTAGAGACAGCTTCATGGCTCACGCATGAGATGGGTGGACCCCAGAGGGGTGACCCCAAATCTGAGCCCCAACTAGCTTAGGTCATAGGGCAAAAACCACTAAGAGCACGACTAGGTTGGGCCAGGTGGGAGAAGGATGATGGGAGCTTTTTCCTGGAGCCATCCTCCTATGACTGGAGACCGCCAGGTGCTCCTCACCTATGGAAAGACCCATGAGCAGCCCAAATCCCATTTCACAGCAGGATGATGGCTCCCCAAATCCTATAGCCAGTATTCCCTCTGCCCGTGGAAGTGGCGTCCTCCCCCAATTCAAAAAGGAAAGGGAAAAAAATAAACCACCAAAAAAGTAAAAACAAGTTTCCCCAATCTGAGTCTCTGAATTACGGTAATTTTCATGAGAACATACGGTTCAGATGCAGATTATTAAAGGTGTGAAGATTTGTGGGGGGTTTTGGGGGGTGGGGGGGAAGGTAGTCCAGAACAAACAAACAAACAAAAAACAAAACCCCACAACTCTCCACACCTCCAATGATTCCCAGTGGCTTTCCTCCTCGTTAGGGATAAATTACTCGGAACATTGTTATTCGTGGGGAAACAGCCTTTCCTTTTAAGATTTGCCTTGCTTTTAAAAAGATTTTTCCTGGACGTTAGTCCCCTGATTTGTTTTTTTTTTTTTTTTTTAGTTGTCTCAATTATTAAGGAAAAAAAAAGTTTGGCAGTCTCTCTGGGTACAAAAATATTAGTTCCCCCCCCCCCCTCCTCGGGCTCATCAAGCATCCTAAATTGTTTCCAATGAAAAGTGTTCATGATCTATGTCTGGCCTCCGCCATCTAAAGCGGGATGGGTGTGTGTTTGTACAACATACACACACACACCCCAAAACCCCCATAAGTTTATTTATTAGGCGCTGGTGGCTTTTTGAAGAGCGGGGGGGGGGGAGAGGCAGAGAGAGAAAGACCGGCTGTATTTCGGCAGGACCCTTGGCGACCCTTCCTTTGAGTTTAAGGGCGTTCGAGGTGCCCTGTGGGAAGCCTAGTTCTCTGGTGGGAGGCGCCGAGGCCCAGGAGGGAGCAGTCAAGGGGGAGAGATGGAACTGTGACTCCCATCCGGCTCCAACCAAGGCCTGGTCTGAGGCCTACTCGGAAAGGGGTTCCGAAGCGGCCTCTCCCTGACAGAAATGCCCCCTCGGGCCTAACAAAAAAATACCCCGCTCTTCGGAGGGTGGGGGGAGGTCTGTGTTCAACGACCACTTCTTTGGTTCAGAAATCTCGGGAGCCTCCGGGCGGACATTTTGGGCCACATCCTGCCCTCCCCCGTCCCAGGCCTCCTCCCTTGGCCTGGCAGGGCGAAGCAGCCTGGTTGACTGGACTTTGGGGCACGGCTGAAGGGGTCGCGCTTTGTGTTTCCTCATTATTTCTTAATTCAATTTAATTTTTTTCGAGGGGTGCCTCCAACAGCCTTGGGCAGCCAGCGGGCAGGGGTGTTTTTATTTTCTTTGGCCCGTTTGCGCCGTTTCTCACAAGGGACCAGCCGGGACGGTCGACATGCCCAAGCCAATCCAAGTCCTTCCTGCTGAGGACTCGGCCAAGAAGACGCCCTCCGTGCACGGCCGTCCCTCGGATCCAGCAACCCCCTTAAGCGTCCGTCTTTCGAATGCAGCACCTTCCCTAAATGTCCCTCCCTCGGATCCAGCACCGGCCCTAAGCAGCTGTCCCTCCGATCCAGCAACCCCCCAAAGCAGCTGTCTTTCGAATGCAGCACCCTCCCTAAGCGTCCCTCCCTCAAATCCAGCACCCCCCCTAAGTGGCTGTCCCTCAAATCCAACAACCCCCCAAAGCAGCCGTCTTTCGAATGCAACACCCTCCCTAAGCGTCCCTCCCTCGAATCCAGCACCCCCCCTAAGTGGCCGTCCCTCAAATCCAGCAACCCCCCAAAGCAGCCGTCTTTTGAATGCAACACCCTCCCTAAGCGTCCCTCCCTCAAATCTAGCAATCCCCCTAAAAGGCCATCTTTCGAATGCAGCACCTTCCCTAAGCAGCCCTCCCTCGGATCCAGCACCCCCCCTAAGCAGCCGTACCTCAGATCCAGCAACCCCCCAAAGCAGCCATCTTTCGAATGCAGCACCCTCCCTAAGCGTCCCTCCCTCGAATCCAGCACCCCCCCTAAGCAGCCATACCTCAGATCCAGCAACCCCCCAAAGCAGCCATCTTTCGAATGCAGCACCCTCCCTAAGCGTCCCTCCCTCAGATCCAGCACCCCCCCTAAAGGGCCGTCTTTCGAATGCAGGACCCTCCCTAAATGGCCCTCCCTTGGATCCAGAACCCCCCCGAAGCGGCCGTCTTTCAAACGCAGCGCCCTCCCTAACCGTCCCTCCCTCGGATCCAGCACCCCGCCGAAGTGGCCGTCTTTCGAATGCAGCACCCTCCCTAAGCGTCCCTCCCTCGGATCCAGCACGCCGCCGAAGTGGCCGTCTTTCGAATGCAGCACCTTCCCTAAGCGTCCCTCCCTCGGATAAAGCAACCCCCCTAAAGGGCCGAAGTGGCCGTCTTTCGAATGCAGCACCCTCCCTAAGCGTCCCTCCCTCGGATCCAGCACCCCGCCGAAGCAGTCGTCTCTCGTATCCAGCACCCCCGCTAAGCAGCTGTCCCACTTCTTCCGAAGTGAAGCCCTCCTTGCAACCTGCTTCCTCAAAGAGGAGCCCCTTGGAGCCGAAGTCTTCTCTTGCTCCAGGATCACAGATCCCCGGTCCTGAGAGTAAGCATGCAAAGACCTGGAGCCAGCCTTTGCCCCAGTGGGCGGGCTGGAGGGTGGACGGGCAGGCAGAGGACCTTGGTTTATTTGGACAGTGCCGCTCAAGTGAAGCGGCCGACTGAGCCCTCCTAGCTGCAGCGGGACGGAGGCGTTGTCCTTTGTCTGCTTGGGGAGGCTGTTGGCAATGCTCAACCGCTGGTCCTTCGGAGGTTTCGGACTTCAGCTCCCAGAAAGCATGACCAGCAGGTCCAACCGTTACGGACACAGGGAGGCCCTAATGGCTTCTCTGAGTTCTTCCGAGCTACTTTTTCAATTAATGCCTCTGTAAAACAGATCATTTCTGGACGACCAGGCGGTTTAGAGCCATGGTTCTCCAACTGGGGTCCCCTGATGCTCTTGGACTACAATTCCCAGAAGCCTTCACCACTGTGCTGTACTGGCCAGGATTCCTGGGAACTGCAGTCCAAGAACATCTGGGGATCCCAGTTTGAGAACCATGGGTTTAGAGGGCAGTGTTGTTCCCTGTAATTCAAGGCCTCTTCCTTAAAGAGGCATAAAGAGATGTTATATATAGATAACCCATCCTGAGACCTGAAAACATGCTAGTGTTGGAGAGACATCATTCAGGGAGATTTTGGGGGTTTGAGAAGGCAGGCTTCAAGGGAAGCCTGTGGTTAAATGCTGAAGACCAATCGCAAAGCCAAGCCAGGCCTGGGGGAGAGGGTCATGGGAACCCACATGCCATCAGCCTTAACGGATTTATATCTTCTGATGTGTGGTTGTCTTTAAAGTCTTTAAAGAGTGGGTTGTCACTCACACCCTTGAAAGTGGCCATAGCATAGCCCAGGGATAATTATGCACATTATCCAAAATCCAGGGCTTGACAACTCCACTTTAGAAAGATCTTGGAAAGCCAAGACTGGCCGGGGAGAAGCCTCTCCTTAAAAACTTTGGGGGCAGTCACTTTTCATCCCGATCCACAAACCACCTGGACTTCTGCCCACCTTCCAGCTGTGGAATTCTGATAAACAGACCAAGGTCCTGACTGTGTCTTTGCGGCAGTTCCAGGGTTCCTATAAAAGTGCTTCTTCATAAAACAAAGGGACCTTATTGCAGGTGGCCAGTGTCTTAACTTCTGTTATAAGGATGTGTGGCTTGGAAATTCATGGGAAGAATGATACCTAAAGTGATGCTGTATGTTTAAAGGCAGTGTTAGGGGCTGCTGTGTGGGCGTGGGTTTTGCATGCACAGCTTCCAGTGGCATGGAGCTAGCCACTTTTTAAAGCAGGACGTGGCATTCCCATCAGAAAGGACACGTCAGGCCAGGGTTGATTCCTCACAACTTTCTCCACTTCCTATCTCTTAGGGAAATTTGTTGACGTCACCATCGACTGGTTCTGTGCCACCACTGCCTTTCTGTTCATCTGTGCCATCCTTTCCCCCTTGGTGGTCATGATGCACACACAAGGTAAATGAGCATTAGGAGAGGAACTGCACAAGTGCCTCGCTGTTAAAAAAAAATAAGATCATGGCCACTGGTCCCATCACCTCCTGGCAAATAGAAAGGGAAGAAATGGAGGCAGTGACAGATTTCACTTTCTTGGGCTCTATGATCACTGCAGATGAGCACAGCAGCCACGAAATTAAAAGACGCCTGCTTCTTGGGAGGAAAGCCATGACAAACCTTGACAGCATCTTAAAAAGCAGAGACCTCATCTTGCCGACAAAGATCCTCATGGTCAAAGCCATGGTTTTTCCGGTAGTGATGTATGGAAGTGAGAGCTGGACCTTAAAGAAGGCTGACCACCGAAGAATTGATGCTTTTGAATTGTGCTGGAGGAGACTCTTGAGAGTCCCCTGGACTGCAAAAGAACACACCTATCCATTTTGAAGGAAATCAACCCTGAGTGCTCATTGGAAGGACAGATCCAATACTTTGGCCATCTCATGAGAAGAGATGACTCCCTGGAAAAGACCCTGATGTTGGGAAAGTGTGAAGGCAAGGGGAGAAGGGGACGACAGAGGATGAGATGGTTGGACAGCGGCCAACATGACTTTGACCCAACTCCGGGAGGCAGTGGAAGACAGGAGGGCCTGGCGTGCTCTGGTCCATGGGGTCACAAAGAGTCGGACACAACTTAACAACTAAACAGCAGCAGTCATCATCTTAGAAATTTTATAGGACTGGTCTGCATGCAAGCTTTCTAGTAACAGAAAACAGACTTCCATATGCCCCTCACCCCCTTATGACCAATCCTTTGGAAATGGCTCCCAGCTTTGGGTGATCCAGATATTCTTGGACTGCAATTCCCAGAAGTCTTCACCACCACTTGTGCTGGCTGGGGTTTCTGGGAGTTGCAATCCAATGTTGGGAACTACTCTTTTGTTGTTGTTTAGTCGTTAAGTGATTTCCAACTCTTTGTGACCTCATGGACCAGAGCACGCCAAGCCCTCCTGTCTTCCACTGCCTCCCAGAACTACTCTACTAAGTTAATATGCTTATTATATTATATAATAAGCATATTAACTTTGGGGACTTAAGATTTTTGGAAGTTCAGAAGTCCAAATCCACCTTTCTTATGCTTTGGAGAACACAAGGAAGTTGGTGGAAGAACATAGCATGCGTAGATTCAATTTCTTCCCCTCTTTAAAATATCAGGGGATGTGGGGGTGCAAGGAAGCTGCCATTTAAACCAATCCCACAAATTGCTGCTTGAATTTTTTTCTTTAAAGTGCAAAGGCCTTAGCAGACTTATTTTCCTAGTCATAGACCTTACTATGGAAGGGAAACCCCTTTGGTGATCAACGGTGGATGATGAGCATTTAGAAACTGGGCAATGAAATACAGAGGAATGTCAGTCATGGAAATGAAGGCATAGAAATAGAAGCACTGAGCCGACAAACACCTCTTCTTATGAACAGAAATACTGAAAATTAATATTTCCCTAACAGTAAATAATTTGGCCGGGGGAGGCTGTTCCCGCTCCGAATATTTTTCAGCTCTAATTTTGTCTGAGCATGGCTACAAAACCAGGGTTGCTGGGGGTGGGGGAACGGGATATCTTCCTTACCCATGGACACAAATGGCAGGGGTGGGTTCCTGTCTTCATGTTATTTATTCCATTTTGTCTGTACTATGTCCCTTCTTGAAGTGACCCGGCTGTCCAAGACGTCAGAGGCAGAGACCGAGGTGATTCAGGTGCGGATTCTCCTTTTGACCGAAGTTCTCCAGCAGCTCCAAATTGGCAAAGGTAATATAAATGTGACTAACAAGGGCAGATTAATGAGGTTCGTTAGACTCCATGCAGTAGGGATGAAAAATGTCTTGTGTTTGTTGAATATTTATTTATCGAATATTTATTTATTGGAGGGGGGGGAAACCATGTGTAACCAAAAGTGTGTTGCTCAGATCCTGTGCAATTCAAGGGAGAGGTGTACTAAGAAAAGAATTACCCATTCCCTTCCACTGGGGGCGCTGTGGGATGGTGCAGCTTGCCCAGGGCCACCCAGGCTGGCTCTACTCCCAGGTAGCCCCAGTGAGGGGAATCAAACTCTCAGTCTCTGGCCCTGTAGCCGGACAACTTTTTGGCAGTAACAAAATCCCAGGCAACAAGAGAATGCGGTTTCTCTTTAGGATCGTCCTGAACATGGAAATCCCACTGATAGGAAGTCAAGCCGGCTCCATCTTTATTGAGCTTCTGCCAGGCAGTCAAAACTGTAAGCTCCTCTCTAGCCTTTGGCTTTAAATAATGGCTTTCAAAGTGGTTTTAAATCTTTTTCAAAAGAATTTAAGGATGTATTTGGTGGGCACTGTAGAGCAGGAAACTGATTAATTCATAATCTTGAAAGATATAATAAGTACATAAATGAAAATATTCATTGGGATAATGGAAAGCTGACAGATTACTCCATTCCTACATTGTAGCTTGTGAAACCTCCAAGTATAACAATGAACATCACTCCCTGCCCCTGCTCCCATAACACTCTCCTTCTCCAGAGCATTGACAGGAAGGAGCCGTTTCCAAATTTTTGAAGCAACAAACAGTATCTTTACAGCAATAGTGCTCAACTGTGTTCTGGTGCACAACCCAAGGGGATAACTTTGGACCGCCGGTTTAGATGGTTCAGAAAGAAATGCAGAGAGCGGAGGTCAGCACTGTGAAAGGCCAGAGGTGGGAGCCCCCTGGCATTTTTGTGCAGATGCGAGCTGTCACTCTTCCTCTGTTTTCCTTTTCTCTTCAGCCCTTAGGTGCAGTGTGTGCCAAATCCACTGGCTGCAGCACGGAGACAACTGTTACCTCTTTAAAAGCAGGCAGATGAGCTGGATATCGACCATGGGCTTCTGTAAAGACGAGTCCTCCTCCCTGCTTGTTATCAAAAGCACAGAAGAGATGGTACGACTGGGGCATGGCTGGCTCGCAGCACCCGGGTGGGTGGGAGAGTCTTGATCATGTCAGAGGGATCCCACCATAACTTGTAATAGAGGTCCTGGGAGCAGCGCCAATAAAGTATGCATTATCCACCAAACCACCAGGCATACCCAACCGGAGTAAATTGAGCAAATTGGGGGGATTCCTCTAAGTGTTGGCCTGGCAAGTCCTCCCCTTCAGTGAATGGATTTACTCTGGTTGGGACTAACTACTAGGTTAAGCCTTATATCCAGTAGTTAGTGGCAGATAACCAGCCGAAGGGGCGGCGGGGCTTCATATTTTAAAGGAGATGTACCGGAGCCCAAAATTTGGATCCCTGCATGGGAATTCTGCTGCTCACTCTGGAAAAAAGATCGACAGGTTGAGCAGAACACCTTTCTTTTCACTGGTCTAGGACAAAGTACATACACAAATATGTACCTTATACTTTTAAAAAGAGAGAAAACACCTCAAGAATATTTCCAGAGGGAGGTCCCCCTGCTCTCTCCACCTGTGTTCCTATCTCAATGTGGTTTTATTATTGGAAAAACTTCACCCTACTGGGATCAATCTACTGTATTTTTTTCACACCGCTGTTGGTTCTTGTCCTTGCAAACACACCTTCAGCTCTTCTCCTTTTCTGTAGTCTCTCCCCCCCTCCCCAATTTAATTCCAGGTGCCTTTCGAAACACACCTGTGAGCAGTTCCTGGTGCTGCCATTGTTACCTGGGGATGTCCTGTTTCCAATATTTTTCTTGCCTGACCACAGTGCTGGTTGCCATCAAAATTTTTTCCGTTCATTAGGTCACTGGAGATAGGAGTGGAGCGGCCCTGTGACCTCTAGTCAAAATAGTTCCTTTTTCCTCTCTTCTTCTCTTTGATTCTGTTTCACCACGGTGGGGGCCTTGCTCCGTCATGGGTGGCTCATTCGTTTTTTCGTTTGGTTTTTCCTCCTTTCTCAAAAGCTTCCTTTTCTCTGGTTAGCTTCTGTCCCTCCTCTTGCTCCCCCACCCAGCTTCCCTGGGTTTAACTTTGCATTCCACTGGGCAATGGGGATTGTTCTATATCAGGAAAAACTTCCTCACTGTTAGAGCAGTAGGACAATAAAACCAATGACCTCGAGGAGAGGTAGTGGGCGCTCCCAACCCTGGAGGCCTTCAAGAGAAAATTAGAACTACCCTCTGTTCGATCTGCTTGGATTTGGATTCCTTCACTGAGCAGGGAGTAGGACGCGATGACCTTAGAGGCCCTTCCAACTCCCTGATTCTATGATTCTTCTTTTCTACTGTCCATTTGAAGAAAATTATACAAAAGTCTCTTTGTATACTGTACTTTACAACCCGTCCTCTTTAGCAAACAAAGAAGACAGTTCTATGGTTATGGCGCAGAGGGTGCAGGAAATCTGTCTGTTTTAAAGCATTGGTCAGAACAGAGGCAGTTATACTTCACGCCTCTCTCAAACCCTCTTCTCTTTAAAATTGTTCATTCTCACCTTACCTTTTCTCAGGTGAGGATGTATTGGCTATGGATATAGGTCCAGCACATTCAGGGAATTCTGTTCCAGCAACCCTAAATTTTCAGTGTTGTACAACTGCATCTGCATGTCATTGAAGGGCCACAGTTTGACTTGGGCTCGGATCTCATGTGGATTGTAAAGGAATGGCCAGAATCCTCTTAATGAGTTATACCGGTACTAATGCAATGGCATAAACTGCAGTGGTGAATTTCCCAAAGTTAACAAGTTGCTCCTTGTATACCTTCTTGAACACCCATTGGACAAACAGGTGGACAACAAGGTGCAGAAGCCCACAGAATTGTGGAACGCGGAGGATGGATTTAGCCAGCTTTTAATCTTTAACAAGCCTATGGTTTTTGAGGGATGGTGGATTATCTTTCTTTTCAGGCCGAGAAGGCCAAATATCTGCCACTTTGCATTTCAGGACTTCCTGATGCTCGAATCTAAAAAGCATTTGCATTTACACCGAGGGAGGCTCAAGTTTAACAAATTCTGGATTGGACTAAAGTACGAACGAAGCATTGGGAAATGGGTGTGGGTAGATGGCTCTGTCCTGAAAGTCAAACGGTAAGTCCATGCCTCAAGGGCACCAAGAAGAAGATGACTAGAGACGGGGCATGAACCTTGGTCCGGAGATCCGGCCCAACTGGGCACTGAGCTCACACAGGTCTTTTGTGCGCAAGGCGCGCCCTCCTGCCTTCCCTGAAAGCTCCCGACCATATCCTTCCCTCCCCACCTCCCCAGTGGGACTTCCCACTCCCAGAATGCTCTTCCCTCTTCCACCTTCCCCGTTGGCCGCCCCCTCAAAGGCAGCACGGCAGGAATCCTTGTCCTACCTCCTCGTTGGAGGAGGTGGCCGATGGAGAAGACGGAAGCGCATGCTGCAAAAAGTGAGTGGGTCGTTACCCTGGGGAGGCAAGGAGGGTAGCGTGCGTTGCCCAAGAAATGGGCGAGCGTGCAGGGGAGGTGGGAGGGGAAGCGCACCACACCAGCACAACACATGTGCAGTTTTTTGGGGTTCATGGCAGTCTCTAAAGATGACTCACGCTGTTCCTTTTTGCTGAAGCATGGTAGTGGAGATAAATAGTCATACCTGGACAGGACAACTAGGTTCAAATGCCCACTGTCTTGGGAATCTCTCTCTCTCTCTCTCTCTCTCTCTCTGTGTGGGGGGCTGATGAGCTATGTGAGTTTGCAGCAATTAAAAAGAAATGCAAAACTTCCCTCCTTTCCCTTCCAAAGGTGAGCAGCAAGGAACTTTTCTGTTTCTGAAGATCATTCAGCGGCTTCCTCCTCCATGTTTTGCCTAAGCTGCTTAACAATCTTGAGAAATAGGAAGCTTTCCCTTTAAAGGCAAAGTTCAGACTCAATCGTACTGAACAGGGTCGCTTTAGATGTGGCGTGGTTGATCCTTTCACGTGGGTGCAAAGGTGGCCCCAAATGATGTACCGCACCTCACAGCAACCCTGCTTTGCATGATCTCAACCAAACCAGGCCAAGATAATTTGGCTACCTGGTCTCATCCTTAAATCACTGATGCATCCATCTCTTGGACATTCTCACAGAACAATCGCCCCCTCCTGAAGCTTGGGTGAAAGAAAGATAGTAGATTTGGGGGCCCGATAGACTTCCCAAGAGACAGATTTCTACCTACAGGAATTCCACAACCAAAGAAGCCTTTTCTCCTCCTTGTTCCACCACAGGCAACAACAGCAGAATCACAGTGGCTGCATGTACCTTCAGAATGGGGAGTTTCATTCCCAAGAGTGCAGTCAACCCGCGTTTATACTTTGCAAGGCAAAGGTCCAACTTGGCTGGAACTGAACAGTTTTGCAAAGTTGAGAGGAGGAGGAGGAGGAGGAGGTGGAGGAGATCATCCCCCACAGAGGTCAGCAGCGGGTGACCCTCCACTCTGGCTCCTCCTGAAGACTTTTGGCACCCATAGAGAAATCTCTTGCCCAGCTGTTTAAGAGAAGCATTTTTATTTCTTGGAACCCACCAAAGGCCTGAGAGACTTGTCTGCAGATGGTAGCTCCTGGAGAGGAGCAAGGGAACCTCTCAACTAAAAATCACCAGCATCCTCATCATCTTTAAGGGATTGTTTTAGCTCTTGAATAGCATCCCAAGATTTCATATGTAAGTCAATAATTCTACCTGGAGTTGTGCACAGTAATTACTAAAAGGAACACTTTCCCCAGGACCTCCTTGTCAGAGGGCCTTCTCGGTTCTTGCCCTCCCCTTCATAAGCAAGGTAAGCCATAACGGGAGAGTAGCTATTTCTGGTTGTGGCACCCTACACTGTAATCCACAGATAAACACAGCCACCCAACCCTGCACCCCAGAGACGTCTTGGCTGAAGAAAGCTCATGTAATTTCCCCCATGCCTTTAACTTGTGACTTGAGATTCTTTTTTCTCCTGAATTTTTGCTCTGTGTTGAGATTCCATGTTTTTTGTTTTGTGTTACCGCTTCCAAAATGGGTTGTGATTTTATCACTATTGCATTTTTAGTCATGCTGTGATAAACGGTGCTAAGGCCACTCTATCACCTGTCAACATGAATAAAGGATTGTTATTACTGTATTTCAAGCTGAGGCTCCAATCCTTTGGCCATCTCATGAGAAGAGAAGACTCCCTGGAAAAGACCCTGATGTTGGGAAAGTGTGAAGGCAAGAGGAGAAGGGGACGGCAGAGGACGAGATGGTTGGACAGGGTCATCGAAGCGACCAACATGAGTTTGACCCAACTGCGGGAGGCAGTGGAAGACAGGAGGGGCTGGCGGGCTCTGGGTGCATGGGATCACGAAGAGTCAGACATGACGTAACAACTAAACAACAACATTACTGTATTTCAAAAGTGGTTGGGGCTGCAAGTTTAGGTGTCTGTGGCTAGGAAATTTATGACTAAAGTAAGACCTTAGCTGCAAATTTGTCTGCTTCCCAAGAGATATAATTTTCTCCTACAAAATGTAGAGAAAGAAACTAGAGGAGCCGGGTATCCTTGAGTCTAAGCAGTAGAGATGACTTGGTGGATGAAGTGGCAGGAAGAGGAATTGGGGGGGAAGTGACCGTGTTTTACCTGAGGTCTTGATCTCAAAGAAAAGAAAAGCAGAATCTAGCTGCACACGTATACGCTGGACTTTCGGAAAGCCAATTTTAATAAGCTCAGAACAAGGATAAGTAAGGTCCCACGGCAGGAGATCTTAACCAGAAAAGGAGTCCAAGATGGGTGGGAATTACTTAAAACAGGAATTGTAAAGGCACAACTACAAACAATTCCAACAGGAAAAAAAGGAGGGAGACAGCAGACAAGACAAACATGACTTCGCAAAAAGCTCAGAGAGGACCTGAAATTTTTTTTAAAAGGTTACATATAGGGAAAGGAAGAAAGGACAGGCGACAAAGGAAGAGTAGAGACAAGTAGCAAAGAATTGTGGGGAGGGTGTTAGGAAGGCAAAAGCTGAGAATGAGCTGAAGTTAGCAAGAGATCCTAAAAGCAACAAAAAAGCATTCTTCAGGTATGTGCATAGCAAAAGACAAAGAAAAGAAATAGGTGGGAGCTGGATAGAATAGCTATCAGATGGATACCCAGTTTGTTGCAGGATTGTACTCAGAGAGTGCTCGTCATTGTCTCCTTCTCATACTGGAAGGAGGTAACAAGTAGGATGCCAAAAGGATTAGTCCTGGGCCCGTGGCTCTTCAACTTTTTCCATTAATGACTTGGATAAGGGGACACAGGGAGTAGTGATCAAATGTACTAATGACAAAAAATAAAGATGAAAAAGCTAATACCTTGGAAGACAGGAACAAAATTCAAAAATATTTTGATAGGATTTGAGCACTGGACTGAAAACAGCAGAATGAAATTTAACACAAGTGTTAAATACCGGGGGGGGGGGGGGACTGAATTTCACAGTTAAAAGTGGGGGATATTTGGCTCAGTAAAACTAGGAGTGAGAAGGATCTTGGAATTGTAGATCAAAATCTGAATATGAGCCTACAGTGTGCAGTGGCTGCAAAAAAGACCAATGCTATTCTAGAATTCATTAGCAGAAGTATGATCTCCAAATCCTGTGAAGGACTAGTCCTGTATTCAGCACTAATTAGGCCTTATCTAGGGTACTGTTATGGGACATGGTGGTGCTGCAGGTTAGACCGCAAAAGCCTCGGGGCTGCAGCATCGAAAGATCAGGAGTTTGAATCCACATGACAGAGTGAGCTCCCGTCGCTTGTCCCAGCTCCTGCCAACTTAGCAGTTCGAAGGCATGTAAAAATGGGAATAGATAAATAGGTACCACCACGGTGGGAAGGTCACGGCGTTCCGTGTCTAGTCGTGCTGACCATGTGACCACGGAAACTGTCTATGGACAAACTCTGGCTCTATGGCTTGGAGACAGGGATGAGCACCGCGCCCTAGAGTCGGACATGACTGGACTAAATGTCAAGGGGAACCTTTTCTAGGGACTCGATGGCCTTACAGTTGGCCCTCCCAACTCCATGGTGCCATGATTTTCTATCTCTAAGCTGCCCATGGGTTTCCCTACTTCGTATTTTGTGTTGTGCACCAGCCACCCCTTCCCATGCACTAAGTTATGCTCTCAGTGGTTCTGTACGTCTCCAGCGTGCAAGGTCAGGAGCGCGCATATCTCCAGTGAAATCTCCACAAGGCTCCTAAACATCAATGATAAAATTAAAACGTTTTTGCAAACTAGCAAGAGGTTTATTCAAGAAAGCGGACTGTAAAGGTAGCATATCCGTGGCATACCCAGATCTTCCCGATGCCTTTATTACACCGAAGACTTACAGATGTAAGCCCTGGCTTTATTGCAACATCCGACATGAAATGTCCTAAAATCTGAAAGACAGCAGTAAAACAGGATCAGAGATGCTACCTTACTGGAATGCTCTTCATTTCTTAACGACAGAACTCTTTCTGGTTCCTTTCGTTCCCTCGCCCTTGAGCCCCTTCTGCCCCCTCAGCTGCCGGGCTCAGGTGAGCAGAGCAGCTCCTTACCTGTTGCCCTGGACAGGTAGGCGCAAAAGAACCCTTTCCCTTTCATTTTGTCTTTATCTGCACTCCAAGGCTTGAAGTTGAATGGATTCGTGTCAGTCCACGCCCAGCGGTCCGTCTGACACCAAGAGTTTAAAAAAAAGAGATTATTCCCGTTTGCTGGGCTCAACATGCAAACCCACATGCTTTCCAAGAATTTACAGAAAATGCACGGAAGGGCATCAGAGTTGGAGAGGGTGGGAGTCCCAGCTCCCAATGCCCGGGCCCCTGGGAGATACCTTTTATGCTAAGGCAGGTCCAGCAGGGGGCGCCTTTTGTTGTCCCAGCATCCCTGAACCATGGCCTTGGCCCTTCTGGGACCACCCACCCACCCGCATGACGTTGGAAGGAGGCTCCTTTGAGGCTCCCCCAAAAAGTGTCCCAATGTTCCCCCCCCCCCGGGAACTCTTTCTGCATCCTCTCCAGAAATGCAACAATTTTTTTTCTCCTGTAAAGAGAGAAGAAACTGGAAATTCAAACGACAACAACCAGACCTCTCATCCATCCCCCCCCCAAAAGGAAGCCCCTGCCCTGTGATTTAGAGAAGAATCTTCCTTCAAGGAGAAATGAAATACACGTCTCTTCCCTGGGCGGCAGGCGGGTAGGGGTTGGCTTGAATTTCTACCCTGCCTTTTCTCCCCTGCACATCAGGCAAAATCCAAAGCAAGAAAACAAATTAAAAAAAAGTTGTGGCACCTTAAAGATTAACTATTAGACATTTGAATGTGAGTTTCCGTGGATTAAGTCCACTTTTGTCAGACAGATGGAAAAAGAAATGAAATACTGGATGAAACACCAATTAGAGAAGTAAAATGTACCAAATATTCATCGGCTTCTAAGAGTCTTGGGTGTTGGGCGTCATCTCACCTGCCGTGATTTACGGCCCAGGTTGGGGGGTTAGGTTGCAAACATTCCGCCAGGAGACTGAAAACAGGCGCGAGCTTAAAAACCCTGTAAAGTTCAAATCTTCACCAAGAGGTTTTCCCCCATTTGCACTTTTGGGGAGGAGGCCAAGCACTCACGGCCGAGCACTCACCTTGCGGGAGTCATGCAGTCCAATCCAAAGTTCCTGCACGTCGGGGTGATTGTTCTTAATTTTATTAGATAAGATTCTTAGCTCAGTATCTTTGTGGATGGAGGCAAGGTGACCTCCGTTCCCTTTGATCTGACATTCTGCCTAAAGGAGAGAAAGAAGGGCTGGTTTACCTACCTGGATTAGCTCGCTTTCTTTTTTCTTCTCATCCCCTTCTTTTAGCAGAAGACGAAAAGTTAGTTCCTGCCGCTCACAAAGTACTGTACTCCACCCAGCATGTTGAGATTTTGATATGAAAATATATTAAATGTCAATGTTGTATAGTTAAATGTAAAATGGCTGATTTTACCTGAGTCACTGTACCGATTGTGTTCAGGGGGTGGGTATCAAGGATTAAGACTTCATGTTGTACAGCTGTGTACATGATGAAACTTGGTGTAACAGAAAATGAAGACATGTGTTCTCTGATGGGTCACAGAACTGTCCATAAGTCATGTGTAAAATGAACATCTTTATCTGCTGAAAGTCAGATCATTTTTTCCTATGCTGTGTGTTGCTTCATGTCATGTCATGCTGCCAGAGGAATGTCTGTTCTCTATGTATATATGTTAATAGACTAAATGGTCGGTTTTACTCTGTCAGTGTCATAGTGTCATAAGTATCTCTGCTAACCAGTATAATCAGCGTTATAATCAACATTCTCAACAGGCTACTCTGATGACTGGGGTATTCCGGAAATCATAGTCTACATTTTGCACATATATATGTTCAAAAAAATCCCCATCTCTAGATTCATTTATTTGTTTACTGAGGAAAAGGTTTATATCACACTGCATACCAAAAGAGAACTAAGTGGGGTAAAGGAAATAAAAGAATGCAAAACAATTTAGAATGACTTAGAAGAATGGAAAACCCATGACGATGTGTCGGTATTTGTTTTTTTCTGAAAAAGAAGAGGTGATGGAGTTGGCATCGCCAATATGTGTCAGCCACTGAAGCGTATCAGAGAATCTCAGAAGAGAATAAGCGTATGTTTTGGAGATTGTAGAAGGAATTGGACTGCATTGACCATGAGGAATTAGGGGTGATACTAAAAGAAATGGATGTGCCACATAGTCCTGATGCCTGGCCTATACTCTGGGCACGATATTAGTGTCACAGGCAGAATAGGGAGGAACGGAACAGTTTCCCAAAGGCAAAGGTGTCAGACAAAGGTATGCAAACATTTTTCTCCCTGTCCATCAGCTTAGTGAGTTAGGTCTCTGGCTGCAGAGCCACAGGCTGGCGGTTCAGTTCCCCACGGGGCCCCTGCCCTGGAGAGGAGCTCGTCTGCGCCACCTTGGGCAAGCTGCACAGCTCGGGGGTGACTCCAGAAGGAGAGAATGGTGCAGCTCTTCTGAGGACCCTCCACCAAGAAAACCCTGTGAAGGGTCCCCAAAAGACTTGGCAGCACAGAATTGTTATTATTACCTGTTCAATCTCTATGCAGAACGTGTTGTATAGAAAGACAAAGGCAAAGTGGAAAAACAGGTGGAAGGAATATCACTCATTTAAGATATGCCAATGGCGTCATCTTAGTGGCAGGAAGCAACAAGGACTTGAAGCAACGATTGCAGAAGGCTGAAGAGGTCGGGGGCAAAAGCTGGTTTGCAGCTTAAGACAAAAGTCACTGTGACTACAGAAGAACTGCAAGAGGGCCCTGTTGGCCAGATGTTTCTCCCCGTTCTGCCCCAAGAGATACCCTGCCAGCTCTACAGCCACTGCTTACTTCGGCATCCGTCCACTGGATTGGGGATTCCATGACTCCGAAGCACAGGTCCTCATATTCCATCCAGTGCTTTGGGCAGTCCAAACCTTCAGAACCTACCCAGGGGAGAGAGCAGGACATGGTTAGGGATGATAATGTGAATGGGAGAGAAGCACAAAAGCTAGAACCATAGATAAGGGAACATTGGGTCATAGCACCAGCACCCCGCAGATATGGGCGTCCTGCTCTACTTCATGGGTCCATGTTTCAGCAGACGCGGTCCTGGTACATTCTTTCCCCGCTAAAGGTCAGGTAAAGAAAGGAAAGTATCTTTAAATATTGTTATCACACAGTTTGTTTGCTTTTTAAAATTAATTTTGAAAGCCTTCTTCCTGATTAAGCCAGGGAGAGTTCAAGTCTGCAAATGTATTTTCTTAGGGAGTATTTTCCATTCAAGGCTGACAATCTCTTTTCTAAGGAAGCATGCCAGAGGTTGCACTTTGAACCTTGGTTCTCACCCTTCAGCTACCATCAAGGAGTGAGGAGCAAATTTCCGGAGAGGGCAGGAGGGACTCACCTTGCAGAAAGAAGTGAATGACCAGAAGGGAATGAAGGAATACGCCGAGGGCCTCCATCGCAACACCTTTAGGAAGAGGATAGAAAAAGAGCCTTCTAAGAGGCGGCTGTGGAATAAAGAACTCGTCCAGAACATTTCCCCCGTTCCGGGTACAAAGTTAGATAACCACGCATCTCAGAAAGCGATCTGTTTGGTTTGTGATAAACAAGAACATTTTAGGGTGAGCCAGCCCAGGACTTACAGTTTCTTCTATTCTCTTTTGATAATATATTCAGAGTTCTCAAGGAAAATCCAAAGAAACTAAACTAAAAATATTTTAAAACCTGTGGCACCTTAAAGACTATTATATTTTTAATGTGAGCTTTCGTGGGCAAGTCCACTTCATCAGACATTTTTCCCCCTGTATGTCTGAGGAAGTGGACTTGTCCACGAAAGCTCACATTAAAAATATAATAGTTAATCTTTAAGGTGCCACATCTTTTTAAATGCTGTACTGAAGAGAGATTGGAAGAATACTTGATTTCTCCCCTTTGGTATGAGGACAAGATAAGGACACTTCCCCCCAACAACCAAATGTCCACAATTTGTACAACATATCACTTTGCAAAACTGTACTTTTTTTTCCAAAAAAGAAGGAAAGCAAACAGAGAGAGAGAGAGGGAGCAGAGAATAACAATTGGGCAATTGTTCAAAAAGACACAAGCAACCCATCTGGAGCTTCTGATTCTGAAAAGTTCATGAGACAATGCAGCAACAATTGCAATTTTGCACACCTAGCATCATTTGTGCAAAAATTGTTCACACCAACACGAACATTTCTATTGAGATTAACCAAAAATATCTGGGCCCCTGTGTAGGTGAAGGAGAAACGTTTTCTGGTGTGCTGTTCTTGCATACAAGAAAGAGCCAAGCTAGGACTTCTCTCCTTACCGCAGTCCCTGGAAATACCCCAAATGCTTTCCTTGCCTTTGAGACTTGCAAAGGATGCCCTGAAAGGGGTACGGGGCTGTGTTTCCTCTCTCCATTCCCTCCTATTCTCCTTATTCATTCGATTGGGGAACAAAATCAAATCTATGTTTTTGTTTTTAAAAATGCATATTTTTTTTAGAAAAACAAAACAATGGTTAATGATCCAGTGTTGTCTGATGAAGTGGACTTGTCCATGAAAGCTCATGTTAAAAAATATAAAAGTTAGTTTTTAACATGCCACCACATTTTTGTCTTTTTAAAAACACTTTAAAAAATTTTTTAAATGTCTTTTTAAAAACTTTTTTAAAAAAATGTTTTTGCCTATTATCTATAACTGAATGTCCAATGGAGTTAAAACATGTTATGGGATTCTGAGCTGGGCATACGAAACACCTAGCGATATTAGGTTTACCATTGGTTCTTAATCATTTTTGTAAAATAACTTTCCCCAGCCTGAGTGTAGTTGCTGAAGTGCAGGAACTCTTCAGCTGCCTTTAAAGTGTCCGCCCAAGGACCTCCAGAGTCCAAGAGATGTAAACCATGCAAGATACTCACTCCACCAATGTCCTGTCAGATCAGCTGGTCTTGAACTGATGGCCAAGTTTCTTGCTTTTCCACAGGACCATGACTCCTCTTTGCTATTTATACCGTTAACGAGTCCCAAAGGGGTGCCTGCGGGTCATGGAGTCACCCAGTAGATTCACTCAACTGGAAAGCCTGCTAAGATCCTTTCGACTAGGAAGTTCCGCTGCTGAGCAATGACCCAGGTAAGAGGCATTTTGACCATCTAGCAGATGGCAAGCCCGTAGCTATTAATATTCTATATTAACTCATGTAAATCATTGCTAGGAAACATAATTTTTCGGGGATAGATACAGCCAAGTGGAAGAGTAAGTGCTCTCAATAGGCACAAGGTCCCACGGTCCCTCCTCGGAGGGCTGAAAATATCCCCACGGAAGTCGTGGAGATCAAGACCTAATGCAATATGGAGCTGATGCGATGAGATGAATGTCGAGAAGGACAAGATAGACTAATAGGGATGGCTGGGTAGCTTTTGGGGTCTCCATTTTGAATTAGAAACTCTTCCAGACCAACATTTCTTCCCCTTTAAGTACTGGTATCTGCCCTGAAGTTACTGGTGTTTTCCCTCCATCATCCACACAACGTTCCTCTCATTTGCTTTGCCCAGTGCTTTTTTTAAAATTTCTGGTGCCTTTTTGATCCTTTTAATTTCTCCTGAAAGCATAGTTGATCTTTAATATCAGCCTGAGTTAAGCCTTAAATATTGGAAATGGAAGCTTTCAGTTAGCAGTGAAAAGGCACCCCCCCCCCGGAGTGGGTTCTCTTTATTAAGAGAAATGACTTTCTTAAAAACAAAGAGAGGTCATTTTTTAAAAGAGATGGATCTACCTAAGCAGTCTCTCAGCAACGAGGAACAGAAAAACAGGGGGGGGGATGCTTTGTCCGGAAAGGTTCTCAGGGACATCTCCGGTTTCTTGCAGTTTGGACGTTGGGACCAAATACAAAGAGAGGTGCTACTTAAGAGACCAGCCAATGGCTTTCAACACTACAGATCTACGAAACCAACAGATGCAGAGGCTGAATTTCAGTCACGGAAGCAGGATGACATCTGAGCAAGCTATTCTTCTCAGGACCACAGCAGACACAACAGGTGAAATCCAGGTGTAAGTCACAGCTAGAGCGTAGGCCTGCCGGACTGTCTCACCAGATCCACACTGATTCAAAGGGTCTACTCTAGTGCCACTTAGAGATGTAAAATTTCCGGAAATTTTGAAGAACAGCTTTGGGGGAAAAATGGAAATGTTTTTCCCCCCAATTTTTCTGATTTTTTTCCAAAGCTGTTTTATATGGCTTCAAATTTTTCAGAAATTTCCCATCTCTAGACTGGATTTCAGCCATTATCGGACTAAAAAGGGCTTTGTTTCGCTCAAGGATAGTTATTTCTTGATAGTTCTGCTCATGGGCCCCCAAGGCACATTTTGTTTGTCAACGTGAAAGACAAAAATAGACCTCTTGGTTCAATGGAGTCATTCTGTTCTTATGTTCGTATGTACAGTACTACTAATAAAAATCGAGGACCATGTAGGTGTGAAACTGGAAGTAAAAAGATGGCAATTTCGGGGAAAGAAATGCCTTCAATTATTTCTGAAGCATTTATTTAGCTATCTAAATGTCTTTGCACATTTTCCAAATGTTCTTGGCTCCTTCCAAACCAACAAGAGGCCCTCAAAACCTGCAATCTCCTTTAGAAAGCTTTCTTCCGAATGACACAAAACTGTTCCCCATCTTTAATCAGAAATTCCCTTCGTCCAGATCAAAGACTTTTTTCTACTCCTCAGATTCGTTCAGAAGACAGTTTCTCCTGTCTCCTTATGACTTCTGTCCGGTCGTCTTCCAAAATCTACACACTTGTCTCCTTTTTGGCTTTTTAGGGCCTTTTCCTGGGTAACACACCCTAAAACCTATCAATTTGTGTGCCATGCATTCATGCGGATGATCTCTGCTCAGTTTCTGGTCTATGAAATTCCTAAAGAGATGAATGGTTATCTTTCCATCAGCATTTATTGTTCCGAAACTTTGTTTCTTACGGAAATCTCTCCATGTTCTAGAAGAAACGTTCAAACTTACTCAGCGTTTCCAATGCTGGTTACTAATTTGGTGAGATTCCAAAAACACAGCATGTATTAATATAGCCACTGGGCCTGAAATAACTGAGAACATGATCATCTTTCCATTCTGTTGTTCTGATGTTCCCATATAATTTGTACAGCACGAAAAAGTTCAAAAAAGTGCAACTAAAATTAACAAGGGGGTGAATCAACGGCATGGTGATCAATGACTGCCACGGTGGAGAATTTTAGCCTAAGCCATTAAGCTACTCTCAGTTATGGGTCACCCTAGGAATTGATATCATGGGAGATTTTAAAAAGATAAACTTGCTTAAACTATGATATATTACAACCACAGCGTCCCCCTGATCTACCAAGCTTAGATCTGCCACAAGAAAGAAAGGGAAAACATTTACCTCTCTGTGGTCTTTGGGGATTTCACCTATCCTCCAACAGACCTTAATGATAACCGACAGAGCCTTTGAAGTTGGAAGCTCTGTCCTGTGTCGTTCTGAAATGATCCTCATGCTCCCCCTTCACCCAATATCTGCATCATCTCTGCAGTTTTACAATTGTTTTTACTTTGCAATAACAACTTAGCCATTTTTGTTAGGTAATATGGCCATAGCAGCCCCTCTATATGGGGTAGGGTGGGGGGCACGCAGGGGAAGAAATACGTGTTGCTGTTTTGAGCGTGTAAGGGCTTACCTATTACTAATCGCCTGTTAAGACTGGGTGAGGAGAGAATAATCTGAGAATGACAGAGCTGGAAGGGATCCCTGTGGATCCTCGAATCCAGTCCCTCTCAAGGAGCCCTGGTGGGGAATCAAACCCCCAACCTCTGGCTCTACAGACAGAGACCTAAACCACCTAGCTATCCAGCAGCTCATTAAGGATAATCGTCATCATCGTCTTAGAACTGCAGGGCAAGAAGGGACCCTATGGGTCATCCAGTCGAGCCCCACTCAAGGAGGCACCGAGGGGGGAATCGAACTCCCAACCTTGGGCTGCGCGGCCAGATGTCTTAAACCACCGAGCTGCGCAGCAGAAGAGACGCAGTTCAGAGTCACGTGGCAGAAGAATGGCAGGGATTCTGCAAGAGCGGCACACGGTCTGTGGGGGGATTTCACCTCCCTATCTCCGCCTGAGACACCCTCTCTCCTCCACAGCCAGCTTATGCAGTTCCCCTCTGGAAACGCCACAACGACTTAACATTTGGAGACCCGGCTGGTTGAAGAAAGGGACCACCGCCAGGTGGAGGTGTATTTTGCATCTTCTCTTTGGCGGCCCCACGCCCTACTCTGTCGCCAACACCCTCCTCCCAACACTGAGCCACAAGCCCTCCTTAGATCAGGATGAGTGCCGCGGAGAAGTGGGCTCCTGCTTCCTAGTCATGGGAGCAAAGAACTGCCTAAAAGCAACAGGACCTTCTTTGCACTAAATAAGATGCTGATCTGTTCTGCTCAAGGTCCTGCCTGTTCAAAACTCTGGCAACCCTGTGGTTCTTTTGCCTCTCGTGCTCGTTGGTTTGACGGATCATCTCGTAAAAAAAAAATTCTCTGCCTGCCATTGGCCATGAGAGAAAATAACCGAACACCTTAAGGAAGAGGCTGTTTTTGGAAAAAGAGGATTCATCGCCGGATTTGGTCACGTTGTGCTTATTTTTTTTTAATGGAAGATTTGTTTCAAATGGGAAGTTTCGTAATGGATCTTGAATCCGTTACACCATGTCCAGCATGGGCCATTCTTGGCTCTCCTTGCCTGCCCATAAGTTATGGTTAAAAAAAAAACCCAGAACGTTGCCGTTGTGCTTCACTGAAATCAGAAAGACATGAGAAGGCAGCTTTGCCATCTGAAGGTGCTAAAATTTTATGTCTTCAAAGACCCGATGTTTTTTTAAAGTGGCCGTGAGTCCCCCTGTCCATCAAGTATTGTTGCCAGCTGCAAGGCGTGGGTCAGGAAGGAGTCAAGGACGGGCGGCCGTCAAGAAGGCTCTCCTGCGCTTCTTTTGACCATTGTGAATTCTCTGTAACTTGCTAGGTTTGACTCTTCCTAGCAAAAACAGACCCTGCAGGTCATTCATGACTTGGGTGTTTCTAGGTTAGACTGTTGCAAAATGCAGTAGTCTAACCTGGAAGCTCACGCAAGCCAGACCCACCGGGTGCCTCAGGCTGAACGTAAGGAGGGTCACCCCATCTGTCTCTGGGTAGAGGAAAGACAGGTTGGGGGGCATTCCGGTCACACACGGCCTCTCTTCTCCCACTACTTAGAATATCGAGAGATCTTATTTTACGTTGTGGCTGGGAACTTGCCCACACCCTGCGGGCACAGGAGGAATGTAAGGCTGCAGGTCCCCCACAGGTGATGGGCACGAAGAAGTGGGAGCTCGGAGCTTTGCTAGCGGGAAGCAGGGAGGGAAAACCTGGGGACCGAGCCCCGAACGAGGAAGAGATTTGTTCACCGGTCCATTCATCTCCTTCATCAAGCAAGATATGACGTGTTTGCAAGCAATGCATCAAGAAATACCTCTGAGCAGACTTAAGAGTAGGAATTCCCCGATGCAGGGTGACCTTTGGAAAATGCAAGCGAGAAGAAATCAGCATCTGTGCAGTTTTAGGAATATAAAAGACACAAAAGACACACTTTGCATTCCAACCATGAATAATCTCAACACTATTAAGGAGGCATGGTTTTCGGAGCGAATTGATCCGATATCTCTCAAGATCTGGGAGCACACCCCGGGGGGAGGGACCTTTTCAGTCACTTTAGCCCATCTGATCAGAGCTATACGCCCGGGAGACTGGGCCAAGTAAGAAGGGGGAAAGCAGGATATTCCTCCCAGGAAGAACACCTCTCTCTCGTTCCTGAGAAGGCCTTTTGGCTGATTTAATGTCTTACACTGTTTGGTTAGACCAGGGCAAACGCTCAATATTTTAAAATAGCAGGTGGCTGCTTGAAATGATGGAGCAGACAAAGAGTGCGTTTCCAGGATCTGTCCAGCAGGTGTCACCAGATAGTCTCATTCAATGTTTATTAATGCGCTTCTATTTGTTTGTTTGTTTGTTTCCATTATCTATATATATTGTCCATCTCGTGTGATGCACTATTCTGGGCGGTTCACAACAAGCCGAGTAACAGGTATTTGACAAAAAGAGGTGAAACCATAAAAACAAAACCCTCAAAACCAACATATGTAATAGAAAAGGCGCATTTCTCTTTGAGAGCAAGTACAGAGGCGCCAGAGGCTCTTTTTAAAAATGTATTCGTGGCTTGTGTGATAAACCATCACACTAAAGATGGTCTCTCCTCCCCGGCTACAAATCTTGGCAAAGCCTGTACCCATCCTGTCCCATCACAATCTATGAAATATGCACAATCCACATTGATAATTGTTTTCTCCTGCATTATTAACAGCAATCTGTGTGAGGTCTGTTCGGACGTCCTAAGCCCCACAATATTCAGAAGGGCTTGTTTTATTTATTTATTTATTTATTTATTTATTTATTTATTTATTTAGTTATTTAGTTAGTTAGTTAGTTAGTTAGTTAGTTAGTTAGTTAGTTAGTTAGTTAGTTAGTTAGTTAGTTAGTTAGTTAATATCCCGCCTATCTGGTCAATTACGGCCACTCTAAGGAGGTCAGTATTCACCAGTGAAATTTGCAAATGTCCCCTGCCCCCCCTGGAGACCAAGAATGGGAACTCGAGTGGTGGCACTCGTTGTCAAGTTGGACTGAAGTCGCACGGGCAACTTGACTCAGCCTTGACTGAGATTCTTTCCCCCCCCCCAATGACTTGGACTTGACTCATGACTTGGAAGCCACCCATCCCACACAGTCCCCTCTTTTTCTGGGGGTGGGAAAAGCTTGTTTTTAATGGGAAATCCAACTTGGAGCTTAGTACCAAAGTTTTGTAAAGGTAAAGGTTCCCCTTGACAGTTTTTGTCCAGTCGTGTTCGACTCTAGGGGGCGATGCTCATCCCCGTTTCCAAGCCATAGAGCCAGCGTTTTGTCTGAAGACAATCTTTCCGTGGTCACATGGCCAGTGCGACTTAGGCATGGAACGCTGTTACCTTCCCACCAAGGATGGTCCATATTTATCTATGCATTTGCATGCTTCTGAACTGCTAGGTTGGCGGGAGCTGGGACAAGCGACGGGCGCTCACTCCGTCGCGTGGATTCGATCTTACGACTGCTGGTCTTCTGACCCTGCAGCACAGAAGCTTCTGCGGTTTAGCCCGCAGTGCCACCACGTCTTGTAGCAAAGTGCAATGCAGCTGGTTTTCCCTATGAATGCCACAGATGCTTAGAAAGTGACCTGAAAGTGGCCTCTCGGGTCTGGGCGGCTGTCCTGCTACATCTGGGGCTTCCTGGGTGGTTCAGCTGACCATCTCTTTCTCTGAAATCACTTCCATCCTAATACCACCAGACCCAACAGGTGTGATCGCATGGGGTCAGCCAGCCCACCTCCAGGGTGACGGGGTGTGTGTGTGTGTGTCTGTCTGTCTGTCTGTCTGTCTGTCTGTCTGTCTGTCATCCATTTGAATGACCAGCATTTACTCCTCTGCTTCACACTGGCCTCGATCTTCTTTCTCGACATAATCAGGGGCAAACCAAGCCATCTTGAATTAAAGGAATTTGGGGGGGGTGCACTGAGCTAAAAACAATGGCAATTAGCGTTAGTATTCTTGCAGGGAAAAACTGATCCAGGAAGGCAGGTCTTAATGACTATGTAGACCTTTCCTCCAGAAAATTAGAAGTGTGCAAGGAAAATATTGTTTTGTTTTTTTTTTCCATTGAAGTGAATTTTTGGTCCAAGGGACAAACTGAGAGTTTATATTTCTGTTGTTGTGTCTTTTGGATCTCTGGCGCTTTCCAACAACCCCTAGAGGAAGTCTGGCGTCCAGGGCCCACTTGGTATAGTAGTTTTGGAACATGTCACAACCATGAGATACACCGGCCTGTGGCTTGCCATAGGCAAGGGCCACCAAATCGTATAAAGGATCTTCTCGGTAAGGTAAATGTTCCTGTAAAAGTGTTGCGTTATAGACTGTTGGTTTCAGCATTTCCCTCAACATCCCTACGACATCATGCTTAGACCGATATGATCCGTACTCTCCACCCCATTCTTTACCAGGTTCTTTTCCCCCCTTGCTCCTGAAGGCATGGTTTGTTTTGCGCCAGGTGTTGTTCCGGAGGGGCAGAGCTTAGCACTTTGCACGCAAGGTTGCTTTGGATGACACGGGCCTCTCAAAGAGATGTGTGTTTTTTTCTTCAGAAAAATGGGTTTTTACAGGGTCATTTGAAAGTGAATAACCTCAACTCTCCTTGACAACCGTCTGTGACCATTTGGGGCAAGAACCTTTGTGTGATCGAGAAGGCCTCCGTGTCTGTTTCTCTGTTCGGGTTCCCACCCCCACCCCCCATGAAGGTGAACCACGATTCTGCACTGTTTCCTTTTAACCCCTGGGTGGAAATTCATATTTAGATACACGTTGAAACATGCATTTCTAAATGAGGCTCTCTCACAATGCATGATGTCAAAGAGGGTTTTTTTTTCAAGCTTTCTGAAATGGGACATTTAGGAAAGGCAGAAACCATGGAACAAACGGTCATGATCCCTCCCCTTTAAGACAACCACCAAAGGGGAGAGAGGCCAAATTTCTCTTAAAAGTTCATAACCATCTCCAAAATGTCCTGTCCTCAACAGCTTTTGCAAACTCAAGCCTGTGGCTCCCTTTAGGGAGTCAATTCGTCCCATATTTCATCTTCCTCTTCTCCTGCTGCCTTCCACCTTTACCAGCGCTATTGTCTTTTCCAGGCGATCCTGCCTTCTCATGAGGTACCCCCAAGGTAGAACAGCCTCAATGTCAGTATTTTTGCCTGCACGTAGAGTTCAGGTTCGCTTGTTTGTCTTTCTGGTGGTCCAGCAAATCCACAGCCATAACGTCACACCACACAACACATCCAAAGTTAGCACAGTTGGGGTGGCAACGAGCATCATCTCCTGTGTCCCCAGAGGAATGTTGCAAACCACAACCCTGTTTTCCTACTCTCGGAGGACAGGGAGAAGGCACACCGAAGCAGCCCCTGCTCTGGATTTGACCACCACACCTTAAACTTGTTAAACAGCGGCATGTACGAAGTTGGCACCAACAGCTGGGCATCACTGCCCAATGTCCACCCATCTCTTTCGGTCTTGGGAGTGGGGGAACCCATGGCTTTTCTGTTCTGACTGATACCAGCTATTCATCCACCCCTCGGCCACTCCCCCCCCCAAAAAAAACAGCTGCTCGGTTGGAAACCTTAAGTAATTTGTGGGTCACATGCTAGCTTTGATCTGCTTTCTTTTAGGGGTTGAAATGCTGTATTGGATTGATGGAATCCTGAAGAGGAATTGTAGGCAAAAGCAAAATGTGAGCAAAAGCAAAATAAAAAGTGAAAAGGCTAAGTTTTCACAGAATCCTAGAACCACAGAATCATGGAGTTGGAAGAGGCCTTTAAAGCTCGAGGCAGGGATCCAAACCAAAGCAGGTCTAACAGAGGGTTGTCTAAATGTCTCTTGGATACCTCCAGCCTTGGTGCCCTCACCACCTCCCAATGAGGTCATGGGTTCCGTTGTCGTACTGCTCTAACAGTTAGGGAGTTTTTCCTGATCTTCAGCCGAAATCTGGCTTCCTGTAGCTTTAGCCCCTGATAACATATCCTGCACTCTGGGAGGATGGAGAAAAAAAAAATCCTGCCCTTCTTCTGTAGGACCACCTGAAAAGTGTGACCCTCCCTCCCCTCCGTCTTCTTTTCTCAAAGCTAAGCAAGCCCAGTGCTTTCGGTCTTTCCTCCTAAGGCTTGGTTTTGAGTCCTTGATCATCCTTTTCGCCCTCCACTGAACTTGTTCCAATTTGTCAGCATCTTTCTTGAGTTCCAAGTTATATATATATATAATGTGAGCTTTTGTTGGATCGAACAAAAAATATATATAAAAGTGAGTCCTTAAAGTGCCACCATGTTTTTGTCTTTAACAAAAAACTTTTTATTTCTATTTTGCTTTTACCTATAATTCTTGCACAGGCTAACACGGCTACCCCTTCTCCAAGGACAACCATGATGGAGCTGACGGATCGTATGGGCGTTTAGAACTCATGGGAGGGCTTTAAAGCTCTTTATTGCCCTACACCGGGCATGTCCGCATTTCCCCATGATCTGGGATCAAATGAGGCCAAGAAGATTGATAACATTTGTCTAGAATTTCTAAAAACCAGCACAAAAGTTTTAAAAAAACAAAACCACATATAATATATTTCTCTCTCTCTCTCTCTTTCTCTCTCTCTTTTGGAACAGGAAATGTTTATTTGAGAAAACAGCCTCCACGCCCCCATGCATATCTTGATGACAACCCTGATCTTCCTTCCACATGGGCCTCCGTTTTGCTGGATGAGGAGCCGTTGCTGTTACCGCAGGCGAGCTTTGCAAAGGGCGCTTTTTTCAATTTTGCAGTTGCCGTCCATCCATTTGGTAAAACCTGGAAAGCGACAGAGGAGACGGTCAGAGACGGGCTCGGCTGTGGATGCAGAAGAGGGGAGTCCACCGAGGAATGGGCTTCCACGCCAGTTTCCTTCTGCCCTCCGATCCGTCGCTGCTGACCGCCCCAGGGTGTTGCACCGGGGCTTGGCAAGCATGCAACCCAGATATTCTCCCCCTTTAAAATAATGACTTGGGGGTGGTGGAAGTGGCTCAGAAAATCCCCTTTGTGCTTCTAGGCAGCCTTGGTGCAACTTTGCTTTGTCTCCAGATGTTCCAAGGAGCCAGCATCACCATAATTTAAATTTTAAAAAAATAATATAGAAGGCACAGGAGAGCTTTTTTTGGTGGGGGGGGGGGGAACACTGTAAGAAAAATGGACCAGGAGCCCATAGGCGTTCACAGAAGGCGTTTGCAACTTGCTTTAGCTAATTGCAGCAAATGATTAAGGTACCAGGGTGCAAAAAAAACCCCACGTCTGCTGCTTCTGTACTGCCCCATAGGACTTAAAGCACTCTTAGGGCGGTTTACAACTTATGCAGGCTACACATCCGGCCTGCCGAGATAGCTGGGTACTCAGTTCATCAACCTCAGAAGGATGGAAGGCTGAGTCAACCATGAGCCAGATACCTGGGATTGAACCCCGGGTCCTGAGCAGAGTCTCGGCTGCAGTACTGCAGTTTAACCGCTGTGCTGCAAAGTTCTTAACAGCCTAATTATCCTAATTACTCATTTGGAACAATCCTTGGATCCCCCACACAAGGATCAACCACCTTCCAGACAACCCTGTTTAGCACAATGAAGCCCAATCTACTTCCCCTTTAAAGGGAAAGCAGGGGAGGGGAGGGGAGGCACAACGATAAAATCCCTCTTCGATCTCCTCTTTTGTGCTTTGCCTAAGTTGCTTAAGGATATTGAGAATGGAGAAGCTCTTGCTCCACTCGCCTTTGGAGGGAGGAAGCTTTCCGTTTCTCAAGCACACTGATGATGCTTTGAAAGGGTGTTAGCAGCTATTCAAAAGAAATGCAAAGCGTCCTTTCCCTTCTCCTCCGAAGGCGAGCAGCAAAGAAAGCTTCCCATTTCTCAAGATGGTGAAGCGGCTTCAGCAAAGGGAGAGCCAGGCCACTGCTTTGGTTTGATCCCAGCAATCAACACACACTGGCACTGAACTAGGCTAAAATCTATGGGGTAGCACCCCTTAGCCCTTAAAATTTAGGGCGACAGATCAATTAATACATTAGTGGCTTCTGATCTCATTCCATGCAAAGTCAATATTGAGTTGCACAGTCAGTCTGAACTGGGAGATTATACCATCTTACATTCCTTTATCTCCGCAAACTTAAATTTGCAAATAAGCCAGGGAGTGCAACTCTTTCTTTGGGTACCTACTAGAGATGGGCGTGGTTCGGTGGTTTGTCCCAGTTTGTTTACAGCCACAACAGGTGTTTGGGGATTCAGCCTCCCTGCCCTGCCTCCTCTGTGAGCTGCCCTTGATTGGGCACCTGCAGAGGGGGCAGAGTGCCAAACAGCCGAACACTCCTTGCAGCTGTAAACGAACCAGGACGAATCACCGAACCGGCAGTTCGTGCCCATCTCTAGACGATTCGTGTCTCTCTGATTGCTCCGGAATATCAAACGTCTGGGAGCCTTTCCTCACCGCTCGAAGCTTTCGTGTGGACGCAGTATTCATTTCCCCCCTGATTGTTTGGCTCTCCGGCGCACCAGGAAGTGAAACGAACTGGAGACCCATCATTCCAAGCGAATCTCCTGGTCTGAGAAAACATGCAGAGACGGACAATGTCAGGTTTGGTGCACACAGGCAAGTAACACAATCTTTAACTCTTTACAGGCCAACCCAGTGATGTGCCGGCTGAAGCAAGATTGTCATAGATGGACGACTATTCTGCTAGGACATTGGTTCCCAGCCGTGGGCCTCCAGATGTTTGTGGACTACAACTCCCAGAAATCCTGGCCAGCACAGCTGGTGATGAAGGCTTCTGGGAGTTTTAGTCCAAGAACATCTGGGGATCCATGTTTGGTAACCACTGTGCTAGGAGAAGTAATCTCATGCCAGTAGAGTTCCCTTGTGCTGGTGGATCTCAGAGATCTGCTAAGGAAATGAAAAGAGTTGGAGAAAGAGTGGACCAAAGTAGGAACCAAATTATTGGAGATCCACACCTTCTCCAACTTGGGGGGCACAGTGACAGTCCCACCACAAATTTTGGCCAAAGCATGGGTAGTCCTCTATAATTTCCAAAAATTGGTGGGGCAAGTTAGGAGTTTGACTCCCCACTGTGTCTCCTGGACAAAGAGCCAGTCTGTGGAGCCTTGGGCAAGCCAGATGTGTCCAGAAGAGGGGGGATAATAAACCACAGCTGTATACTCTATACACAGCCACAACACCACAAGCTGGAATCAATCTGACAGTAGACAACGACATATTATTACTGAGATCTTCACAGCATGAATGCATGAGGACTGGAAAGGCAGCTGCATTTTGGGGGGGGGGTAGCCAGGCACGGGACAGGTCTCTACCTCCATGTGCATGCTTCTGTTCTGACATCAGTGCTAATTGAAAGCCAACAAATGCAGATGTCACGGAGATGAAGGCCATCAGGAGGGCTGTGCGGTGTGCATCATCTCCAGAATCAGAGGCACAGGCTCACTGTACTCCAGTTGAAAACCGTAGAGAGGGGGCGCCACTACGGTCTTGCCCTACTCATGAGTTTCCCATCAGCCACTGGTTGTCCACTGTATGAATAGCATGATGGACTAGACCAGCCAGGGGTGGGCCCTTCGTCCTTGAGCGGTTGTTGGCTTCCTAAGACCAAGACATGGTGAGGGCTAATGAGAGTTGCAGTCCAAGAACAGCTCAAGGGCCACAAGTTGCCGATTCCTGGCCAGAGTTTAGAGGTAACAAACTACAAGTAACAAAGTAACTCTAACTAGTTCCTTTTGCATAACAATAAATGTAATGGGTAGTTGCAAAGTTACAGCGAGACTGACAGATGCTGTTTCCCGGAAAATCAGTCCTAACCTGAAAATAAGCCCTA
Organism: Pogona vitticeps; assembly: GCF_051106095.1. Lineage (NCBI taxonomy): Eukaryota > Metazoa > Chordata > Lepidosauria > Squamata > Agamidae > Pogona > Pogona vitticeps. The sequence continues at coordinate 195,193,775 of NC_135787.1, read as the reverse complement.
GTAAGATTTTTCAGGATGCTCATCATATAAGCCCCACTTCTCAACTTCTCATTTGGTAAATATTTGCAGGGTGCCATGTCAGAATTGGGCTCTAGGGGGAACCAGAGAGCACTTCCCTGTAATTTTTACGGCTTCCTGATAATGAAAATGCAGCTGATTTAGAATGCTGGATGCAATGGATTTTTTGTGCAACTGGAGCAGTGGTAAGAACAGCAAAAATAATCCTGAGAAGGAGTGAGTTACTTGGGAAGTTCCTTTCAAGGAAGAGCATAGGAGGAGTTGGGACTCATCTGGGCTGGCTCTCAGCCCATTCTTTGGGGGTGAGGTGTGCGCAAAGCAGGGCTTTCCAGCCTCTCCTCTCTGACCCTTGCCCGGCTTCCAGCCCCACTGCCTTGAGCCTCTCTCCCCAGTTCCCCTTCTGGCCCCCCACCCACCCGTCTTCCCTGCTTCCCCACTCATCCCTTCTCCATGGTTGGCACCGGGGCGATGGCCCAAGGAAAGAGAACCAGCGGCTCAGCCCCCACCTTCCGGGAATCCTCCATCCCAATCCACAGGTCATCCGTGTCGGGATACTCAGCGAGGATGTGCTTCCCCACCACGTTCATCTGCAGCTCCGAATCGAAGGAGGCAAGGTGGGATCCCCGGCCGTAATTCTGGCACTCTGCCTGAAAGGAAACAAGAGGTTGGCGCGCCTGCCTGTCCGTCCGTCTGTCTGTCTGTCTGTCTGTCTGCCTGTCGGTTTGCCCAGCAACCCTTCCAGAAATCGTGGCCTCCCACGCAAGCTTGCCTTTACTCTGAGGCCAGAGTAGGCAAATCCAGAGCATCCACGGGGAGGGGGCACACACATCCAGGCACGCCCCGGACCCGCCACCAGCCTCATCCACTCTGAAAATGCCAATGAAACCCGGGTTTTGGAACTGGGTGAGGCCAGTTGGCCAGCCCCATGCCAGGTTAGCGAGAGACCCTGCACCTCAGGGACAGCGGTCTCCGCAGCAGAGGGGGTGAGGACCACATTTCTGACTGCTGGTAACCCAAGGACTGCACTCACAATGGGGGGGGGGAGGATACGAAAAGGGAGTGAGAGTGATCAGATAGAACAATTTGCATATGTATTCATCCCTTTCCCCCCTTTATCCCTTTAGTGACCCGTTGAATACTGTCCTTATGCCCTGTAGTGATGGCTAACGTGGATTTTTAGGAGCTGATTTGCCAGTTCAGAAATGATCTTTTAAACTGTAAAAGCTCTTTCGTGTCTTAGAGACATTAAAAATAATAATAATAAACTGGTGCCCAGAGGTGCCAAAACCTCGCTCTATTGCGCCGATACCCTGCAGAAAGCACAATGGGACATTTTGAACCATTTAAAAAATAATAATTAAATTAGGGGGGCTGCAGTGTATGTGCGACCAGAGAGGCTATGGGAAGGGGAGAATGCCCCCCCCCCAGGAGTCTTGGGTGGACCACCCCGGCGCTACCTAGTGCTTCCACTGGACAGGAACGGGAAAGAAACTCATCTTTCCTGAGACCGGTGTTTGGTTTGGAGCAACACTGTGACCGTTAAACTCTGGCCGACCTCCCCTTCTACCACCTCACCGGTGGCCGGCTGCACCCACTGGTTCAAGACTGGGTAGGTGAAGGAGAACCGGGGGGGAGTGATGGCCCCACAGAAAAACAGGGTGTCACCAACCCCCTCGAGCCTGAGTGGGTGGTAAAGGTAAAGGTAAAGGTTCCCCTTGACAATTTTTGTCCAGTCGTGTTCGACTCTAGGGCGTGGTGCTCATCCCCGTTTCCAAGCCATAGAGCCAGCGTTTGTCCGAAGACAATCTTCCGTGGTCACATGGCCAGTGCGACTTAGACACGGAACGCTGTTACCTTCCCACCGAGGTGGTTCTTATTTATCTACTCGCATTTGCATGCTTTCGAATCGCTAGGTTGGCGGGAGCTGGGACAAGCGACGGGCACTCACTCCGTCATGTGGATTCGATCTTACGACTGCTGGTCTTCTGACCCTGCAGCACAGACTTCTGCGGTTTAGCCTGCAGCGCCACCACGTCCCTTGAGTGGGTGGAGGGCTATCGAAAGCGGGGGGGGGTGTCCTCCGCAGAAGGCCCTCGGACCCAGGAAAATGCCGGCATGGTGCTCCCAGTCCGGGCAACCTCCCCTCGCCACCCGAAAAAGGGGCCCCCTCCTACCTCGGCTTCTGGCCATGGCATCTTCGTCGGAATGACCACAAAGCAATACTGTTGGTACTGCAGCCAGCCTTCGCGGCAGTTGGCGGCCTTGGCACCTGCCCGGGGAGGGAGAAACCTTGGTCAGGGACTGCGGGGGGCTGGGGGCTGGTCCTGCACACCTGGGAGCACGGATGAGCAGGAAGGGCCGAAGAGCAGCAAGCCGAGGGAAGAAGGAGGGTGGGGAACCAAGCTGCACCCCCATTCCATCCCAGTTGCACATCCAGCAAAGTCTTTTTTTATATATATCACTGCCCCATATTTACATTTAACTATCACTAGGTTTTATCCTACTATGCACATCACAGACATAGCACCTTTAAGGCACCTGTTTTGAAGTGAGAACCATCGTGAAAGGCTCCTCATTTGTGGAACAGAATCAGGCCCATTTGTAGAATGTGGAATGAGTCAAATCACTAGCCATTCTTTATCAGACCACCTTCCCACTCTCAGAGGTGACCTTTATGGGACTAAGCGACATTCGTGGGTCATTGTGATCCCTCCGTCTCCGGTATTTGTGGAATGTGCGGAATAGTTTCTTGTTATCTCGTTGCTGCTAAGCTGACATCTCAAAACAAAGTCTCGGGCAGCTTTGGGAGAATGGTCTTGGGAGAGACTCAGGTTTTGCACCGTGACTATGCTTTGAAGCACCACCCGATGTCTCGGGCAGACTCAGGATTTGGGCGCCTTCCCGCTGTAGCTCTCCCTTGTGCTGAAAATGTGGCCATTTGGTGGAGTGGCTGGGGACCTCCCAGAGAAACAGAGGATTTCCCCACCTCCCGTGCACTGGGTTTGTACTGTGCTTGACTGGAAGTCCACCACTGGATCATAGAATCATTGATTTATATGGAGTGAGGTCCCTGTCGTTTTAATGGTCAACGATAGCTGGGGTCAAACCTAGGACACGCTGACTTGCAATCTACCATGAAGCTAAACCTTCCTTCCTTCCTTTAATCATGAGCTCCTTCCTTCCTTCCTCAGTATGTGGCCACAGAGCCAGAGGTTGGGGGTTCGATTCCCGACTGTGAGTCCCAGAAGAGCCAGCCTGTGTGACCTTCGGCAAGCTACACAATACTCCAAGTTGCCTTCAGAAGAAGGGAATGGGGGTCCTCTTGAGGACCCACTGCCTACAAACTCTTCAAAAGTGGCTCCCTAAGTTAGAATTGGCTTGATGATACAGGATGATGGGTGATAATGTTGTTGAGATGGGATAGGGATCTGTTCCCAAAGGTACGGCCAGGTTCCTGAGGGTTTGGGGCAACAGAGACTGGACGCTGAGGTGTGACTCACCTTGCAAGTAGTAGCTGATGATCAAGAGGCCACCGAAAGAGAGAGAAAAGAATGTCCGTCGAGCCATCGGTATCTCTGCCGTGGGGATAAAAAGAGAGAGAGAGAGGCGTGAGAGCGCCAGGGCTTGAAACAATCTGCTCTTCCCTTCCAGTAACGAAGGCATAACTCAACTGCCCTCCAGCTGTCACAGTGGAAGAGACTTCTTCCCTTCTTTGGACAGTGTCAGCTGTGACTTTTTAGTGTTGGTAGAGAAAAGGTCTCAAGAAATGGGGGGGGGGGGAGGAGGAGCACCATCTGGTGCAAGTGCCGGCTTATGTTTTGGCCTCACTCCTCTGTTGTGCGTCTTGCCGCAACAACAACGTCGAGGACAGGAGACTGTGTTTTGCAGCACAGGCCAAAGGCACAAAGCGTTCGGACTTTTAAAGGAACTTAAAAAAGGAACCCTTTTAGTTACTAGCAGAAAACAGGAGAGTATGGGAGAGAACGTCGTAGAGGCCAAATGAGGATGGTTACTCACGCTTCCGTCCCCCTGTCTGTGCTTCTCGTGTGTGAAGTGACGGTGTGGGGATAGATCCTCCTGGAGCATTTATAAACCGAAGGGCACCAGGCGGTGGCGTGTCCGTGGGACGCGCTCGTCAAATGGGACGGCCCGTTGACAAAAGCACAACAGATTGTTCTCCTTGGAAAGGTTCCTCGAGTGAGCAGTGATCCGGCAAGAAGGAAGCAAAGACCGGGAGGAGAAACAAACAAACAAACACTTGGGCTTTGAAAGAGCCCAAACCGGGCGGTGCACTGAGTGTGTTTTTAGAAGAGGCAAGAGGCCTCCGTGTGGGGTAAGCGCAGGGTTTTCCTCCCCCCATGTATGTTGCATTTGCTGGGCTTTGCATACAGACCCTGCCATCTGATTGGTCATTCTTAGCGGAACACGGGCTAACTCCGCGCATGGGGTGGCTGGAGCACCGAATCCCCTTGTGGGAGGGAAAGCAGGCTCGTCGCGGGAAAACATGGGCCAAGGGTTGAGGTGAAACCTAACTAATAGGGCAACTCAGAATCAAGAAAGAGAGAAAACCGGACGCAAAATGAGGGCTGAGTTGCCACCGTCCTTGAAAGTGGCTGCATCTCCACGGTTCTTACGCACAGGGGCCCTGGGACGTTTTTCTAGACCCCGTGGTTCCAGTAGCGCTTAGGAGAGGCTGGTTGTCCATCGCCAAGTGTTTCCCCTCCAACGTGGCCAACTCTGAGCTTGTGTTATCAAACCCGAATGAAGAAATTGTGTGTGTGTGTGTTAAAAAAAACACCTTTGAACTGCACAACTGGAAGGGACCCTCTGGATCATGTCCAGCCTCTCATAAGGAGGGAAAATGGGGAATTGAACTCCCTAACCCCTGAGCTATTCAGCTTTGAGATGTTAAAAGCTGGACTTATGGGGTGGTCTGGTGGAAGTGGTTCTGATCCCTTGAAGTGTCTGCCTTGCCATTCCCCACAGATCACCCAACCTGAGATGTCCACCACGCCAAGTACAAAGTGTTAACTTAGCTAAAATGAACTTTTATCTTTGTCCTTCTTTTTTTCTCCTAAAGATTTTTGTATTGTTTGCTTTTTGTCTCAAAAAAAAACTCCGGATCTCCTTCTAAAATTCTTCATCGCCACAGTGGATGGAAACCCATGACCCACGCGATATCCAAATCGAGGGCACACAGATCGGGGCTTCTGCACCCACTAATACCCATGGGAAGTGTTCTGATATGGCCCATCTAGAGTGGATGACATTCTCTTTCCATCGCCACTTCTCGACTTGAAAAAAAAAACACCCAACCTGTGCTTGAGGGGGATGCAAACGGCTACGTTCTGAAGGCTATCAAGCCCCCGAATGATGTGACCTGCCCACTCAAAGCCCACATATCAACCATCCTTCCACAAATACACACACACATAGCCCCCTAACAGTGGAAGAAGTCAGGAACATTTACGAAACTTAAGTTTTCAACTTTCTTCCTCAGGTTCCCAAAATGAATTACAGTTACGGGGCAGTGGCCTTTGTTTGTTTGTTTGTTTGTTTGTTTGTTGTTGTTGTTGTTGTTGTTGTTGTTGTTACATGAGAGGGAGGCACTTATAAAATGGCATTTATCAGTTCTGCCAGGGTCACCCGGATGACTTCTCCACATCTCATTGCCTTCAAACTTCTGCAGATAATGAGTGAAACCTTCCCTCAAGGACTAATTGTCCTGGCATTTTATTTTTAAGGAAATTTCTCCATGTTCCGGAAAGGACAAATGAACTTTAGATTTATGATCAGGCTGCTAACTTGATGGAGTAAGAAGAACCGATGCACAGAGCACCTTGACTTCATTTAAACTTAACAAAAACGTAAACCAGGAAGGGATGATATGATCAAATTTAATTCTCTGTTGCATTTGTTTATTGACAAATTATTATCCCTGTACCTAAGAAAGCTTCTATTAGCAGACTGAACGACTACAGACCCATCGCCTTAACATCTGTAGTGATGAAAGTCTTTGAGAGATTGGTGCTGACCCATCTGAAGGACATCACTGATCCTTTGTTGGACCCTCTCCAGTTTGCATATCGGCCTAACAGATCAGTAGATGATGCTGTCAATATGGCTATGCACTACATCCTACAACATCTGGATTCCTCAGGGTCTTATGCACGGGTTCTTTTTGTCGACTTCAGTTCCGCGTTTAATACAATTGTACCATCTAAATTGTATCTTAAACTGATTCAACTAAAGGTACCCATTTCTGTTTGTAAATGGATACATAGCTTTCTGATAAATAGGAAACAGCAAGTGAGACTGGGGAAAATAACATCTAATATCCGTACAGTTAGTATGGGAGCCCCCCAAGGGTGTGTACTTTCCCCATTACTTTTCTCCTTATATACGAACGATTGTATTTCCACGAATCCCTCTGTTAAGATTCTGAAGTTTGCAGATGATACGACGGTCATTGGACTTATTAAGAATGGTGACGAGTCGGCATACAGACGGGAAGTTGAGCATCTTGTCGCATGGTGCAACAGTAATAGCTTAGTGCTCAACCCACAGAAAACGGTGGAGATGGTAGTGGACTTTCGAAAACACCCCCCTTGTATACTCCCACTTTCTGTCTTAGGCAGCACGGTCTCTGTAGTAGAGTCGTTCAGGTTCCTGGGCACTGTACTCTCTCGGGACCTGAAATGGTCAATTAACATCGATGGCATCATTAAAAAAGCTCACCAGCGTCTGTATTTTCTACGACAACTTCGGAAATTCAATCTGCCTCGGGAGCTGCTTGTCCAATTTTACAGAGGCATTATTGAATCTGTCCTCTGCTCTTCCATAACTGTTTGGTTCGGTTCGGCAACCAAACTGGACAAGAACAGGCTTCAGAGGACTGTCAGAACTGCTGGAAAAATAATCAGAGCTGATTTGCCATCATTGGAAGAGTTGTACATTGCACGGGTTAAAAAGAGAGCGGAAAAGATCGCGGCTGATCCACGGCATCCTGGTCACAACTTGTTTAATCTTCTCCCCTCTGGTCGGCGATACAAGACACTGTATACTAAAACATCGAGGCACAAAAATAGCTTTTTTCCCTGTGCCATCAAACTGCTGAATTTGTAACCATCTGACGCAACTGGGAGTTGAGGCAATTGGCTTTTGTAGAATTTGTTCTTAATTGTCTTGTGAATTTTTCTGTTTATGGTGTGTGTGTGTGTGTGTGTGTGTGTGTGTGTGTGTGTGTGTGTGTGTGTGTGTGTGTGTGTGTGTGTGTGTGTGTGTGTGTGTGTGTGTGTGTGTGTGTGTGTGTGTGTGTGTGTGTGTGTGTATTGTTTTTAAGTGTGGCCGGTAGCCATATTAAATTCCGGGTATGGATTACATACCTGGCCAGTAAATAAATAATAATAATAATAATAATAATAATAATAATAATAATAATAATAATAATAATAATAATAATAATAATAATAATAATAATAATAATAATAATAATAATAATAATAATAATAATAATAATAATAATAATAATAATAATAATAATAATAATACAGTATAGCTGTTTGGACAGCAGGCCAAAACCCACGATCCTGGCATCCAACGTTTAACAAACCCTACAGACAAAATTTACTCCAACACAGGCGAGCACACCTGCCAAAATTATTATTTAAACATCATGACTGGAATCGATAAGAAATGAAGAACCCTTTTGTGGGTGATTTAAAAAATCACTTGCCAACCCCAAAAATGTGTGCCTAGCTGTATGTCGTGTAAACGGATATCTTTAAATCAATTTCAAGTGTGCCAAATCCAACACAAAAATGGGCGCACGACAAAGTATTGTCTTCTTTCTTCTATCTTCCCCGTTTTCATCTACTGGTTTGTGCTCACATTATTTTTTGTTCTTCCACATGGATTCCTATCACTCGTGGCGCAGTGGTTAAAACGCTGTACTGCAGCTAAAAACTGCTCACGACCTGGGGTTCAAATCCCAGGTAGCTGGCTCAAGGTTCACTCAGCCTTCCATCCTTCCGAGGTCGGTAAAATGAGTACCCAGCTTGCTGGGGGGGGCAATGTGTAGCCTGTATAATTTTTTTTAAAAAAATTGTAAACCACCCGGAGAGTGCTTGTAGCGCTATGGGGCGGTATATAAGTCCAAAAAATAAAATAAATAAATAAATAAATAAATAAATAAATAATATCCCTGGGATGGAATTATTTCCCCCTATAGACTCAGACCTCCTATATTTGGGTTCTGAGAAGAACCTGTGGAACTACCTACCACAAGGAGTATGCATCTCCATCCAGCCAATATGTCCATTTGTGAATATATTGTGCTGTTTAGACCTTTAGGAGAGGAAGCAAGGCCTTCACACCAGTGGGCCCTCAGCTGTGGAAGGACTTGCCAATAAATCAGTCGAGGAATCCCTCTCTGTCTGCTCTCCAGGCAGCTAATGCCTTTCCTCGCCTCAGCCCTCTGATTGCATTTGATTTACCAGTCAGGGTTTTTAAAAATAGACGGTGCGCTCATTTGATTTATGGTTTTATTTAATTGTGTCATTTTTAAATAATATAGACAGACCACTTTCACTACTTGGAAATGTTTGTGTTTTTTGAACTACAGCCACCGGCCGGGGAATTCTTGGACTTGTCGTCCAAAGGAAAGGAAAGGAAAGGAAAATAGGCTTCTAAACTCAGATTGCTTGGAAGACGGGAAGAATGACCAGTCCGAAATGGCGCTGGGTCACCATTTCAGGGAGGCTTTGCCCACCCACACGGATGCAAGCGTCACAGTGTGACGCAGCTTTTAAGGGGAGGAGAGACGAGCCTAAGAAGGCTGGGTCCTTTGATGACAGCCTCTTCGGCTGCCTTTCCAGCAGTCCCTCCCATCCACTTTTTGATTAAGAATGAGATTAGCTGGTTGCCTCTGGGGCGGGATGGGGATTTTTGGCCTGGCTCTTGGATGTGGGTGTGTTTTCGCCCATCCCATTCTTATATACTACTGGGGGTGGTTATAATGTCAAGGTACATAATGGTTAGTTAAATTCCTTTCGGTCATAGCTTCGGGTAGTGAGATAAAAAAAAAGCTTGGGGGAGTTCAGGAGGGACACGTGGTAACAACATTTTGGCCATCTATGTATTCGCGAAGGCTTTCACGGCCAGGATCTAATGGTTGTTGTGGGGTTTTGGGGCTCTTTGGCCGTGTTCTGAAGGTTGTTCTTCCTAACGTTTTGCCAGTCTCTGTGGCCATGGGCATCTTCGGAGGACAGAGGATGCCGGCCCCAGAGACTGGCGAAAAGTTAGGAAGAACAACCTTTAGAACATGGCCAAAGAGCCTGAAAAACCCACAACAACCATTTTGGCCATCTCTCTGTCCAGGTTTGATTATCGGCTGTCAGAGGAGAAGTGGGCTTTACAGGGTATGATTTCCTGACCACCTGCCCGCTTAGGGTCATGACGAGGCTTGGCGGGAGGAGTTGATTAGGGGGTACCAAGTCACAGAGCCCCTGAAGGCATGCTGTCCAGTGGATAGCACAATTCTGAAATAGGAGCTCGCCCTGCGATAGAAAATGTCCGGAGAGCAATGATCATCGGACATTAAAGAATATCACACTACGGTAGGCCCCCTTGTATTTGGGGGGAGGACCTTAAATAATTAATAAAGTTGTGGCCGAAGTTTTAAACCCAACACCTGTGTCTTGTCTCATTATTTCTGGTCTGGGTGCGCAATCACATGTATAACAACAGTAACAATAATAAAAATGAATCTGCTCAATGTCATCATTCCGCTTGCTTAGAATGGAAGTCAGCTTTTTCACCAAAATGCTTGGGCAGCTGGGAAAAATTACTAGGGGCTGGATAGGCCACTTCTCTACATGGATTTCTCACTTGGTGGGGACACAGTTCAGCGCCTTCCCTGTGGCTGCTCCTTTAGACTCTGGAACTCCCTGCTACTGGAGGCCAGGCCAGCCCCCTCTTGGCTGTCCTTCCATAAGCAAATGAAGACCCTTCTTTTCAAATAGGCTTTCCCTCAGAGATGGGCTGCCTGAGTGGCATTTTTTAACATTGCACTCTTTTGTTTTTAAATATATTTCTAGTGTTCATTTTATTTGCCGATTTTAATGTAATACATATTTAATTCTTTTCAATATTTGTACTGTATATTTATTGTTCTTTGCTATTAAATATTGTCCTTTTAATGACATAAACTGACTGGAGTCCTTTGAAGGAGAAAGGAAGGATAAAAGTAGTATTTTAAATATAGGAATTTTTAAAAAAAAGATTTCAGAGGTCCTCATTCACATGTCTTTGCTAGAGAAGAAGATGAGCTGTGGTAACTCCTGTTCTCCCCCCCACCCAGCATTCTGCATTTCATAGTCATAGCTGGAATTTTTAGCATGTGGAAAAACCCGAGCTGGAATATTCAGCATGTATACATTACTGAAACAGCGATGTCTACGTTGGCTCAGGCATGTTGTAAGAATGGCTGACGGTTGGATTCCAAAGGATCTCCTGTATGGAGAATGAGTGCAGGGAAATCGCCCCAGAGGGAGACCACAGCTGCGATACAAGGAGATCTGCAAGCGGGACCTGAAGGCCTTAGGAATGGACCTCAACAGGTGGGAAACCTTGATGTCTGAGCGTTCACCCTGGAGGCAGGCGGTGCATCACGGCCTCTCCCAATTTGAAGCGACCCTTGCCCAGCAGGCTGAGGCAAAGAGGAAGTCACAAAAGCAGCAAAACCAGGGAGCTGGGCAGGGGACAGATTGGATTTGTCTTCAGTGTGGAAGAGATTGTCACTCTCGAATTGGCCTCTTCAGCCACACTAGACGCTGTTCCAAGACCTGTATTCAGAGCACGTTACCCTAGTCTCTCGAGACTCAAGGAGGCCCCATCAGCCATAGAGACTTCAAATGCAATATCTGATCTTTGCATGTAGGTGAAGTGACAGAATTCCTATTAGCACTAACAGGATCCCTCTTCAGCACATGCGGGTTTGTGATGTCATGGGGCACGGTACCATTCAGAGGGCAGGACTGATGTGTGTACTTGGGCCTGCCCGAGCCCTGGTTTAAGCCATGGGTGTATTCAAGTGGAACACACTGAGCTCTTTTTCAGATAAAGTAGGATCCCCATATACGTTGGATCGGTATCTGCAGTTTCACTTATCCATGGTCGGAATATATTAAAAATCTTAAAAGAGAAAAATCCAGAAATATGAATTGCACATGTATTACCAGAAATGGCCACTAGAGGCAGCCAGAGACCAAGTTATGAATATTTATTTGTGAAGAATATATACCAAGGTCTCCAGTGCCTTCTAGTGGTCAGTTCTGGTAATGCATGTGAAAATAAATTTTCTGGTTTTTTGGTTCCCCCCCCCCCCATTAACATGCTCTCTCTATATACTGTGTTTTCCCGAAAATAAGACAGTGTCATATATTGATTTTTGTAACAACAAAAAAAAACACATTAGGGCTTATTTTCAGGGGACGTTTTATTTTTTTTCATGTACAATCTACGTTTATTCAAATACAGTCATGTCATCTTCTTCTGATTGTGGCACAAGGCTGGAGGGCGGGCTTTCACTTAACTAGGGCTTATTTTGGGGGCAGGGCTTATATTATGAGCATCCTGAAAAATCATACTAAGGCTTATTTTCCGGTTAGGTCTTATTTTCGGGGAAACAGTATATACCGTGTATGGTATTATCTGCAGTTTTCAGTGTCCGTGGGGGCTTGGGACCAATCCCCAGTAGATATGGGGATCCTACTTTACAAACGTGTCAGTAATAAAGAGAAGTCAAAAAAAAAACCAAGGGTCTTGCAAAATCTGGACAAGAATCCCAAATTCTTTAGGTAAAGGTAAAGATTCCACTTGACAATTTGTCCAGTCGTGTCCAACTCTAGGAGGTGGTGCTCATCTCCGTTTCCAACCCATAGAGCTATGGGTTTGTCCGAAGGCAATCTTGCAACAACATGACCTTCCCACTGTGGTGGTACCTATTTATCTACTGCCATTTTGCATTTTGCCTGCTTTCAAACGGCCAGGTTGGCAGGAGGTGGGACAAGCGACAGGAGCTCCCTCCGGCGTGTGGATTTGATCTTACGACGGCAGGTCTTCTGACCTTGCAGCACAGAGGCTTCTGCGGTTTAACCCGCAGTGCCACCACATCCAAATTCTATAGGAACTGCCAAAAATATGCTTAAACAAGGAAACCATTTATTAAGCAAAAGAGGTGCAAATCCATTCATCCTCATCAATTTTATTCCAGGGCTGGACGAATGGCTGCCCCCTCTACAGCAGAGAGCTACAGAGAAAGGGCATCTTTTCTTTGCAATCCGCCGATGTCCATCTTCTAAAACCTGAAAGGCATCAAGTGGAAGAGAGTCAGGGACGCTCCTGTCTTTCCCCATTTTCCTTTCTTCAACAAATCCCCCCCTCCCTGGAAAGGCCCTTTCTGTGCTTTTTTGACCCCACCGTGGTCTCACAGAGGGTGAATCTTCAGCAAGGAACAGATAACAGCTAAAATCTTTCTGCTTAGTGCAGTGAACCATATTAGAGAAGGCCCATTGAACCAGTGGGGCTTTAGGGAGTCAACCGCTCCATGAGTTCCCTTGATCCTAATAGGTCTACTCTAATTGCCTCGTAGTATGCTGAAGTAAGTTGCAGCTAGAGTAGGCCCCTTTGAATCAATGGAACTTCTGGAAGAGTTGACTCATGAAAATCCCTATTGATTCAATGGGTCTCCTCTGGTGGGATTTACTATGCAAAGCAACAGGATTTTGGCTCATGAATCATAGAATCATGAGGTTGGAAGGGGCCTCTAAGGCCATTGAGTCCACCCCCTGCTCAATGCAGGAAAAACAAATCAAAGGATATCTGCCCAGTAGCTGTCTAAGTTTATTTCGAATGCCTCCAATGTTGGAGCGCTCACCACCTCCTCCTGAGGTCATGGGTCCTGTTGTTGTACTGCTCTAACAGTTAGGAAGTTTTTCCTGAGATTCAACCGAAATCCGGCTCCCTGTTAGCTTGAGCCCATTGCTGTGTGTCCTGCACTCTGGGATGATCGAGAACAGATCCTGCCCCTCCTCTGTAGGACAGCCTTTCAAGGATTTGAAGAGTACTGTCATATTATCTCCCCTCCGCCTTCTTTTCTCAAGGCTAAACCTGCCCAGTTCTTTCCGCCTTTCCTCCTAAGGCTCGGTTTTCCAGCCCCCTGATCCTCCTGGTCGCCCTCCTATGAAATTGCTCCAGTTTGTCAGCACCCTTCTTGAAGTCCGGTGTCCAGAATGGGACACAATCCTCAAGGTGAGGCCTAACCAGCGCCGAATAGAGAGGGACGAGCACCTCGCACACCTTGTATTAGAAATGATACAAGCACATCTCAGAGAGGCAGAAACAGATGTTCAGAGCCTGCAACGCCCTTTGTGAACCAGTTCGGAGACAGACAGAAAAGGCAATACTGTGCTATTCATAGGTTCTTCAAATCTTTGTAAAAGTAGGGCTGGAGATGGTGCCCAACCCAACAACTTGCAGCCACTCCAATGGCCACACTCGCTAGAAATCTTCAGGAGGTTATTGTTTCCCCCACATCTTGTCCTAGCAGAATCTAAAATAGGGTTGTGTGTTTGTTTTCACTTCTGGATTCCCATGGAGGGGATTAGTGTGGCCCTGAGAGGATCTTGAAGCTAAGAAAGATCCCCTGGCTTTTAGAGCTGCCCCACTCCAATAGAAAGACCCAGGCGTTGTTTGAAAGCCTGACCCAAAGAGTCTCGTATTTCTTGTATTTCCTTAGACCGGTCTTTACGTTTGTGAGGTGTGGCGTAATAGCATAAAACTGTGAGTTGCAAGCCTGGACTCCTGATGCTCAACATTGGAGGGCTTCAAGATTTCACCTAAATGCCAGCCCACACAAGGACGGAATGGGAAAGCCAGCACTTCAGACCAGAAAGGATACTGGCCCATTGCATTGTGAACTGGAGCAGGATTGTTCATGATACCCGTGACACGGATCCTCCACAACAGCAGTTTCACCCTTGTAGGAAAATGTTCAGAGCATAACAGGACAGAGGACAGCATTGCTTATAGGGCGTAACATCTGGGGCAGAGAAGGCAGATCGCAGGAAGATTTGCCCCACAGCCCATGCTTTTATTTATTTATTTATTTATTTTGCTTCTGGCTGTCCTGGGAGTAACCCTGTAGGGCTGAAGACTATTAAAAAACAACAACACAAGCCCAGGTTGGGTTGGGGTCATGGTTCAAGAGGTCACTCTGAAAGGCCGGAAAGGGTTTGTCCATCATCACAAAGAAAGATCCTCCAAACGGTGTCTGTCCCTTTTCCAGCCAGAGCAGGGAAGAGTCCCAAGAAACGCCCAATACCCCTAAGCTGGACTCAACGGCCCTTGACCTTCATGTAGGATCCGTAGACCCTTGGCCATCACAACCAGTCGAGATGGCTGTGAAAGTCAGTAGCTGACCAGGCAAGGGGGCAGCTCTCCCCAGCCCAATAAGCTCGTTTGCATTATGAGCTTCCACCCCTGGGTCCCTGGACTGGCAAACTGTTCCTCACCTTCCGAGAGTGACATAAAAACACAGGATCGCTTTTCTCCTCTCTTGCTGGGTTCCCCTGCGGACCAAGGTCTGAAGTTGGTGGTAGAGGAATCGCTCCATTTCCACCTCCCAATCTGCAACCATAAGCACAGCAAGACGAGGTGGGATGGGGAGGGAGGGACCCTTGAGTCAACTGAAGATGCAAGTGGGTCCCAAGGCGTGGGAGGAGAGCAGTGGGTTACTGGCAGGAATGAGAGCTCGCAAGTCACGACTCGCTACCGAGCCTGTCTTAAGGTGCACTGGCGACTTGACTCGAAATTGGCTCGGAGAGGTGGCCGTGTTTTTTTTTAAGACTTGGATTCAACTCATGACCCGCCACCACCACCGGATTCCTCCAAGGCCCTCCTTCCAAAAAGCCAGCAGCTGCCTCTGCCCAGGGAAGAGGCAGGGGCCTGCTCCAAGAAGAAGGGAAGCCAGCCCACTGTCTCTTCCCATGCGCATGTGCTGGCCCGGCTTTCCTTCCTGGCCTGTCTGCGCATGCACCCGACAAAGGGAGGGCATCAACTGGAAACTTGGACGTGGGGCTTTGGACTTAGAACTTTGGCCGGAAGACTTAAGAATCAGGGCTCAGGATGCGGACCAGAAGAGGTAGACTCTAACCTGGGACTCAGTCTGGAACGCTGGCCAACATTGCTGGTTACTGGCGAGGAGGCATTTCTACGTGGGTCAAAGACATGAACTTCACAGAAAAAAGAGGAGAGCCAGGAGCTTCTGACTCACCTTTTTGGGGTCATGAAATCCAATCCAGACTCGCTGTACCTCGGGGTAGTTGTTAGTGATGCGCTTAGCCACAATCTCATTTTCTTGCGCTGAGAGGAAGGACGCCAGGTGGCCTTTCTCGCCATACCTCTGACACAAAACCTGAAACACACGAAGGGGCGCATATTGATTTCAAACTCAAGTTGGGCATCCAGTCCTGCGAATTGCTGTGATGTATCTATTTCCCAGCAGGGATGTGATGGCGCTGCAGGTTAAACTGCAGAAGCCTCTGTGCTGCAAGGTCAGAAGACCAAGCAGTTGTAAGATCGAATCCAAGCTCCCATCGCTTGTCCCAGCTCCTGCCAACCTAGCAATTCGAAAGCATGTAAAAATGCGAGTAGATAAATAGGGACCACCTCGGTGGGAAGATCACGGCATTCCGTGTCTAGTTGCGCTGGCCACGTGACCACGGAAATTGTCTATGGACAAACGCTGGCTCTATGGCTTGGAGAGGGGGGATGAACACCGAGCCCTAGAGTCAGACACGACTGGACACAAATGGGGCCACAGAGGAGCTCAGCGGAATATAGGAAAGCTGCTTTGATACTGGCACCTCCAAGCCTGTTGCCTCCCATCCAAGAATTCACCAGGCTCATGCCTGCTTAGCTTTCAAGACCAGACTTGACCGGGTGTGTTGAAGTTGGTCGGGGGGTTGAGACCAAGCCAGAGAGATGGAAAAAAAAAAACAGATGGTAGATAGAAAAGTGGTGGCTTTTTGGAAGCTCTGGTGAGCCTGGGATCAAACTAGGTGAGAAGAGCAAGGGTCATGGCCCAAGAAACGAAACGACCAGGTGAAAGAAACTGGGGGAGTCAAGAAAAAAGTAAAGCCACCGCCAGCTCCTGAAAACGGCTTCTTACCTCTGCATTGGACCACGATGTCTCTTCCGTAAAGACGCCAAAGCATTTATTGTGGTAGGCCAGCCATTCCCTTTTGCAGCTGACCGCTTCCAAGCCTAACCAAACAGAAGGAATTGTCAGGAATGCAATCGATCTGGCCAGCATGGATCAAGCAGGAAACGAATTCAGATCACAGAGGCAACCCAGGGACTGAGAAGCGACCCTGTTAGTCTCACGCAGGGAGCAGAGTCGGGGTTTCCAAATCTAACTCTTGACATGCACCTCTTCAGGGCACCGGCAAAAATATTCAATAGTGCAACACTCCACCTCTGATTTAAAAAGCACATTGCAATGTCTGAGGTCCCTTCCAGATGTGTAAAGAAAAAGAAAACGCCCCCTTCTTCTATGAACAGTTGTGCAAAAAGACACAAACACTCTATCCACGGCTTCTTCTGGGCCATTTCTGCAAACTGGTGTTTGTCAGGAATGTGTCTCCTTAGAGGGGTCATTCCTCTAAGAGGGGTCATTCCACTTTCCTCTGGGAAAGTGTCATGACTCTAGTTCCCAGCATCCACCACCCTTTCTTCCTAGGTTGGGTGAGACCTAGAAGATGTGTGAGTGGGCAATGAGAGGCAAGATTCTGTCCCTAGATTTCCAATTCCTCCCTTATTTGGGCTTAAAAACACTTTGGCTGTGCACTTTAAGCCTTGCACACCAGCCTGACCAGGTAGGACAGCCAAAGAACAAAAATAGCAAACACAGCCCTCCTGGGCCAAGGTGCTTTCTTTAGGCACTTTCTCACCTTTGGCCCAGAGGATCACCCTTGGGTAAAAGATAAAAGGTTTATTTAAAAAGAGTAAAAAGTTATAAAACAAAACTACAGTGGTGCCTTGCAAGACAGATGCCTCGTAGAACAAAAAACTTGCAAGATGAATGGTTTTGGCAATGGGGTTGATGACTCGCAAGATGAATGGCCATGCTTCGCAAGACAAATGTTTTCCGTTTTTTGTTCCTGCCTCATGTTTGCTGATTTTTAAATGTTTTTCTATGATGTTAAAGTTTTTTTATTGACTTTTTAAAATCATCTGCACAATATGTATCACTTTAAAGAGCACTTAATAAACCCTTTGTAAACCAAATTTGACTTTATTCTGACTTTTTTTTTTGCCCATAGGAACGCTTTAATTAGATTTCAATGCATTCCTATGGGAAAATGTGTTTCGCAAGACAAATTTTTCACAAGACAGCATTAACCGTGGAACGAATTAAATTCATCTTGCAAGGCACCACTGTACAAAAAAATACAAATTCTACTGTTTCAATGCCAAGCATCTAAGTATTAAGTAAGCTCCTGTGAGTCTTTCCCATAAAGCAATAAAATCATTAACTATTGAATGATTTTACTACTTAATTACCATGCTATTTTAATTAACCATGGCTAAGTCTCCTAATCAAATAACGGAGGCTTTAAACCTGTCTCCTCCTTCTCCTCCAACTCTCTCTCTCACACACATAAAACTAACCCCTCTTTCTATAGCTTAAATCAAGGTTTCTGCTTCATGATGGGTATCTGATCGGCACCCCGTCCTTTGTTCACAAGTTCACGCCTCTCTTGCAACTTTCCACCAGCTGGTCTCTGGTTCCCAGGCTGGCAAGTATTTAGAAGGGAATGCAATGTTTTGAGATGTGACCTTGGCTCACAACAAGATCCAGGTCTCAGGCAAACTCTGGAAAACCAGTACTACAAAACCCATATCCTCACAGCCTTCATAGAAAAATGTGCATGTTTAGTGGTTTGTACCAAAATCATTTTCACCGGTGTGAGAGATAAGATCTCTTCCTGATATCCTTGCAAAATATCTCGTGCAGTTGCAGGGATATAGCCAAAAAAGATAGTTGTGATTCCTCATCCTTATGTCTGAGGAGGAGAGGAGGTTGGTCGTGATCACCATTATGACCACCATCATGATCCTTACAGGCCATCAAGTTGCTTCTGACTTAGGGCAACCCCGCCCAGGGTTTCCGACTACTCAGAAGCAGTTTACCATTCCTGTCTTCTGGGGGGTGCCTTGGGGCTCCTCTGTGCCGCTGGCCCAGCTAGGCTACCTCTTCTCCTAAAAGGCATTGTAGGGACTCGAAATCGCAACTTCTGCCTCCAGAGCACAGTCGCTGACTCCCTGAGGACTTCTGGCTATCCTATTTGTGCTTATAAGAAGAGCCCAATTTGATGGTTCTCGGGCCTGAGTATCTCCTGCCAGCCGGATCGCTCTGTCTCTGCAGGGAATGAAAATCGAGTGGTTTAATATGATGAACTGCTGGACAGCTGCGTGGTTTCAGTCTTTGGCTGTGGAGCCGGAGGTTGGGAGTTCAATTCCCTCATTGGGCCTCCTCGACAGGAACTACTAGACCCGGTGATCCAGAGGGTCCCTTCCTGCCCTGCCCTTCCAAGATGATGATAATAATGATCCCTAATGAACTACTGGGCAGACCAGTGTTTTAAGTCTCCGGCGGTGGAGACAGAGGTTGAGAGTTCCGTTCCCCACTGGGTCTCCTTGACAAGGGCTGGACCTGATGATCTCGAGGGTCCCTTCCAGTTTGAAGCAGAAGGACGAACTGCTCTGCTATAACTCCATCACAATCAACATCATCGCAAAGCTTAGAAAAAGAAAAATGGACCAAAGTGGTACATTTTGAGGCTTTGACTCCCAGAAACCTCTGGCAAGGGGATTCAGAGAGTTCATGGTCCAAAAATGTTTTGTTTTGTTTTCGATTTTTGCATTGAGCCTAAATCTGGATATCAGAGGCCTAAGAGGTCCCAGGAGTTTTAATCCCTCAAAATCACTTTTCCAAGCCATGGCCCAGATGTGACTCTGGCACTGTTGGTTAACGAGGACTGAATTCTAATGAACCCAGGAGAGACTCACCTTGGAAGAAAGTGCTGGCGATCAGGAGGCCATAAAAAGAAAGGTGCGAATAGGACCCTGCTCCCATCTGGATGGTTGGCGTGTGAATCAAAGAAGAGAGAGAGAGAGTTGGTAGCAAAACAGATGGTCGTTTTGATCAAATTTTGTCCGAGGACAGGGCTGGGAAGGCCTTCGCTCTGGGAATTTCCTGCTATGGCTGCACCTCCTTCAAAAGAGTCACAGAAGAGACTACGCCCAAGTTACTCACCTATCCTTCTGCCCTGTTTGCCTTGGCTGAAATGGGGGTGAGTTTTCCTCTTTCACCAAACAGGGCTGATCTGTTGCGGACCATTTACAGACTGACGGGTCAAGAAGGAAGCCCGCACTGAATGCAAATTTTGAACACAAGCACACTCACTCAGCATTTGGGAGTCTGAATAAACCTCTTTGCTCCGGCAGCAGGCAGTAAAGTGAGCAATGATCCAATTGAGGGAAGGAGGAGGAAAGGAAGCTGGTTCTAACTTACTGAGCCATTGCCAGAACATGGAGTCATATGAGCACCAGCTTGAAACAGAAGACCAATGCCAGCGCATGGGTTATCAGCCCTCTCCAGCCCTGGTCCTTCGGATGTCCTTCTTCTTCTGCCTTTGACAAAAGAGTCTGTCTGAGGTCCAGGTCTTGGGATCAGAGCTTGGAGAACGTACCTTTCGGGGATACAATAGCCGGAATCAGGGAAATTAGCAAGTCTTTGGGTGTGAGTCCCAAGTCCAAATCTGAGTCTTTGATGTCAAGTCCCGAGTCCCAAGTCTGAGTCCCTATTAAAAACAAGTCCCCCCCCCCAGATAAAGGGGGAGGGCTGGTTCCAACTCACAAGTTGAGTCTGAGTCATTGAAAAAGAAAGAATTCAAGCCGAGTCCTCGGTACATCTTAAGTCTGATTTGACAGAGATTCCTGCGACTCAAGCCCCGACCTCTGGCCAGAATTCCTCGGGCAGAATGATTTCATTATCACCACTCTGGGAGTTCTAGACCCCAAAATGTAACTTGCCCAATGTTCTAATTGGGATCAGACAAAGAGTGGGGAGAAATCACTTTGCTGGGTCCTTCTGGAAGTCAATGGTCCAAATGGCCATGTGGTTCTGCCCGGTCCAGCCATCCAGTGCTTAGGTTCTTGAGTTATCAGTAGAAAGTGAAAAGAACAAGAGCGCAGAGATCCTGAGAATAGATTGGACCACGCAGGCATTTTGTAGATACAACAAAGTTGCCTTGTATCCCCTTAACACATGCACACACCAACTCACACCCTTCCCCTCTCATTTTGCAAGGGGGGGGGAAGTCTTGGGAGCCCAAGCCTCAGGATGGCATGAGCGGGAGACGATGCCACTTATCAAAGGTACCAAATTGATTAGCTGGAAACAAGCTCCAATTTAAGCACCAGAAGATAATATCTGAAAGAAAATGACACTAGCTTTTTTTAAATTTTGGTGTGATCGGGCGATGAGAAAGGTGTGTGTCTGATCACATCAGAAAGGGCTGCTTTGCTTGGAGAGATCTCCCTTCAAGCAACCCTTCCATCCGTCCGGGATTCCTCCAGCCTTGTCCGCCAAAGCTCTGTTGCAGGACCAAAAAGGCTTGGGCACAAATCAGGGTTGAGCTGGAATTCTATTGGCCATACATCATGTGATTGCTGGGAAACAGGTTACAGTAGACCCATGCTATAAGGAGTCCAGAGTGCAAGCCTTTTCTCCATCTGATTGCACACAAAATCCAGCATCTAAAATTAGCACCAGAAATTCAGCATGGTGGTTCCATGTCTTCTACAAATTCTGGAGCTAATGTGCTCAGAGCTTACTGTGAGCCCTTATAAGAGTCAAGGGTTTGTCTACCAGGCTCATTTGGAGCAGGCTGGTGAGAACTCTAGCCGGACCTAATAGAGTTGCTTGCAGTTGGGTGGTAGTCCAGGACGCTACTTGGTGCAATCCTTGCAACCAAATGGCGTATGCACCTCAAGCAATCCTATTTGATCTGGCTACTTTAAGAAGGCTAAAAAGAATGGGGGGTCCGGTTTTTCACTCTTCCAGGAAGAAGATTTTAGGTTTTTGTCAAAGTGATGGAGGACATCAGTGCTGTCCTAGTACTGTTTTTTTTTAAAAAAAAAAAACACACACAACTTTTAATTCCTCTGCCCCTCCATGGAGCAGAGGAAGTGTTTAATTCCCCCCCCCCATGAACAAAGCTGACAAATTGACAGCCGCAAGCTCTGCTTTGGTTTGTTTCCAGCAATGGTATGTAATGGAAACAAACCAAAATGGGGATGATTTGGTGTGCTCCAGCAATTACGTCATGTGATCATTGAAAAAAGGCACGAACCAGTCTGTCCCTGCAGTAGACCAAACAACAGGACAAATGCCCATCGGATCTGACCTTAAGATGATGGACAAACATTGGCAACTTTCCAGCCTTTGGTTAGTCTGGGGGCTACCCCGGGCACTATCTAACCCCAACCACACCCCTGATCAGGCATATTTCATTGTCTGCCTCCTGCCTCCTCCATCCTGTACCGAAATAGCACGCAGACAACAAGGTTTTAAGAACAAGCCTCTCGTCTTTATCTCCCTCTCCTGACATTTTAACATTTTGTCTGTTGAAGAGACGCCGGTCTCAAAGGCTTGCACGTTTTCTTTGCTCTCCCTGTTTTGGTTGACTTAAAGGAAAGTATCATCCTTGTATGGTTTCAGGAATCTGTTGTGTGCCAACGCAACCGCTCCCGGTCAGAGAACAAGATTCTTCTAAATGCAAATAGAAATAATATAAAAGGGGGGGGGGATAAGATCTTTTTGGAATGACTAAAACTCAAGCTTTGGAGACCCTAACGAGGCTTTTAAAATTAGACCCAGTGTAAGGCCTCAACCATTTCGTAAGCAGCCCTTCCTTTTGAGAAACCTCCCGGTTTGAAGAGCCGTCTTCCCAGAGGACTTCTTTAAAAATCTGACTGGAGTTTCTTTCTGCTTCCTGCTGGCTGCTCTTTCCCACACGCCATCGCTCATCCCTGAAGCTTGCAGAGCAAAATGTTCCACGCATGTTTCTGGGTCGTACCCTTCTATTGGGTGGCCTGCATCGGCGTATCACACACGGAGCGCTCTCCAAATCATTGAGCTTTCATCCCAAGAGGAAGAACAGGTCTTCCTGCTAGAAAAGCCACCGGGAGAGGAGGGAAGGAGAAAAACCAGCACATTGGTAAGCCGTGGGGTTTCTTTGACCACCTTTCACACTGCCATGGGGTGGATATTCACTGGCAGCAAATTACCTTTGAACTACAGAGCTAGAAGGGACCCTAAATCCAGCCCTTCTCAACAAGGGCGCCATTGAATTCCCAACCTCTGGCTCCGTAGCCAAAGACTTAAGCCATCAAGCCATCCAGCAAATGCTTGCCTGGTGCTCTGAAATGGGGTTAAGGGCACCTTGAGGGAGATCTGGATTAAACGATAGCTGGAAACGAAATGTGAAGTGGTGGTGGTTTAAACAATGGTGCCCTCTGATAAAGTTCGGATAAAAACACGTTGACTTATCCGGTTGCATAAAGGCAGGCAGGCAAGCGGTCAGAGGTCATTTTAAGGCTTTGCACTGAGTGCTGGGCTTCAATCATCCGTGCGACTAGGGACATGGCGTCCAGCCAGAGGGAACTGGAATGGATGCCCTTATGCGCATGGTTTTCCATGTGACAATTTTAAGCTGATGGACCAGATGGCCCCCTTCCTGATGGTGGCCAGATGGCTGGTGGGATCTGAAGTCAACATGAAGCATTGGGGGGGGGGGGGGGCGCATTCTGCACTGCACTTGGAGATGCTGAGATGGCTTCAAGGGCCTAAGGCTTTGCTTTGGGGGCACGCACACAGCGCTGCCTTCCAAGGACCTTGCTCATTCTCTTCTGCTGCTGCCTGAGAGAGCTGCCTCATCTCCCCCCAACAGCAGGGCTGGCTCTGCCCTTCGTGTAAAATGCCCTTGAAAAGGTATTCTCCAGTGGCCTTCAGGAGAAGTTTGTTCCATCATTTCATGACCGGGCACAAGGTCCTGGTCGGGCAACTGCCCATCACTAGGGTCTTCCTCCCCTCCCTCTCCCCACCTGGGGTGCCACTGCTCCTTCCTCCTCCACAACCATCTGGCTACTGAGAACCAATTCGTATGGGATGGAGGTGTGGGATGATCACAGGGGCCACCCATTCCCCACTGAAACAGGAGAGGTATGGGGGGGTGGAGTGTCATGGCAAGGCCCATGGGAGAGGAACCTGGTCAAAACATCCATCGCTCTTGTTCCTAAATCTGCATCTACTACCTCTAGAACTTTAAGCAGGATCATTCCCCTGGCCTTCTTTAAAGATACCCAGCAGTGCAATCAGGACCAACAACGTGCAAAATGAATGGTGGGGCGCTCAAGTCGCTCACTCCCTAGAGGTATCGTGAATGTGGGGCTCACCGGATTGAAGCCCCAAAATACTATGAGCAGCAAGGGCTGTGCCATCATCTGCCCTTTCCATCAGGCTGAAGAAGAGGAGGAGGAAGAGGAGGAGGAAGAGGAAGAATGGGAACATCAGAGAAGGTGTCAGAAAATGAGGAAGTCACGATCTTGTGGGATTTCCGGATCCAAACGGACAGACACCTTGAACATAACACACCAGACACAGTAGTAGTGATAGAACGAAGAAAGGTCCGGATCATTGACACTGCAAATCCAGGGGATGCCAGAGTTGAAAATAAAGAACTGGAAAAACTTAACAAAGGACAGAGACCTGGCCATCAAAACATCTCGCCCCTGGAAGAAAAACACTTCAGGGGTCCCCATAGAGTCATCGGGGCTTTGGGAACCATTTCAGGAAACTTCACCCAGGACTATAAGCCATTGCAGATCTCAGATATCACACCATCAGAGCTGCAAAAATGTAATATTAGGAACAGCATACATACCGCGCCAATATTTAACAGATCCTTAGGTTGTTGGTTAAAACTTGTATCTGTTATATAATAACAGTCAATGTTTTTATAATTTTGATTGACTGCGGCTGGTGGTTTTGAACAATAATCACCTTTGAATTGCAGAGCTGGAAGGGACCCTTCGGATCATCGAGTCTAGCCCCGTCAAGAAAGCCCACCGGGGGAATCGAACTCCCAACCTCTGTCTCCACAGCCGGAGACCTCAACCCCTGAGCTATTCCCATTCCCTTTGAGCTCAGCTACAATCCTCACCATTGTGGAGAGTGAAACAGATTTTTCCAGGAACGGTAGACTGCTCTCCATGGTCCCTGTTGTCCCACAAAGCATTTGAAGATCGTTTGCTCTTGAGCGGGCCATTCAGAGATATTATCTCTGCAAAAGACCTGCTCCGAGTGGGTCTTTGGTGTGACCTCCCTTTGCCATAGCTCCCTATTAGAGTGGGGGGGGGATGCTGGCTGGGGATTTTGGGACTTGTAGTCCAAAGGTTGCAGTCTTGGGGACATCATGAGAAGACGAGAGTCACTGGAGAAGATAACAACGTTGGGGGAGAAATGAAGGCCAGCAGGAAAACGGGGAGACCGAGATGGTGAGATGGACTGATGGAATATAGGAAGCCACAGTCTAGCAATTTGCAAAACCTGGGCAGGGCTGTTAAGGACAGAACCTTTTCTGGAGGGGGGGTGAGTGTGTGTCACTCATTCATGAGGTAGCCATGAATTGGAGGTGACTTGATCACACACAACCACCATTCAAAAAGTAGTTTTTTCCCCAAATCCTGCCCCATGCCACTCTTTAGGGAAGGGGGCAGCCTGTTCTCCTGTCCTGTTTGAAGCCAATGCACTTCTCCCCCCCCCCCCAATTGTTTTCTCTCCCTCCAGGGGCAGATGAGGTCGCCCTCTCCTTTTCCCCTGTCCTTCTTGCGGGTGCTGGCCCTCGGCTACTTCTTGCAAGGTGAGTCTCCTGCCAAGACCCAACGGCGGGGTGGCTTGGCCCCCGTTCTCAAGGGGAGCCACTGGACACCTTGAAAATGCCCTTAGGGACCTTTCTTACCTTCACTGCTTGTAAGGTATCCTGCAATTTCCTCCTTTTTAAAAAAATCTATATTTGTGTGTGCGTATAGTCACGTGGCATACATACAGTACAAATATATTGATGTGGGACCGTTCACATGGCTGTCAGTTTAACTGGTACATTTCTTGCTAATTGTACCGGTTCTGTAGGCTACATGTGCAATCTCATAGAAACCAGTTCATTTTCCATCCTATTTCTGGGCACCCACTGTTTTAAAATTTAAAAAATCCTAAGTGATATATCGCTATTTTCCTGTGACTTCCAACTGTTAGTCGATGCACCACCATGTGGGAAATGCCACTCACTAGATAAATATAGGGCAGCATTTAAAAGGTCTTGAATTGTTGCTGGAAAGTTGGGGGGGAGGTTTTTGATAACCCATACAGAAGTGGGGATGATGGTTAACATACAGAAGGCGTTGGCTAAGTGATACATTGGTAAACTGTTGTGGAGGAAAAATTAGTAAAAGTAAGTGATTTATCGCTAAGCAGTTAAAATATATATTTTTAAAGAGCACAAGTCTGGTGGCCATGCAGTGGCCATGGTGCCCCAAAACCCAACCTTTTCACAAAGTAAATGAATCAACAGCAACATTCACATGCTCCGAAACAGTGAAGATCGAAGCGATACAGGGATCAGATCATTTTTTAAAAACCTTGCTAGCGAGGTAGAAAAAAACCCGATTGGCTGGCCAAAGGAATCGATGACGTTACCCATGCATTGTGTGAACAGAAATTTATAACACCTTAAATATGGATATAACCAGTGGTGGGATTCAGCAGGTTCGCACCAGTTCTACAGAACCGGTAGCTAATGTATTATTGATTCTGCAGAACCGTTTGTTGGCCTGCTGAATCCCACCACTGGATATAACTGGGGTTCCTTTGGCACATATGGCTGTGCCCTCAACACGTCTGCCGAAATGCCAGTGAATACCATCAGGTTCCTGCCAGTTTTGCTCTTCTCAACGGTTTTGCCAGACCCCACCGATATGCACATCTCATCAAGTTCCCATCGTGGGTCTCACAAAGCCTTTTTTCCCCCACCCTTTCCATTCCTTGCATGGAAATCTCTACCTATTTTAGTGCACAAATCCCATGCTTTTTAAACTCATTCCTTCCACTAACTAGAACATGTTTTCATCCAGCTTTCATCATGTGATGCAGGTGTCTGGGAGAGGTAATACAAACCATTTTAACTTTTCCTGGTTCTGCCTTGTGCTTTACACAAACACAGAGAGAGACAGGGAGAGAGGGACAGAGAGAGGGTCTTGTCACCTTTGGGGCCACCCCACCAAGTCTCTGTTGACCAGTGTTTTTGGGCAATATTGGGTGGTTCCTGAACCTACCAGTGAGGGAGTCTGACCACGCAGCCAAGAAGAAGCTCATACCCTCCAGCAGGGTCTGAATCTCTCTGACTCCCACATGCAACCTTCTGCTTCACCCCTGACTGCGCTTCCCTTCCCCTCCGGCAGGAGCGAATGCCGCCTCCTGCCCCGGAGGTTGGATGGCCTACAACAACCACTGCTACGGGCTCTTCTATGAAAAGCTGACCTGGAAGGCAGCAGAGGTAAGACGCCACTCGTCCAGCCTCTGGACACAAAACCCAAAGCAGGTCATGTAGGGACTGAGGTATGGATCGACCCTGGGATTTACAATTGGCTGCGGAGTTTCTTCTTGGGGAGCCCCAGAAGCAGCGTGGCCTGAGGGGGGGGGCACCATAGACTGCAGGGTCTTCTTGGTAGTAGCATCCTTTCTGTGAGAGGTGTGCTTGCTCCTTGCTCTCCCCATGCAAGAACTCCTTTGAAACCTATTTATTTGTGCAAGCTTTTGTGGTATAAGCAGCGGTTTCATCTGCTGTTGCGGTTTGTTTGCATTGTTCGCTGCATTTTCTTCTATCAGGTCCCTGTCATCTTTGGTTCTACATACCATATCTGCAATTTGTTATTTTGTATATCTGTCAACTGGAGCCCTAAATGCTCTGGTTTTTACATAGGTTGTTAGCTCTGGGATCCTAAGAGTAACGATAGGACAGAAATCAAATAAGTGAACAGATTTGATAGATTAGGCATCCTTCAGTCTCGAGAGACTATGGTAACGTGCTCCGAATAGAGGACTTGGAACAGCGTCTAGTGTGGCTGAGAAGGCCAATTCGAGAGTGACCATGCCTTCCACACTGAAGACAAATACAGTCTGTCCCCTGTCCAGCTCCCTGATTTTGCTGCGTCCGGGACTGCCTCTTCGCCTCGGCCTGCTGGACAAGGGTCTCTTCAAATTGGGAGAGGCCACGATGCACCGCCAGCCTCCAGGCTGAACGCTCAGATGTCAGGGTTTCCCATCTGTTGAGGTCCATTCCTAAGGCCTTCAGATCCCACTTGCAGATCTCCTTGGATCGCAGCTGGGGCCTCCCTCTGGGGCGATTTCCCTGCACTCATTCTCCATACAGGAGATCTTTTGGAATCTGACCATCGGCCATTCTCACAACATGCCCAAGCCAACGTAGACGTCGTTATTTCAGTAATGTATACATGCTGAAAATTCCAGCTCGGGTTTTTCCACATGCTAAAAATTCCAGCTATGGCTATGAAATGCAGAATGGTGGGTGGGGGGAGAACAGGAGTTACTACAGCTCTGTTTCAGTCATGTATACATGCTAAGAATTCCAGCTTGTTCTAGGACTACTCTGTTTGGAACTTAGTTCCAAATAAGTAAACAAGAAATAGTACATTATAAATAATAATCTCTTGCTGTATTAGGCCTGTAAATTGGCAGGATAGCTCCATGGTTTAGATTGAGGTTGGGAGTTCCATTCCCCAATGAGCCTCCTAGGGGAAAAGCCAGCCTGGGTGCCCTTGGGCAAGCTGAACGGTAGTCCCAGGGCTCCCCCCCCCCCAAGAAGAAAGGAATGGGAAACCATTCCTGAGTCTTCTCTGCCTGGAAGATTCTGGAAAGAGCATCCAGAAGTCAAAATTACTTTTAGTAGTTAACAGTATTTCTGTACAAAATGTTGTTAGGCATCCTTCAGTCTCGAAAGACTATGGTAACGTGCTCTGTATGGAGGACTTGGAACAGCGCCTAGTGTGGCTGAGAAGGCCAATTCGAGAGTGACAATCTCTTGCACACTGAAGACAGATCCAATCTGTCCCCTGTCCGGCTCCCTGGTTTTGCTGCTTTTGTGACTTCCTCTTTGCCTCGGCCTGCTGGACAAGGATCTCTTCAAATTGGGAGAGGCCGTGATGCACTGCCTGCCTCCAGGCTGAACGCTCAGATGTCAGGGTTTCCTCTACGCTGTTCTAAAAATAACCCACTCTTATTACAGATGGATGTGTTGGTTGGTTTTGGGGAGTGGTTTTTGTTGTTGTTTTGTGAGGGAGGGTCTACACCTCACAGAGTTCCACAGCCAGTTATATTTCCCATTTTTGCTTTTTTCCTTGTACACAAACGTACCCACAGTGCTGGAATGATGGACTGGAGGAGATGGCGCCATGAATGAGTGGAAATAATGGATCTTTTTAACCAAAGCTTTCTAGTCCATTTATGGCGGCCCACGCTTTCGCCGTTGTGAGTCTTGCCTTATTCGCTGGACTGGAGGTTTTTATGCAGGGAGGTTTGTTTTTATATGTTCAGTTTTAAAATTCTGCGCGTATCTTTTTTAACCCCCAGCTGTCTAGAATAGTGGCTTGTCCACTAAATAGCTGAGGGGTTAAGTCTAAAGAAATGAACCAAATAAAGAAATGCTTCCAGAAGTCTGGAAATTCTAATCCAGAACAGAGAACACTTCTAGACTTCACCTTTATTTCCTTCTGCCCTGAGAGGGTGCTGCACAAGCAAGAGCCTAACCTCTCCATTCCATCCAAAACGGGCAAATCCAAGCAAAAAAACAAGAAACCAACAACAACTCTCTTGTCTGAAAGATGGTCCGCTGGTGCCAGGATTCCATCCACTGATTTTTGTAACGGAGGAAGGCTGTGGTTGGGGTTTAGGGTTTAGGGTTAAGTTGCAACCAAGCCTTAGGAAAAGGGAGTCAACCCATGTTTTCCTGCTCTGCTCCTCCGTCTCAGGCCGAGTGCCAGGGCTACGGGATCAACGGCCACCTTGCCTCCATCCTTAGCTGGGCGGAGAACGAAGTTGTGTCGAGCCACATCACCAATAACCATAAGAACATAAAATACGTCTGGATAGGACTGCATAATGTCATGAGGGTAAATAACACTCATTCAACACACTTTTCAAGGGACAGCCTAGAGGTCACGCTTTGTGCCCGGGAGGGTGCGGGAAGCAGGAAGGCGAGGAAAAGAACCGGCAGGGAGCAGCAGGAGGGTCTTCCGCTGGCATTTCTGCTCAAAAGCCGGAAGTCACTTTAGAAAGCAAGGTGTTGTTCCGGCGGTCATTGAGCAAAGCATCTGCTCCCTGTCTTTCTGCCCACCTGATCGCTTAAGACAATCGTGAAAGGAAAACCATCAATGATAGGTTTAAAAACAAAAATTCGAAACAAGCTTTTTTGAAAAACGGAAAGAGATTTTGTTTTTAGCATTTGGGAACAAATTGGTTTTCCAAAAATGTTGTGAAAAAACAACCACCACAACCACACAGCCCTGGAGACCATCGGCCCTTTGGAACAATACAGTCGTCTTCTGAAGGATGAGGCCAATTATGGTCCCTAGGAAGGGAGTTCCATCATGAGACAGCTGCTACTGAGAAAGGCCGGTCTCAGGTCCTTGAAGGTGGTGGGACACATAATAGGGTCTCTGTTGACTTCTAGGAGGAAGACACAAGGAGAAGCAACCTTTTAGATCTCCTGCCTTGAAGCCTTTTGGCTTTTTATAGATACAGTACAGGGAGGTGGTGCAGTTTGCTGGAGGCCAGGGTTGTACGGAGGTCCTTAGCCTCAATCCATTCCAGGCTTTCTACCTTGGTCCCACTGTACGTAGGCAGCTCAGCACCTAAGAGATACAAGAGCCTCCTGTGTCAGAATCTGTCTCTAAAGGAGGAAGCCCTGTGCGCTTCCCTCTGTCCAGAGAAAGACACAGAGAGAGGGCTGTTGACCTCTTCTGCAATAGAGACAGCTTCTCTGCATCCCATGAACATGGGAAGACGTTCAAATAGCATAATCTTAATCGTAGAACTGCAGAGCTGGAAGGGACCCTCTGGATTATTGAGTCCAGCCCAAAGAGGCCTGAAGATGGGTGGGAATCGAACTCCCAACCTTTGGCTCCACAACCAGATGCCTGAACCACAACGTAGGCAGATGGGGTGAATTCGTCCACGAGGAAGCCAGAGGAAACATGTCATGCCATGCTGTGCATCAGGTTCCCTTCCATTTCAGGGCCAGCCTTGAGAAGGCTTCTCTGCAAACTCTCCCCAATCTCTAAAATGTCCACGGTGCTGGGGCCAACTGTGTGGGCAGGTGTGGGAAGAGTGCCGCCTTTTTCTCCCCAGAGCCCATCTCCCTCCCTCTGTCGCTTTTTCTGCAGATGAAAGTGTTCAAATGGACGGACCGTTCTCCAAAGAAGTACACGGCATGGGCAGACTTTGAACCCGCTTATTCTGTCTTAGCTAAGGTCTGTGTCCATCTCCTTAACTATAAAGGTGAGGAGAAACTGGGGCCCTCTATGAGTTCACCAACAGTAGAAGTCCAGAAGGGCTCGAAGTTGGATGTGGGGGGGGGGAGGATGGCGTGAGGAGACTTTGCTTCCTTTATTCAGTGGTTGGGGGGAAGAAGAGAGAGTCGGAGGCCACCTGTTTGTTTCAAGACGGGCGGGAGGGCCGGTGGGGAGGGCCTGGGAGGGAAAAGATCCCGGACATCATTTTTCGGGGGTCTCTTCTAGAGTATAAGCAATGGGCATCCGTCAAATGTAACGAAAAGGCCTCCTACCTCTGCAAGTTCACCTCTACGTGAGAAATCTGAATTAAGTCCCTGGTTGCGGCTCTTCAGCAGATGATTAACCCCAAGTTGGTTTTCCATCCCAAGTCCTTCACCATCATGACCTGCCCAATGTGCTACCAGTTCGAATTCTCCAAGGAGTAAAGTTTCTCAGGCCACACATCTGTCTCCTGCTCCTTTATGATCACCTTGAATTGGGGCTCTGTCGTCTTAGAACTGTAGGGCGGAAAGGCCCCTCCAGCCAGGAATCGAACTCCCAACCTCTGGCTTCCCAACCAGAGACCTCAACCTCTACAGTTGAAGCACCTTTAACTGAAAACGTTGACACCTGCGATTTGCACCCACTGACACTTTTCCTTAACCAGGAACTACTGGTTTAATGGTGCCATCTTTAGACAAAGCTGTACAGGGAGCAAGGGATACTCAGAAGCTGGTGCTACCCAAAACTTCCTTAGAGCAGCCGAAATGCCCTTCGGCCAACAGACTCTCCTTTTGGCTCTTTAAAAAAAAAAAAATCACAGAGATCTCCCAGCGAAAGTGCTCTGGCAGTTGTGAAAAGCCAGAGCACTGAATGAGAAGGAAAGAGAGAGGTGTTAATAACTGGAGTGTCAATTTTAAAAGAAAAACAAGAACAACCTTTTATGGGTTGTTGTTCGTGAATTCTGCCCCCCCCCCCCCCGGTGAACTGACAAACCACGAATCAATTTTTGGTGCATTCGGTCTTTTTTGTTTTTAGCCAGCCCATGGGGCTATCTTAGGAAAAAAAACCCTCTGGTCTCCAGAGTCCTCCTGATCCATTTCTGTATCCACTACATCACACTGGGTATCAAAGAGTTATACAGTGGTGCCTCGCTAGATGATGATAATCCGTTCCACTGAAATCGCTGTTTAGCGAAATCATTGTCTAGCGAAAAGCATTTCTGCATTGGAATGCATTGAAACCTGTTTAATGTGTTCCAATGGGAAAGAATCGTCGTTGTCTAGCGAAGATCGGCCATAAGAAAGCCGTTTTGCGAACTGCCGATCAGCTGTTTAAATCACTGTCTTGCGAAGCTTAGGTCCCGAAAACACCCGTTTTGCGAGCGCAGAGGGAGTTGTCAAAATCATTGTCTAGCGAAAATCGGTTTGCGAAGCAGGGACCAAACATTGTCCAGCAAAATTCCCCCATAGGAATCACTGTTTTGTGAATCGCTATAGCAATCACAAAAAGTCAATGTCTAGCGAAAATAGTGTCATGTGGGGTAACTGTCTAGTGAGGCACCACTGTACATAAATATAACAAAAGGAAGCAAGAGATGACACACATGATTGGTGCAAAACTAGTTTGTGCTTACCTTCCACAAAACAACAACAAAACACCTCCCGTGTTATGTTCCTTCTCAAAAGAACGAGGCATCAAACGAGCTCCCGTCCCTCGGTTGGGATATCTGGGTTGTCCCTCTAAAGCAAAGCAGACACTGGATCTTATCTCTTTATTTTTTGGACCCTGCAAATATTACAAGGCAGGCTCTTGAGGGAGGCCTCCTCATCTCTACTGAGGCTGCTTCTCTTTTCCACGAACAAGGCTGTGCTGCAGGGGGTGGAACGTTCTTTGGGAACTCGTTTAAGTTCCAGTAAAATGCACCGCAGAAGGCCAGCTGCTTGAGGGTCAGAATTAGCTAAGGAGTCCCCTTCTGACCACCCTCACCAAGGCTTAGCACTTTAGAAAATAATAACTCAGGAAGCAATTCAAGTATTAAAAGGTTTCTGTATTTTACTCGCATAAAATGCCCATTTCTAAAACAGGCACTTTTCTTTCTCAGTCCACGTGGCTGGATCTCTTCGGTTCAGAGATCCAGCCTGGAGGTCTAGCATCTTCCCAGGTGAAAAAACCATGCGTGAACAACAATGGACTTTCTCAAACCCCACGGTGAGAAGGGGGGGATGAACAGAGGTGGAGATAATCTAGCCCCGGGAACATCAAACCCCTCTGATTAGTTAGCATGCAAACAAACAAGTAAACAAGTTGGCCTGTGATGCAGCCCCTTCCCCTTTTAAATTTACATCTAGATTGCTTGACCATCCAACGCAGGGGAAGGTCCAGAAGAAACCAGCCCACCCTAGGAGACTGGCTGCCTTCTGAGCGTCCTTCAGCAGCTAAGTTGGAGAAAAGAAAGGACCAGGGTGTCTTGCTGGGGCCGAGAGGTGGTTTCGGAGTCAAGAGACAATCAACAGTCACCAGTCGGTGAAAGTTACAAGGTTTTATCAAGGGGGGGGGGAGAGAGAGAGAGAAAGAAAAAAAAACATACTAGCAGAAATATTATAGGAATTCATACTGGAAGGACTTAGTCAAGAGTAAGTGCTGCAAAGGATAGAGAAATGATCTGAACCCCTTTTTGCCTGGTGGGAGCCCCTAAAACTAGCAACTGGTCATTCTGTCCATTTATGTCATAGGTTCCCAACCTGGGAGTCATGACCCCCAAGGGGGGGGGTGTCACAAAGTGTTTTCTCAGGGTTGCTGTGGCAATTTTCAGTAGCAATAATTTTTAGAGGAAATTTCACCACAAAGGGTTTCAACACTGGTTTATTGTCCAGATGCAAGTGCAACCATCCTATTAAATATATATAGGTAATTAACCCATGACCCACCACTACCACCTCTGCATGAAAACCTATTTTAATAAGGTAAAGCAAATATATATATATATATGCTTTACCTTATTAAAATAGGTTTTCATGCAGAGGTGGTAGTGGTGGGTCATGGGTTAATTACCTATAATAAAAAGGGTTCACAATTTGAAAAAGGTTGGGACATGCTGGTCTAATTCTAACCAGGACACATGCCTGCTTAATTGTCAAAATGACTGAAAAGTGACCACTTCATGGGTACAGTGATAAGATCAAACCGTATGAATTGGCAAAATGATAACACAGCGTATCTTCAAAGCACTTGCTTAATGAGTGAATGACAGCCTAGTTTTCCAACTCCAGGTGTCCTTGGCCAACCCAGCTGCGATAAACATCTGCTTCCCCCTGGCAGTCATCTGTCAGGTCAGGCAAAGGTCATGAGAAGAAGCTTCTTCTGGATGAGACATCATCAAAACACAGAAGCATAAAATAAATTGAGTTGGAAGGGGCCTCGGAGGCCATCAAGCCCAACCCATTGCTCAAAGCAGGGATCCAAAATCCAAGCAGATCTGCCCGGGGGGGGGGGTGTCCTGTTTTCTCTTGAAGGCCTCCCGCGTTGGAGCCCTCACCACCTCCCCTTGAGATCATGGGCTCCATTGTCATACTACTCTAACAGTTAAGATGTTTTTTCCTAATACGATTCAGCCAAAATAAAAGCTCATTTTTATAAATAAGCTTGTCAGTTTCTCTGTGAGTCCTATTATCCTCAAGAACAAGGCCAGACAGCCCAAAAAACCTACAACAACTAGATCAGTAACACTTGGGGTCCATTTTTCGGCAGGGAGGAGAGAAGGAACACGAGAAGTTGCAGAAGATGTTTTATTGGTTTCACCCAAGACGGTCTGGCCCTGTGTGGACAGAACGTCCAAGTACAAGGACCTTGAAACGAGGAGACCTCTCCGTCCTTCCATGGAAGGAGACCCTAAGCATCATCTGTGCGATCTTGCCAGCACCCACTGGCCTCTCCTGCCTCCCTCAGAGGTGATATTTGCAGATGAAGGCCATCTCCATGGAACACTTTGCATCATTCCAGCGCATGTATTCTGGAAAGCAAGAAAGAGGTGGACTCAGGTTTGGCTTCCGTTTCGCCAATGTTTTCGGCCTCTTGGGGGAATAAAAGCTTGATCCTCATTCCTAGCTCATACAGGGAAACCTGGGCCCGTGGCACAGTCTTCCTCCACTGAGGACCCCCCGCCCCGTCGCTTTTTGTGACCCCCCCTCTCAAAACTATAGCTCCCAAAAGAAAAGGACGGTAAACCATTTCTGAGTGTTCTCTACCTAGAAAAGACAGGTCTCTGGCTATGGACCCAGAGGTTGGGAGTTCGATTCCCCCACTGAGCCAGCCTAGGTGGCCTTGGGCAAGCTGTGTTGTAGTCCCAGGGCACCCCCCCCCCGCCGCAGAAGAAAGGGATGAGAAGTCCTTGGGAAACCCTGAAAAAGGGTTTGCCATCAGTTGGAATTCACTTGACAGCACATGATTATTATAAAAGGGTTAAGGGAGTTTTTTTTTTAATGATGTGGGGGGAAAGCTTGCAAGAAAAAGAATCAGATTGAGTTCTCGGAGTGGAGCCCCTTGTGCAGCTCTATGAGGTCCAGGGGTGGGAGTTTGCAGTCTCGGGACCTCTGGAGGCTGCCTACCCTGATGAAAACCAAAAGAAGACAAAAGAAAACCACCCAAAGAGAGAGAGAGAGAGAGAATATCATGGTATTTAATGACACCTCTAGCTTTATGACCAACTTCAGATGCATCCTTCAGTGACTCCTCACGGTACACAAGATCCAACCTACACGCCTGACATTATCTCTCCTGACCTGCTGTTTTATTGTGTACCCACCATTGATGCCACAGGTCTTACCTACTAATTGTTTTTAGCTTTCTAGTTGGGTATGTGGGTATGTGTTTTATTCATGATTGTTATAAACCACCCAAAACAGTGCATTGTAAATAATGGGGTGGTGTATGACTCGAATGAATGAATGAATGAATGAATGAATGAATGAATGAATGAATGAATGAATGAATGAATGAATGAATGAATGAATGAATGAAGCTGCCAGAATCCTGCCAGCCCGTCTGGCCCTTAGTCCTACTTTTATACTTTTACATTCCCCGGCTCTCTTTCTCTGGGTCCAGCTGGCTTCCTGGGCTCCTCCTTACCTCTGTTCACGACCAAATGAACACACAGTTCTTTCTTTTTCCTGCCATTGGGCTCTTTATCGTTCCAAGAGAGGTATGAGCTTAAGGACAGGTCCGTCCAGCGCCAGCGCCTGTTCTATAGAGAGAAGAAATTGAGGAGGAGGAGGTTGGACAAGAAGAGGGAGCCCCTCCTTCCGGATTTCTGTTGATTCCGTGCAAAAGAAAAAGAGAGAAGACTCTTCCTTGAGTATCAGCAGTACCTTCGTTCTGAACCATGTGGTTCCAGAAGCTAAGCATGGATGCTTAGGGTGAGTGCTTGAACACTGGAGGCATTCAAGAGAGCATAGGACCGGAAGGGCTTTGATTCGGGATCCCTGCCTTGAGCAAGGTGTTGGACTCCATGGCCTTAGAGGCCTCTTCCAACTCCCATCATCCTACGAGTCTATGATTCTATGAAATCCCATGACATACTAGTTTCCCCATCCATTTGGCACTGATTAGGCGACCTCTTGAGTACAGTGTCCAGTTCTGGACACTGCACTTCAAGAAGGATGCCAACAAACTGGAACCAAGTTCAGAGGAGGGCAACCAGGAGGATCCAGGGGACTGGAGAACCAAGCCTTATGAGGAAAGGCTGAAAGAACTGGACATGTTTAGCCTTGAGAGCAAAAGACTGAAGTGTAATATGAAAACACTTTTCAAATACAAGTGGTGCCTCGCTAGACAGTTACTCCGCATGACAGTTTTTTCGCTAGACATAGACTTTTTGCAATAGCTATAGCGATTCGCAAAACAGTGATTCCTATGGGGGAATTTCGCTGGACAATGTTTGGTCCCTGCTTCGCAAACCAATTTTTGCTAGACAACAATTTTGACAGCTCCCTCCATGCTCACAAAACAGGTGTTTTCGGGACCTAAGCTTTGCAAGACAGCTATTTAAACAGCTGATCAGCGGTTCGCAAAGTGGCTTTCCTATGGCCGATCTTCGCTAGATGACGATTCTTCCCCATTGGAACACATTAAACAGGTTTCAATGCATTCCAATGGGGAAATGCTTTTCGCTAGACAATGATTTCGCTAAACAGCGATTTCAGCGGAACGGATTATCGTCATCTAGCGAGGCGCCACTGTATTTGAAAGGCTGTCATCCAGAGAAGGGGCAAGATCTGTTCTCGATCATCCCAGAATGCAGGACACACAACCATGGGCTCAAGTGACAGGAAGCCAGATTTCAGTTGAATATCAGGAAAAAAACCCTAACTGTTAGAGCAGTACGACGATGGAGCCAATGACCTCGGGAGGTGCTGAGCGCTCCCATGCTGGCGGTATTCAAGAGAAAGCGAGACAGCCATCTTTGTCAGATCTGCTTTGATGTGGGGTTATGGCCTTAAGGGCCCCTCCCAACTCAGTTCTTCTGCAATTCCAGGATTCTATAACAAGTCATATGAAACAGCGAGGCGACAACCAGGAGAGTAACCAGGTGGAGCCGTTCAATGTGTACATTGCTAATCTTGGTCTCTACGTTTCCCCTGCTCCTTTCCCTGAAGGCTGCTGTGCCTCCTCTGCTCTAGAAGGAGGCAACTCCAACCTGTCTCCACTAAGGCTGCAAGCAGTCACCACTCATGACACCCAGTTTGGAGGGCTTCCTTTTGTGCACAAAGCTGGGATTTCACTTCCAAGCTGTCCCTGAATGATCCTCAGCCCTAGCCCCAAAAGTCTTCAGAGGACCAAGAGAATGGTTTTGCATTGGACTACAACCTACATCTTGAGAGAGATTGAGACTGAGATTGAGAGAGAGAGAGAGAGAGAGATGCAGACATTGACTGACATGACTATGCACCAAATGAATTTCCCCAAACAATTAAATGTCAATGCCTGTTTCTAATTCCCAGGCCCTGAAAGCTCCTTTTGCTCCAACAGACAGAGGCCATCGTCAAATGCTTGGTATCCTGCTGCCCGTAATGTCCACTATTGTCCTACCTAGGGTGTGTTCAGTCCATGTAGTAAGGGGGGCAGATAAGACGGTTCCATTTTTTTCTGCTGACAACCACTTTTGCCACCAGATGGAGCTGCTGAGATTGCCATACGGATTGATACTCTTTAGGCTTTCCTTCCTCTTTTTCCCTCTTACTCTCTCCCATACCAAGTCAGATGGAATACAGAGGATGCATATCTTTGCACTGGGAGGAGTAGTGAGAGGAGGAAGGAGGGGGTGGGCCCTTACATTTCCATCTGGGTAGCCAGATGGGTGATAGAAAAATCAAATGAATGAATGAATGAATGAAGGAATGAATGAATGAATGAATGAATGAAGGAATGAATGAATGAATGAATGAATGAATGAATGAATGACCTTCCGTCAACCCGGTCCCATCTTCCTCTTTCTCCACCCAAAAGCAAAGCTTTGATACTGACCGCAAAGGGGTCGTGAAGTCCAATCCAGATAGGCCCGACGGACTTATAATTAGTGGTAATGAACTTGGAAATGGCTGTCATCTCTTCTTCATCAAGGATGGACGCTAGATGGCTCTGGTGATACCTGAAACATGTGGCCTAAGAAGAAGGAGGAGGAGGAGGGAGGCTTTGAATAAAGACTTTCTCCAAGAGCTGAACTTTCCTCTTCTGACTCGGTTTTGCAGCTCAACTTTCTGGTTGTGTTGGAACCTTTTTATTTATTTATTTATTTATTTATTTATTTATTTATTTATTTATTTATTTATTTATTTATTTATTTTTGCTGCCTTTAGCAAGTTTGGCGGGGAGGGACTTTTCTAGGCCGGGCGACTATCAATCTATCCAGTGCTAACCAATAGTTCCCTCGTGCCTCTGATTTCAAAGAGAGCATCGCCTGCCTGTTCTGTTCCTTTTCCCCTCTCTTTTGTCTGTTTGAAGCAGTCAGAGCGTCTGTTGAGGTCTTTTGAAGCAAAGCAGTCATGTTGGTCAGTTTGATGTTGGATCTGTTCAACGGTGAGTAAAGAAAATGGTTTTTTAATGTAACTTTTAAGTGTAGAAACCCACAGACTTCAAGTCAGGGGAAACATAATCCAGAGCTCAGAAAATCTCTTGATTTCTTTTCAGTTACTTCTTACTGAGTTGCTTTTCAAACTACAACTCCCAGAATGCCCCAGCTGGCATAAAAGCACATACAGAACTGGGCAAATGACCTCTCTAACCAAGGGGGTGTTTCTTAAATCACACTACTTGGAAGATGGAATTGGCAACAGGGTTTTCTGACAACCGGAACCAAGCAAAGCAAATTCCTATCTGGGCTGAATCCTTCCTATTCCCTTCCCATGCTCTGTTGCTCAGCGGCACATGGAGAATCAGGCACTATCTCCAGGGGTCACAATTCCTTCTTATCTTGGTCAATTGATAAGGAGAGTTTCTGTCCTGATTTGCAAGCAAGCCTACTTTCTTGCTTAGCTCTACCACTTGCTTAGGGCTGCAAGCCATGATCAGGGTCAATGACCCGTCGAAGGGTAAATAAATGGTTTCTCCAATCCCTGTAGGAACTGTGGCGCTGAGTGGTGAATTCTATATATTTGTTTGTTTGTTTGTTTGTTTCCCACCTATTTAGTCAATTACGACCACTCTAGGCAAAACGTAGTCTAAGAAAGCACCCTGGACAAGCTCTGAGGGATGTACCATATTTTTCCATGTATAAGACTAAAATCTTTTGTCTAAAATCTTAAGACTAAAAATTGAGGGTTGTCTTATACACGGAAATAAGCTGAGGAGAGAACAAACACGTGGAGGGGAAAGCAGGGATCAAAGCGATCCTGCAGGGTTTTGATCCCTGCTTTCCCCTCCACTTGCTAAGCCTTAGCAAAAGGAAAGCAGGGATCAAAGGGCTGTAGAGTGGCTTTGATCCCTGCTTTTCCCTCTGCTTACTAAGTCCCATGGGTCTTAGCAAAAGGAGGAGGAAAAGGATC
Organism: Pogona vitticeps; assembly: GCF_051106095.1. NCBI lineage: Eukaryota > Metazoa > Chordata > Lepidosauria > Squamata > Agamidae > Pogona > Pogona vitticeps. The sequence continues at coordinate 195,153,966 of NC_135787.1, read as the reverse complement.
AAAGCAATCCCGTGGCTGTATAAGGGGGAAAGGGATCAAAACGATCATGCAGTCATGGGATTGCTTTGATCCCTTTCCCCTTCCTTTTGCTAAGCCCCACAGGGCTTAGCACGAAGGGAGAAAGCAGGGATCAAAATGATCCTGCACTGCTTTGATCCCTTTCCCCCCCACACTTGCTAAGCCCCACTTAGATTTCTTAATTTTGGGTTAGAAAAGTGGGGGTGTCTTATACATGGGGGTGTCTTATACACAGAAAAATATGATAAATCCTGACTTGCTTTCTTCTCAAACCCGAAATCTAAGCCTGCTAGATGGGCTGTGTATCCCTTTGGAAACACTGCCCTTTGGGGGCTCAATGTGCATGCACGTGTGTGTGATTGCTTCAGGGCCCCTCGCCGCGTCCCTCTGCATCCTTCTCTTTCTCTTTTGCTCAAAGAAGCTCTTTGGAAGCCTGCTTTATTTACCTCTGCTTCATCCCAGGCGACAACATCGGTGAAGACCCCGTAGCAGGTGTCCTCATAGAACATCCACTCTGAGGGACATTTTTCTTTACATTTTGCGCCTATAATCAAATAAATCATCATGTGCGCACGCCGGCGCAAGCAGAGAGGGAAAGATGGGGGGAGGCTTGCACAGTCAAGGGTTGGAGGGAAGGCGCAGAGTAGATGCGTGGACCAGTTGCATGACCGGCGGTGCAGTGGAGGAACATGGAGGGAAAGGAAAACTGTGGTGTGGGTAACTAAACCTCCCCGTGCTCCCAAGCGGGCAGGGAAAACAGATTACCGTCTATGCAACCATGATGTCCAAGCGTAACGTTAGGTGTGCTGGATCTGGAGGAGCCCAGCCTCAGAAACAGGGTGGGAGCCAGCAGGCAAACAAAGTAGACTCTGTAGTCAAAGAGAGGTCCCATTTGCCTGGGAGGAAAGAAAGAAAGGGGGGGGGTGTAGACAAAGGAGAGTTGGTTACAGCGGTCCCTTACAGCTTCCATTTCAATGGGGTTGCCTCAGGTCCTGTTTCCTGTATCCTTACATTCAAGAGCTCCAGACACTTCCCTTAAAAAAAAAAAAATTTTTTTAAGTCAATGAGCCAAAATCATCCTCCTCTAAGAACTGCAGGGCTGGATGGCCCCAGAGATCATCCTGTCAAGGAGGTCCAGTGGGGAATCAAACCCCCAACCTCTGGCTTCACAGTGTGGGAAACCTCTGCTTCAAGGTTGTAGCTGCATTCTGTTCCAGTGATGGGCACACACTCTTGGCAGGAAGCGGTGGCAGCCAGCGGGCGGGGTGACCCCTTCTTCTGCCCTTTCGCTTAGAGGTGGAGCATAAGATCAAAGGGTTATTTCAGTCAATCCTAGTTACAATTAGGTAACTCGTATCCTATCTGAATTCTAACAACATACTGTGTAACTCATGCTAAGTCAATAAAAGAGCTCTCAGGGCATTGCCTGTAGGCTCCGCTGGCTCGGACGTCCGCGGTCAACTCCTTGGCTCTCTCTCTCTCTAAGGCAATTAGCCTTCCTTTGTTCTGCGATCACCCACATCACAGGTTGATACCTAGTTAGCAGTATAAAATCACCGGGACCTTCCACGTGTACAAACATTAATAGTATTATTGAATGCCTCACAAGGTCTAACGTTCAACACCGTTTAACATTTCCTTTCTCAGCCCTCTTGGTTTTTTAGCTCCTAAGAGAAAAAGAAAAAATTCTGCCCATATCCAATGCTACTGAATAAGGTGCCAGCTGTAGTGGAAGGACCAAGTGACCGGACGCCAGCCAGCGGGCTCTTCCTCCTTGCTCTTGAGTAACTCCATTGCTGCTGATGTGAAAATGGTATCTGTTCAGCCCCACATTTTTGAGCTGCCTAGTTCAGAATCTTGCCTCAGTCACTCATCATCACCATTGTGCATTCACTTGGGTCCTCTTTTCCCCCAAAACCTTTCCTTCCTTGATCATTTTCTGTACTGGTCAAGTTGTCAGAGTAACAGTGTTAATCCCTGCAAGCATTATAGGTGAAAATAAAATGTTAAAACAGACAAAAACATGGTGGCACCTTAAAGACTCACTTTTATATATTCGTGAAGGCTTTCACGGCCGGGATCTAATGGCTGTTCTGGGTTTTTCGGGCTCTTTGGCCGTGTTCTGAAGGTGGTTCTTCCTGACGTTTCACAGGTTTCTGTCCTCTGAAGAGACGGCCACAGAGACTGGCGAAACATCAGGAAGAACAACCTTCAGAACACGGCCAAAGAGCCCGAAAAACCCAGAACAACTCACTTTTATGTTTTTGGATGTGAGCTTTTCGTGAACAAGTCCACTTCCAATTTATTGTACCAGTCAATAAATTTGTTTTTTTTTTTTTCTTAAGGAGGGTGCCAACAGCTTTGGCTTCTTCATGGAGTCCCCCCGCCACCTCGTCTTGGTTGTCCGTCTCTGGCCTCTGTTCTGTCCCACCAGGTTGAGCTCCACTTCATGCAGAAAACAGGGAATTGGTACATCGACACATTTTGGTGAATGGCCTTCTTCAGAAGCAAGCTTTTAAAACTTTGTCAGCTCCTTTGGCCTGTCTCAGCTGAAACTTTTTAAACAAGAATAAACTTTATCATGGTTTTTTTTTGTTTTTGTTTTTTTTTGCATCCCGAGACCCAGCTTCTTATTTGGAATTCTGCTACATACCTTGCTTTAGAGGCATTTTCTCCTCCAACTTTCCTACTGCTTGTCTTCTCTAGGAGCTGAATTTTTTCCACCCTGTGCCACCTCCTCCAGAATAATTCCCCCCCCCCGCCTCAGTCGCCCACAGGATACTTCCCAGATGGACCTCATCCTTCTTAAATAGCACGTTGTCGAAGCTGAGCAAAGACTCCAAATGAGATCTTACCAGTCTTATGTGGAGTGCTAGGACTTCTCCTTCCCCGGGTGCTGGATCCGTCCTTCCTGCTGACCTGTTCTCTGAAATGTAAAACTCGTCGTTCATGGAGAGAGATACGGATCATAATTTGCTTCTGCAGAAGCAGGACACACGGACCATTTTCACTCAGAAGGACGGGAGGGAGGGACGGCAACCAATGGCCCAGCCTCCAGGAAGCGTGAAAGAACCCAGTGTGAAGCCGGAGAGCACGCACTGGAATGTTACCAGATGAAAAGAATACATGCGCACCAGTGGGGAAAGTGGAAGCCTGGAAGATGGTGTGGGTGAGATCCAGTAGATCACCTGATTGATAAGAAGATAGGGGTACATAAAATCTATAGCATCATGATAAAAAGACGGGGGGGGGGAGGAATTCTGCTTGAGAGCTGTGGGAGGGGATGTGGCATGGCTGGGGAGGGAGGAACAAACCAGCAAGAGAGAGAAAGCGCAGTGGAGTGAGAGGAGAAAAAAGAGCAGAGGCAGAGAGAGAGAGAGAGAGAGAGAGAGAGAGAGAGAGAGAGAGAGAGAGAGAGAGAGAACCGCCCTGCTCTCTTGCCAGCTGAGTGAGCCTCTCGGGAGACCACGCACAGTGCTCAGAACATGGCATTTTAAAAGGAACTCGTGGTGTTACTCATTAGTCCGTGGCGGCTGGACTGACCTATTGTTTGTTACCGCTGCTCCTCCATTTATTGCCTTCTGCATTATTAGCAGGTTGCATTGTCTTGACCAGCAACAGGCCAGGAAAATTGGGCTGGATAAACTGCAGCGGCCAAGACTGTCTTGAGCAGCCTGGTCACCCCTGGCTCCAGCACCTTGTCCAGGAAACAGCTTTGGCTGCCACCGTCCTTCAGATCCACCAAGGACATCTTCAGGAGCAAATGCCAAGTCTTCTTGGTCCAGGTGGCCAAGGTTGCCCTTTCTGTCAATGACCCAATGGTTGCTTCCTGACCCAGCTGGCCACCCCCATGCCCTTCTAGGTATTTTTTAGCCCTGTGGAACACAGGTTGAGCGCACCCAAGTTGAGTCATCCTGGCCGGTGATCCGTGCCCATTTTCCCGACCCG